>NW_005841962.1:3300987-3310111 GCF_000455745.1 Alligator sinensis | reverse complement strand
AACGGCTCCCCCCGCCACACCAAAAAAATAACCTCTCACGCCTGGAGGCTGGTGCCGAGACCCACTGACAGGCGTGAATGGAAGGAGAAGGGCTTTCGTACCGCAAAAGGTACCCAGGCTGGGGCCGTCTTGGGCTGGAGGCAAAAGGAATCAAAAGTCTAGCAAATAAAGACTTTTTTTTTTTATTTGGGGGGCGGGGGGCAAATAGCTATTGGTCTAAACAAAAGAGCTCACCTCTGCCACGAGGAGCTCTCATTCCTTTTCATTTCAAAAGGCCCCTCTAATGCTTTTGGAAGCTTCCCCCCCCGGATTGAGCCTCCCACAAACTGCTGAAAAACAAAACAAAAAATGCCCCCTCCCCCAAAACAAAACGCCCCCGTAAAAAACCAAACAATAACCCCCAAAACAGAACGACCCCCAAAAAACAAAACCCACAACCCCCCCCAAAAACCAAAGAACACCCCCAAAAAACCCCCCCCCCCCCGCAACTCTAGCTGGGGTCACTTCTTTACATAACTGCATTTAAAGTACATATCCTGCAGAGCTGTTGGTTGTAGCTGTGTGGCTCTTGGACATAGGCAGGAGAGGGGCTTTGGCTAAGCTGCGCTTGTCTGATTCAACACGGCAAAGGGAACAAATGCCTTTGGGAAAGTAAGTCTCAGCCCTGGCTAGCACAAAGGTCATTCATTGCTTCTGCTAGGACACGAATCAGTCATTCACACCGTCTTTCTCAGCCTAACGAAGGGTGTTTGTGCCCAAAAGAAGAATTTTTCCAACTGGTTGAGTTGGTTTAATAAAAGATATCAGATTGACCCAAAGAACCTTGTCTGCCTTGTTCGCGGCACGCATTTATAGCACAGGTAGCATTTATAGCACTCCCTTAACCTTGTCCCGGTTAACATTGTTTCATTATTACATTGCTGATCAATTAGAAAACAAACTTGTTTAAAGTCGCACAACGTTCGGTCAGAACGTTGTTTGGCCACCGCCTATTAGTAGGTGACTACTGGGATTCACTTAACATTGTTTCACTTAATGTTGCATTTTGCAAGAATGTAACTATGACGGTAAATGAGGAGGAGCTGTATGATTGAAAAAATATCTGAGGAAATCTTTTGAGCAGCCCCTCACCTGGGGAGGGGGGTCTAGGCATCCAGTGAGCAAAAGGGTCAGATCCAGGGGCTGCAGATCAGATAATACTTTCTTTGTTGAGAGGAGAAAAAGGCTAGTCTGCAAGAAGGGCTACACCCAGACACACTAGGAAAGGGATGGGAGCTACTGGGGGCATCTACCCTGCCCCACCCCACCCCACCCCAACAGCAGCCACACCACAGAGACAGCCTGAACCAGTGCAGCCCAGCTTCACGTGTTACTAGGCACAAGCACAGGGCCAGTTTTTCGGACCTGGCAGTACTCATTGCTTCACAGCATTGCTGTTACCACTGCAGGGCTCCCAGTGGCAGGCTTTGCCAGAACCCAGGATTTCCTTTAATGTACAGACATGAGGGGCAATTCAGCAGGGAAGAGTCTAAGGGGAGAGGGGAAGCCAAGCACAGTTCTTCAACAAAGTGGGGAGGCCAACCTTTATCCTGCGACACATACGGCAAAACTCAGGGTGCAGCAGCACTCCCTGGCTGGGGAGATGATGGCTTGGCCAGTGACAGCTGCTTCCAAGAGGAAAATGACTGGTTTTTAGTTTAGAAACAAACCCTACAAGAATGTTTCTCAAACTTTCTCTGGTTGATCTCCTTGTTTTCTCCCCACAGGCATGTTGACATGCTCACAGGGCCTCCTTACACATCACTTTGGGTGGCTCCTAGAGTTCTTATTGGACAATTTGGGGGTTAAGAGCTCCAGGAACACGTGAACACCTGAAACTGGTTTTAAGCACTTGTGAGGCAGCTCAAAGTGACTGATCCCTGTCACCCAGCTTGTGTTGCACTAAGGTGTAGCCAGAATAGGCTACACCTTAGTGTAAACACCCCACCCCAGCTGGTCCAGATCAGGGCTAATGCACCAATTGCCCTCCCCAGCACCCCAGATCCAGGCTCACTGTCTCCTCACCCCTCCTCCCCTGCTTACTTGAGGCTTCCCCAGGGCTGTTTGTCCTGGGGAGCAGGCAGGGAAGAGTTAAACTACCTGCCCAGGGGAGGCTGCTCCTGCTTCTCTCTGTGCCAAAAGAGCAACAGCTATACAGCAGCAAGTAGGTAGGTTAACTCTACCCTGCCTACTCCCCCAGGACAGACACTGTAGGCAACCACAAGGAATTCCCCCTGGGGTTGTGGAGAGGCAGGGGAGAGAGCCCTAGGGCAGGGGTGTTTGAGGGAGCCCTAGGGAGCAGAGGGGAAGTCTGGAAAGGAGGAGTGGGGAGAATTCTTACCTTTCAGTCCTCCAGGCCCCTGCTGGCCTGAACTGACTGCTCCAAGCTTGAGCTAGCATTAACACAGATCAATATTTGTGTGGCTTACAGCATAGGGTGTAATAAGGCCCAGCCAAAAAAGGAAGGCAGAGTGCATCTGCTTTCTTTTCCCTGCTGTGTAGCTGTTTCTCTCTCTTTCTCTTTTTTTTTTTTTTCCTTCTCTGTGGAAGAGTTGTTATAGACTCTCAGTGCCCTTTTCTAAAGGCTTTCTTCTACTTACTGTTTAATGTTTTCTGCGCTATTTAGCCAAATAGCAACCAGTCTCATATTTGACAGCAGAGTCCTGGAGTAAATCTTGGCTTACGGGTGTCCTTGAAGCTCTACCACACATCTGAATGGTTTAATGGAGCAAAAACAGATTTATGGGAAAGCCTGTAAGATTTCTTTTTTTCTCGTCAGATGATTGCCTCTGTATCAAAATCAGACCTTATGCAGATGTTAATCCTCTCCTGTCCTATCCAAACTGAGGCTGTTGCCTATCCAATCTCTTCTTAGACAGCTCTAGTGAAGGAGATTCTACAGTGTTTCTAGACAGCTAATTCCACTGTCTTAAGTGGAAGAACAGTTGGACAATAGAGCAAGCCACTTGGGGATGTTGGGAAATGCAGAGTAGGCCAAAGGAACAATCTGTACTGTTTACTCCTCTGTAAATAGTATGGAAGAGTTCTTTGGAAGTACATTAGAGCCAGTAGAGACAAAAGGGGAGTTCTCAATGTCCCTTGCCTATTTGTTTTTGGTATTTGCTTGGACAACATAGCCTATAGATTAGAAGTGCTATTTATAAGATGGTTTTGATCACCTCAGAAGTTGTTATAGCAATAACGACTAGGTTCAACATTAATTGGCTGCATCACTAAATAGATATGATATAACACCAAGTCTATGCATATTTAACGCTTTTAAAATCTTGAATGTACCTTCCTCAAAATGCAATTTTTACACAGTGTGGCCCTGATCCTTCCCCCACTGAAAACAAAAACAATATTCCTATTGACTTTAAAGTATTCAGAATAAATCCATATCAAAAGACACTGCTGGTGGCTATCCCACAGGGTCAGCTACCTAATAACTGGTAGCAGAGGTGCAGTCCACGTATAGATAGATAGGAGTGAATTTAAAGTAAAGGGAAACCAGATGGCTCAAACTGCCAAGACCTCCTGGCATACGGGTTGAGTGTGCTGTGTTATTATAATGAAGTTGTGGCCTGGTCAGTCATTCACATAATCAGTGAGTCATTGCTGTAATTTGACTGTGCTCTTTACACATCCTGTATTATTGCAGACTGTGCTGTATCAGACTAATTATTTTCCTTTGGTGTTGTTTTCATTCTTATTTTTCATGCCTGTTTAACTTTGTTTCAAAGTGGCTGCAGCCGTTCCTTGTGGAAGGTATGGTATATTTTTATTTGATTTCAGTTAAAGTGTTCTGTTTCGGACAATTTTGGAAGATTTTATAGGAAAAAATCATTTGAATTAAGATATCATAAATGAAACAAAAAACATATTAAACATTTACGTGGGTACTAATACCCACTTATGTGAGTTAATAAAATGAGTGCCAAGCCATAAAGGATGCTGAATTTATGATTTCAAAAGTGCATCAAAATTGTTTTGGAAGCATTTTTTCACCACACGATTTATCATTTCACAAACCCACAAAAAAACTCAAGATTTTGTCACGTCAGATAAAAGCTTTAAAAATAATTATCAAGAGCTGCATTTGTCACGTGCAGTATGACAAGATGATAAATTCATTTGGAAAAGTAACACTCAACACTGTCTAAAATAAAGGTAATTCATTGCTTGTACTAGAACAATAATCAGTAATACACATCAAGCATTTATAGTATGATTGAAAAAATATCTGATGGGGGATCAGTCTTCTTGAGAGTTATACCTCAGCTCATAGGCTCCAGAAAACCAACAGGTTTATAACATTTGCTGTTACACTAACAAGGGTAAAATTGCTTTATCAGTTTTCATACTCTGACTGAACTGAATTTAGAATTCTGTTCCCCTTTAAACAAAAATTGCACAATTAGATGCATGACAGATTTTACACTTTTTTCTGTAACACCCAGTATTCAATACTGTTGGACACAGGATGTTAGACTTGAGGTTCTTTTGTTCTATTCCACTATAGCAATCAGTATGTTTTTATTAGGAAAGATTACTCAGTGGGGAGGGGCATTAACTCATAGCACAGTAGAAGCAGCCTTTAGCAGCTGAAAGACTGTGGCTAGGCAAAGGGCCAGAGAAAGGCAGATCACATGCAAGAAGAATGGCATCAGTATGGGGCAACTAAAATGGGTATCAGAATCCTGAGAAGTTATATGCATTAGTATAACATGTTTTGTTTGTTTTATAATGATATAGGATTTATATACATTAATTTGGATGTCACTAGCCTGCTTATAATGCAGCATTAGTCTATACTTCCTGGTGCATGCCACTCATAGGAAAAAAAATGAACAAAATCTCCTCCTCATCCACTTCTGCAACATGATAAGGGACTGATGGATAATATTATTGAATATATTGGGATTTCTTTGGAATCAGATATGTTGCATGCAACACCCATTGATTATTTTAACTCTGTCTGGATAAATCAAAGCTTTTCCTATGAACAGTGTGAACAGTGCTATAGAAAAGCATCACCAAAACTGAACTTAGGGGCCACCTTGCTGTCTCAGTGAAGATATAGATATGTATATCAATATAAAAGTGCTACTGCCTGTAGGATGTACAATATTTTGATCCTATGGCAAATATATGAAAATAAAACACCTGATATGCCTGTACTTTATCAAAGGGTCTGCTTTATAATACAAATTAGCCATAGTACGATAAGCTAATGTAAAAATAAAAGTGCAATGATATTTGGGTGTAGGAAGAAAGTATCATCTTAATGATGCTTTTTTATTTGCTTTGTTTGGATTTTTATGAATGTGGGCTGCATTTGTGGATGAGTCACAAAATAAGCAAAATACAGTGCAAATTGAAAGAGGCAGGTGCATTTCCCTTCCATATTCACTGCTGACAAAATGGCAATATAAGTTATATGTGAATACAGTGCACCCTTTAAGGATTTAAGGGCAAAAATACTATGTACCAATCTGACATCTGTCAGTGAATGTGCAAAAAGAACACAGTTTGCACAAAGAGAGAGAGACTGTTGGTAGAGGCAGATGTAACAACTGTATTCTTATCAAAGGACACCGATATAAGCTGTTGTAATAAAGCTGTTATATCAGCATGGTTTTGTTTGGTGGGGGGGGTTTTAGCATACAACTAAACAAACTGTTGCAACTTTCACCCTGTTTCATTCAGGGTCAGAGTCATATAATCCTAGAAAATTAGTGCTGGAAGGCACCTCAGGAGGTCATTTAGTTCAACCCGCTGCTCAAAGCAGGATCATCCCGAAGTAGATCCTCCCAGCCAAAGCTTCGTCTAGCTGGGTCTTAAAAACTTCCAAGGATGGAGATTCCACCACCTCTCTGGGTAACCTGTTCCAGTGTTTTACTACCCTCCTAGTGAGAGAGATTTTCCAAATATCTAATCTAAACTTCCCTTGTTGCAACTTGAGACCGTTGTTCCTTGTCCTGTCATCTGCCACCACTGAGAGCTGTAGGGGCAGTTCAGTGGTCACCAACCCGTGGTTGTCGATCCACTAGTAGATCTCAGAGTCTCTTGGAATTGATCCGAGGTTGGGGCGGGGGGCTGAGTGCCCGCATGCATGCACACACGTACCCCAGCCGAGCAAGTTAGTCAATGGGGGAGGGAATGGGCAGGAGCTAGATCGAGGCCCCTGTGGTGGGGGACAGTGCTACAGAGACAGGAGCAGGGGCAAATTGAGTGAGGCCCCTCCCAGGTGGGACTTACCTGCTGGGCAGGCGCACCCCTACCAAATTTTTTATCCCTCTGCCTCAATCTGTCCCCCACTTCTCTCCCCACAGACTTACCTACTGGGGGAGTGGGGGGATGGCAGCAGCGCACGGTAGATCTTGGGTTGCTTTTAAATACCAGAGGTGATTTCCTACCTAAAAAGGTTGGAGACCACTGGTCTAGCTCCATACTCTTTCAACCCCCCTTCAGGTAGTTGAAGGCTGCTATTAAATCTCCTGGCCTCCTTTTCTCTAGACTAAATAAGCCCAGTTCCCTCAGTATTTCCTCATAAATCATGTCCCCCAGCCTGCTGACCATTTTCGTTGCGCTCTCCTGGACCCTCTCCAATTTGTCCACATTCGTTCTGTAGTGGGGGGCCAAAGTCAGGGCATTGGCACTAACTTACATGCTAGAGCTAGTTCTCAAAGTTTTTCTTATTGCATACCCCCTTCCAGATTTACCAGCTGCCTATATACCCCTACCAGCATAAATTTTATATTTTAACCCCTTAAATGCCAATTATTATAATGAAAATTAAATCCACCATTACACAATTTCTCCTGTATATGACCCAGAAATGTCTTGTATATCCCAGGGGTATGCGTACCAGCATTTGGGAACCCCTGTGCTAAAGGATTATACAGATGTAACATTTTGATTGCAACAGGTGATGCTTGCTCCTGATAGCAGCTCCCCCTCCCTTTTTTAAATGATTAAAAGGTACGTTTGTCCATAAAATCAGTGTAAGATATCCTTGTTTTACCAGCTGACTTAATACAAGGTGCCAGATTTTCTTGTCACTTGTAGTGGCTTTATACCAATATGAGTATACTTTCTTCCATGGAATTTCCCCTGATTTACATGCATTTAAACAAGATACCTTCAGCCTCAGATTTCAAGAACTGCCTTAGATACACAGTAAAAGAAAAATATCTAGCAGGTAATAATTGACTCCTTGAAGCTCACTCTCCAGGTATTTCAAATAATGGACTTGTATATCCTGGTTTGCATAGTCCCTGTTAAAAAGATCCTCAGAACTCTGTGTCTGTGACAAATATACAGACTTCAGTGTATTGCCATTTATAAATAGAATATAAAGGTACACATAAATAACTGCAATATAAATATAAATTTTTCAATGAAAAATAACCCATAATTGTATAATTCAAAATATTTTTCTATACTGACATTTCATGAAAGGCCCTGAATAATAATAATAATTTGCAATTTATAACAACCTTTAATTCTGGAATCTCAGAGGTCTTCCTAAGTACTAATTCACTAAGCATTACCCATGCAACAGGTTGTGAAGGTAGTGATGATTAAAATGAAAGTTTAATTATTCACAGATTAAAGGCAAATAATAAATGAGGGACAGAAATCGGAACAATTATCAAATTATTGCTATTGATAAATTTATATAACAACCTAATTTGGCATGGCACTTCACAGATATTTCAAAAGCCATGGTCCTGCCCCAAGAGCTAACAACAGGGGTGCTCAACCCTTGTCCATAGGCCAGATATGGAACACAGAGTCAGGTCATCTGGCCTAAGCAGCGGCCTAAGAATTAAAAAATGTGGCAACTGGGGAGCTACAGCAGTGTTAATTGCTGCTCTCCTGCTGCCAAATTCCCAGACTCATGAGTCCTGTGGGGTGATAACATGGCCAAGCACACCAAATCACACCAGGATGTGGCCAGATCTGCGTGCATGAGGCCAAGCAAGTGCATTGCCACAAGTGGACATGCAGGGTTGCTCTGTCACATGACTGCGGGGTTGTTCAGGCATGCAGCCACAACTGGTGCATGGGGCTAGGCTGGTTTGCAACAGCATGCAGCCCATGGGGTCCAACCCCATGGGCCAACAGCAAAGAGGATCTGGCCCATGGACCAGCACCCCTGCACCAGCCTTCTGGCCTGCAGGGCTAAAAGACTGTGTACTGGCTTACAATATAAGTTCAATATATGTTAAACATGAAAAGAGGGTAAGGGGCTAAGGACACAGGAATTCAAGTTAATTTAAAATAATGTGGCTTATTTCTTTATAATTGTTATTTTAAGTGAAAATTGAGAATGGGAGAGCTTACATTCTAAAAAGAAACAAATAGATGAAACTTTGTAAAAATGGCATGTGAAGTACAAGCAAATAAAGTGGCACACCGTGGTCACATTTTGTGGTTGTTGCACTTAATTTTTGAGGTTGGGTAAAGGGTAATGGGAATAATGTGAGAATTAATAATTGTAGGGAGCAGGAAAAAAGGAAGGGCAAAGAGGCATTAATGGCTTGTTAGGGTATAGACAACAAAACTAGCAGATAGCATCTTATGATGTATGTAGACGAAACGGGGGCCCTAAATTTAGGGCTCAATTTAGGGCCCTTTAAATCCTGGTGTCATGCACACACCCTGCTGACTTACCTGCCTTTCCAGTGGTGGGGAGGGGAAGGCGAGCTGCCAATGGGCGGAGCGATCCCTGAGCTGCAGTGGAAGCTGGTGCTTCCCTCCCCGGCAGCAGCGGCCCCTCCCCCCAGGTGGCACCTGCCTGCAGGTACCCACCTTGGGCGCTCCTGAGGGGCACTGCAGCCACAGAGGGAAGCACCAGGCCCCTGCACAGCTCAGGCAGGCAGGCAAGCTCCAGGGGGAAAAAACAAAAGATAAAAAGATCAGGCTCGCCACTTTTCTTGGGCAGAGTCTGCCTTCTCGGACTGCTGCCAGACTGCCTGCAAGGCTTCCTGCAGGGCCCCTGAGCTGCACAGAGCCCGGTGCTTCACTCCGCGACTGTAGCGGCAGGGCTCCCAAACTCTCTGGCGGGCGGTTTGTC
>NW_005841962.1:3288407-3300961 GCF_000455745.1 Alligator sinensis | reverse complement strand
CGGAGCCCGGTGCTTCACTCCGCGACTTTAGCGGCAGCAAACTAAAACTCCTTGGAGGAGTTTTAGTTAGCTGCACCCAAAGTCATTTAAGGAGCGTTACGCCGCCGAATTTGCTACAGCAGCTTTAATTAATGCGCAATACACTGCCAAAGCATGCAAACACTGACACCTTTAAAGCAGTGCAAAAGCATTTAGCCCGCTTTAAAGTGTCGCACATACATGCCCCTCATTTCGTCTATACATGGCCTTACTCTCTTTGCAATTCCTCTTTAAGTCACGTGTGTTCTGATGTCTCTTCACAATTAACAGGAAATTCAGTAAGGATAAGGACACGTGCATTTGAAGCCCTTTCAAAAAGTGAAAATTTCAAAAAAGCAGCAGCCTTTATACTCTCACGGTTATGTGCGGACAGGTGAAAAATGATTCAAATGTGGCAAAAACACTCCAGCTTTAGTTCTGAATGAAGCAGTGTTCAAGTTGGAGCAGTTTTTCTCCATTTATTGTTCATGGCTTGTCCACAAACCACGATTAGAATGAAACAGCTGCTGCCCTTTTGAAATGTTCCCTTTTTTGAAAGGGTTCCAAATGTGCGTGTCCCTACTCAAACTTGTCACTCCATTATTAGCAGGAAGTTATTAGAACAGACATGAGTCTTAAAGAGGGATTTCAAAGAAAATATGCTGGTGTCTACCCACTTCACTGAGTGATTTTTTTCATGCATAAGGATCAGGGTAGGTGAAAGCAGGAAGGACTTTGAGGGAGAAACTTTTAGGGGAGAAATGAGTTCTTTGTGCCCTCTCATCATCCCTACTAGCACACACCTACTGACTAAATAGAGGGCCATGAGCAGGTGTTACATTTGTGCTGAGAGAAAATCCTTTGTCCCAGCACAAAAAGAGAGCATATAGCCATTCAAGGCCGTTCTTGAAAAAGAGAACTGGCTCTTTTACCTGTGAAAAAGAGCTCTTTCTTCCCAGTCTAACTTGAATGACTGTCCACTTTTCATGGGTGTAGAGGACTGATATCCCACAGTCTTCTTAAAGGAAGATGAAGGGAGAGTACCGGCTCCCCAATAGCCCACCTAGGGGTGAGCTGTCTCACTGCCAGAACCCTGCATAAGAGAATTCTCCCTCCTCTTCCTGCCAAATCAGGCAATCAGCAGGTGAAGCAGGGCATTCTCCTCTGGCAGCAAGCTTCAGAGTGCCAGTAGGAGTGTCACCAAGGGAGAACGGAGCAGGAGATAGCTGTGTGGTGGATGCAAGGCTTCCCGTGCTTAAGGAGCTTTGTTACCACGCACAGTGCCCCTACATCCCATTACATTGCCCTGAGAAGTGCAAGAAGCAGAGGCTAATCTCCTGTGAGGAGAACTGGGAGGATTCTGCTGATTTCCAGCACCAGCCAATTGACAATTGACAGCCTGCCCCCTTCCTATGCAGGGGAGAGGTATGGCTGTCAATTCATGGGCTCCCCTAATGGTGGAGGTGACCTAGGAACAGCCCTCCAGTCTACCTCTGTAGCTTTCCAGCTGGGGAGGCTAGATTGTATGTGTACTTCAGCTCCCAGGCTATTTTTCTGGAATTTCTCTGAAATTCAGACTGGTAGAAATGACCACCTGTATGTGGCCAAGATTTAGTTCTTGCTCTTGTCAAAAAAAGTTTTAAAAAATATGGTGCTATGGTGCTTGTCTCTAAAACTTCCCCTGGAAAGTATGTTAATTTTATGACCACTGCTCCTGTGAGACTGACTGATGTACTGTGCATTTTTGGTTCCTTCAATAGCAATATTTTTTTAATATTGGCATGGATCATAAAAATGGAATTAGCCCTAGCTCCCTATACAGTAGTTTTCCCCTCTCACTCACTGTTTGAGACAAACTTAATAAAAGGATATTGTGGCCCATTAAAATATGGCTTTATAGCCTTGCTTCTGCTTCCCTGCATAGGCTTTACACTCAGAGGTAGTGATGCCATCTTTTAAAATGTTGAGCACTATTCTTTATTTTATGAATATAAAGCTAAGCCATCTTTACAAAGATCCACATGGTATCTTTTAGTGAACCAGAGAGAACACTTAAGTCACCAGTTGACCACAAAAATATTTGTCCTTAACCAGTTTTGACATTAAAAAACAAGCTGTAAATGAAGGAAACCCAATATCAGTACAGCTCTTCTTTCTTTTGTTTTGCAGCAGTAGCATTCTTCTGTCTGCATCAATGGTATCACACTATAATGAGTTGGTGTAATAAAATAAAACATACAAACAATCTTACATATATTTTGCCCACAGTTGCTTATGAAGTTGCTGTACAGTTAATCGGTCACTCAGCTAAATCTTGACTCAACTGACTTGAGCCCTGTAGTAGTAGTTAGCTGCTTTTAAATAAAAGCATTTGAAACGTGTTTTGATATGTCCGTACCCTAGGGCCAAACTCTTGGGTAGTATTCAAATCCTTGTTCTGAGCTGCTCAATGAATTGTCAATCATGCTATAACATTTGGTGGTAACAACAGTAATAATGCCTCATATTATTGCACTTCAGCAGGGTTTCACTAAGCATAGTTCTAGGTCTAGAATTTGGACTTATACATATACACCCTTTACATTTATAGTAGTTATTCAGGGTATCTATTACACCTATGAATGAAAAATCTATAGCGTTTTAAAGCTGTTTTGGAAGCTTGCAAATAAAAGATGTTAAAATACAAGAGATTCAAACCAGGTAATAGTTGACTGGCAACCAGACTACAAATTATTCTAAGCCCATAATATAGGAGTAAAAATAAGTCATTTTTGAGAAAAGCTAGGGCTAGACCTAAAAAGGAACCAAGTTCATTTTTAGTATTGTAACATCTACTGGTAGGTGCCTGATCCCCAGAGTTCAATCCAAAATTCTATGTTAAATGCCTATGCTTGGATTTTTGAGTTTTCATAGTTCAAAGTGCTTTGGGTTCAGACTGACAGACACAGAATAAGGGAATGACTTAGGGCCTCAGAGTGCCTGTATACTCAAAAGGTACCGGAAACATGGAGAGCATTCTCTAACCTTTAAAGTATATCAAGCACCTTTAAATGGCAACCATGCAAATGTTCGTGCCCTTTGAAGCTCTCCAAAATTGACCAAATCCCCCAAAATAGTATCTGTTTGAGCAACAAAATATTTTGAAGTGCTTCACTACTGCTTCCATGTGTACCATGTATGGAGCTCAACAGGAGATTCCTGCATCCCTCAGGGCTCTGCTCTCCCTACACATGCACACATGGGGAGTGGGAGGGAGAGTGACACAGACTGTCAGTGGGCTCTCTGCTGCCAATGCCTCCATCTCTTGCTGCTTCCTACCTGGGTAGATCCCCATACCCTGCCAATGTAACCAGATTTGGGTAGGCCCCTGCCAGAGTCAGATTCCCACCCCACACATCCTGTTGTTCCAACATAGACTGCTGGGAGTGGCAGTTCCTTGCAGTGTCCAGAACATGGGACCTCCCAGCACTTGGGACACTCCCAGCCCCTGCCATAGCCCCCAAAACATCCAAAATTCTAGAGCCCTGTCCTGCTGCCCTGAGACTTCCCACATCCCCAGACTTCCCCCACTGGAGCCAAAGCTGAGATTCTGGCTCTTCAGCCCCCCACCAATCTTCATGAACCTCTGGTTTGGGAGTTGGGGGAAGGGAGGGAAGAGGGAAGAAGGGGGTCTCCAGTCTCCCACTTCTGTTAGGGGCAGGTCACTCATGAAGAGTAGGAGGTGAGGAACACGAGACTATCCACTGATATCAGCTCCATTTCCTGCCCCATACTACCACCCCCATAGAGAGGAAAGTGGAGCTGCAGCCTTGGGAGACAGGAGCTTCAGAGTGACTCTGACAATCCACTCTGCCTGCTACATGTCTCCCACTTACTTGCCTGATGGAGAAGAGGGGTGGGTGGGAGGCATAAAGCTGGAGGCCACTACAGCCCTCTGCAGAACCGCTTGGCTGGGAAAACACAATGATACAAGCAGCAGTGGCAATTTTGAAGGTCTCCAATGGAGGTATATGACAGGGGCTGTAGTTATGTCTAACATCGGAAACACTACTTTTTTGTAATGTTTTCAAACCTTTTGTACTTGGAAATGTTTCAAAAGTTTCATCTGTCTCTGATCTGAGGCATTACTTGAATCCCACATTTATCTGAAAAGAAAAATCACAGTAAGAAGTTAATACATGCTAGTAATATTAGTATTGTAAATGCTAGCTCAAACAACAGCGAAAGCACTTCAACCATATTAATTTGCCTAGCTCTAGTCAAAACAGCTAATCACAAAGATAATTTCCTTCTGAAAATACCAGACAGTATTTTTTTAAATGTCAGGTAGCAAGAAAATGGTCAGTCTTGAGGTAAATCTTCCTTCTAGTCAGTTCTACTCTGATCAAAAAGAAAAATCTCAAATGAAAGCAGTGGTGGTTGTGGCAGGTAGTAGACTACAGGTATCAACACAGAAACAATTTACCATGGGATAAAAGAAGGCAGGGATTTCCCAGGCTTCAACTGCTCCATGATAACTGCTAGGGGTGTGCAAAATGGGCCATATTCAATTCAGATTTGGCCCAAATCGGGGACAATGATTCTATTCATTGACTCAGATCACTGTCCCTGATTCGATACGGCTGAATCCGAATCTGAAGATTCGATGCTGACTCAGAGAATCAGCAATTCGGCCATAGACACAGCTTTAAATGTTTTTTCTACATACTTCAAGGTACCAGGCACAGCTCATGATCACTGTGATGCTGGGGCAGATGGAGCATTTCACAGGAGTGCGGTGGGGGGTGGCCTGCATGCTCGGCATCAAACCCAGAAGTGGACCGGGAGTACTTCCAGTCCACTTCTGGGTCCACCAGGGATAGCGCAGGAGGACCCCCCCTGGCCCGGGGATCGGCCACAGGGGGACCCCAGGTGCCCCCCCCCCGACCCAGGAGGCACCAGTCGCTAAGCTGGGGAGGATGAGGGGTGGGGGGCCCAGAAGCGCTTCTGGTCTACTTTTGGGTCTGCTGCTGAACACGCTGGGGAGCCTCCTGCACTCCTGTGGGATGCTCCATCTGCCCCAGCATCACAGCATTCACAAGCCTCCTGGTACCTTAAGGTATGTAGAAACAACATTTAAAGCTGTCTATGTCCAAATCTCTGAATCTCTCCAGATTGATTCAGAGGGTTCTGATTCAATTTGTAGAGATTAAAAGGTCTCCTGATTCTATTCAGATTTGGAGATTCAGCCTCCGAATCGGGCCAAATTGAATCAGGGACTGATTCAAAGCTAAACTAGGGCATCACACAGCCCTAATAACTGCCTAGAGGCATACTCTTATGCCACAGTTCCTTGGCAGGGGGCAACAGAGCAGGAGATGGAGCAGAGGAAAGGGACAGGAGGAGCACTAGGGGAGGTGCAGGGCTAATTTGTGGTATGGCTGCCAAAAAAGTTGGCCCCCAGTGGCCTACATTCTATACTACATATGAAAAATAGGTATGCAAGATGCTGTTAGCTTCACTTACATCATTACCATCATTAAACTGATCATCACTATAGCAACTGTTACACGCCACCATTAGGATTAGGCCCAGGAAGCCATTTGTGTCATCTACAAAAACACAAAATAAATTGTCCCTCTCTCAAAGACCTTATGCCAAAAAATGTGATAATTCCTCTCTCATATCCTGTGTAATCAGTTTGTTCTATTCTTACACATGAAATGAAATTCTACCCCTAACTTATCCCAGAGCTCTGAAATGAAATGTATTGGAGCAAAATTATATCTGTCACAAGCTGCCAAAAAGATTTTGTGGCTTTACGCAAATCAAATCCTCCAAGGATTGTCTCAATTCTACATAGCATTCTTGTGTGCTGTTTGCATTGAAAGCTTTGCATTAGCAGATATACATACATGAAAATAAATGTATCTGTTGTTTTCAGTAGTTCTGTATCTGGAGAGGCTGTAACTTAAGCTATTCCACATCCATTGGACCTCATTTAGTCTCATTCAAGCATGTAAAATGAGATTTATCATCGTCAGAGACCAAAAATAACTTTTTGAAGCCAAATCACGGCCCATTTTGTCCCAGACTGAACAAAGTGCAAATACAGCATATTAAAAAGCATATTTTATAACAAAATATTCAATAGAGTTGCGGTTTTACATTTTCAGGCAAATTTAATTATTTTTTACCATTCAAAATATTGGATGTTTCTGTACAATTTAAGAAAAACATTCTTCCTACCTATGAACAGCTGTTAAACTAACAGTGTATATTACTCCAGATATTTAAAAATATGTTGAACTATCCTTACCTTATAACTTAAACACAAGCACGTAAAATATAAGTATATGGGATATTTAAATCTAAATTAATAAACAGCAATGAAAACTTCTGTGTGACACTATTACGGTACTTTTAAAATATTTTATGTTTGAATTTAATATTAATGGGAATAGGTTCACCAGCCTACATACTCTTTGGCATTAAGGGCTATTCATACAAATAGTCCTTTAGAAAATATGTAACTTTTAATAAGACAAACTTGAAAAGCAAATAAAACTGGAGGTCAAATTGCATTTTTGCATAAAACTTAGCTGTTGCATTTCTAATGCTTATTCTGATAATTTTCTCTTATAACATAGGTTTCTCATCCAGTAAGCAGGCAGATCTAAGTGCCATCTACAAGTTATCCAGGTCAGTTAATCAATCAGCAGGGAGGCACATATATCCAGTAGAAACACTAGACTTATGGGCTAGGGACAGAAGTTACACATAATCCAGTTTAAGTGATCACAGACTGGTTTAAACCTGTAACAGAACAGAAGTTCAGTGCATATAAACCAATTTCAAAATGGCTGAAAGTGGTTTAAGATAAACCTAGTGGAATGTAGAGTCAGACTTAACTGATTTAGGTCAAACCTTAGGTTTATAAAACTTCTGTCCCAAACCCTTTCCTGGTTCAAGTTAAATCAGAGTCTCCCAGCATCCCAACATGCTTTTCAGCCCCAGACTGGGCTGTGCTGTCTGCTCCAGAGTGCAGGGCTGGCCCCACCCCTCTGCTTCCTAGCTGGAGCAGAAAGGGCTGGCTCACTGGCCTTGCTGGCTGGCTCACTGCCCCTCCCAGGCAAATCTCAGCTGGGACCTGCGGCCAGAGACTGGGGTTAAATTCACCTTCCCCCAAGTACAGATCTGCCCTGCCCTGCCAGTTTACTTATTGCTGGCTGCAACTGTGGACTACAAATCCCAGAGGCACCTGGAAGCAGAAAGAGGATGTTATGAGTAACCCTGCAGAGTGCTGCTGCTGTGATTGTGGACTGCAAATCCCAGAGACCTCAGAGGCAGCAGGAAGAGGAAGGAAACATACTGTGTGCCAGAGAGCTATGCTATACTATGGCTATGTGCCAGAGAGCTGTGCTCTAGTACCTTGCCATCTTCTGGCTTGAGCCACTGTGGGCATGTGGCTGCATTTCCTGAATGAACAGACAAATGAATGTCTGTTCATTTGCTTATTGGTTCAATCTTTGTAGCTTAGACTAACCTGCAAAGACTGAATCAATTCAGCCTCGGGCTTTTTGACTGTCTGTACTTAGCTATGGTGGATATCTAAATGTTATTTCCTCCTTGGAGCTTAGGTACATGAATTAATGTCCAGGGCTAGGGACAGACATTCAAAAAGCCCAAGTCTAAATTGATTCAATCTTTACAGGTTAGTCTAACCTGGCTAGGTGGAACTGGTTTGTAACTACATAGACATCCCAGAAATGCAGGCATGTGCCTGCAGTGGCTCAGGCTAGAAGCTGGGGGGCATTAGAGCAGCCCTCCCATCTCTTCCACAGTACTGACCTGAGGGGGGTCATGTCCAGACCCCGGCAGGCTGCTCTGATTAGCCCAGCAGGGAATTGATAACAAGGTTTATCACCTCCTACCTCAGTGTTTATCACCCCATTAAGAAAACAACAGAGGTACATTACAAGCTACCTATTGATTCCAGCTGTTGATTCAACAGGGACCATAGCCAGCATGTGATCTGCTAGCTAATACACAGACACCTCCTCAGCAAGGCAGAGGGGAGGGGGGAGTTCCTGCTTAGCAGGGAGTGGTGACGGGGAGGGGGGTAGCAGCCCGCAGTCTGTGCCGGAGTTGCAGCAGGGAGCATAAAGGAGGGGCCAGCCCCGCTGTGAGCAGAGAGCCCCACCCAGCCCAGAGAACATCCTGGGATGCTGGAGGTGTCTGGTTTATCTTAAACCAGCAAGGGGTCTGGGACAGACGTTGCATAAACAGCTTTGACCCAAATGAGTTAAGTCTGATACTACATTCAACCACATTTATCTCAAACTGGTTTCAGCCATTTTCAAACTGATGATGTGCACTGAACATCTGTTCTGATACAGGATTAAACCAGTTTTTGATCACTTAAACTGGTTTGTGTGTCTGTCCCTAGCCCAGGTCACTCAGACTTGGGATGCCTCCCTAGCTAGAACACCCAACCAACAGCAGCAATGGACATTTTCTCCACCCTATTTCTAAGTAACCAATAAATTAGTATGGGAAGCTCTCATCTCATGGTGGTGAGTACAATAAGGGCCTAAATAAAATAGACTAACAATTTAAAACTCTATGCTATCATACGCTATTACTCCTTATATCCTGTCTAAAATATTAATCAATCTTACTCATGGAAACAGGTATTTTGAATTGTTTTCCAAAATGAGAAAAATGTCTCCTTTTAACCTGTTAGAATATTCTCATGGAATTTCTCAGCTCTAGAATCTATATGATTTCTTCTCAAATACAATTCCCTATTTTCCAGTTAAGACAGGGAAAAATAAAATGTGTCATTTTTAAAAATAAATGAGATAACTTAAAAACTTCAGCACTAGTGTGACTCTAGAAATAGTGTGAACAGCCATTTTTGTATTCTGATATTGGAGGTGTTTTCTTTTATTTGGCTTTCTCCAAGAAGGCTTAGTAAAATCCATTAAAATTAGACCTTAGCCTTATTTTCTCACACTATTGGTCTGCTACAGAATGATAAATCACTTTTCCCACAGGAGATCTGAAGACCTTTCAAATTAAAATTTGACCTTTGTATTTGTAACACAGCAATAAAAACAAGATCCCTTCAAAGTGCATTCTTTACAGTATTTATGCATCGCATGATAGAGTAAATTCACAAACAAATGACAAAGAGAAGTTCACATCTTGTTGTTTTGACCGTGTTCTCATTACTCCTTCTCAATATACTTCTGTAGCTTTGTATGAGGATTTTAGCTTGATTAGTCACACGGTGGCAGGAGACTTAACCATAAATCCATGCTTAATTCACTACCCTGATCACAGGGTGGTGAATGCAAGTATTGTTTGAAGTGTTTGTGGGCAAAGCAAACAGTAATGGACAGTTTATTAAGTAAATGTGTTAGCTGCCTTTTTTAAAAATAATGAAAAAGAGTCCATTCTCTTTTGCTTCAAAATAACTTTAGTTTAATCCAGAATATTTCCATTAGTTTCCAATGGCTTAGACCTGCAAGGAGCTGAACATTCTGCCTCTGATCCATCAAAGTAATTAAGCATACTCCTAATTTTATGTATGCACATCATCACATTTAGGGCACCATCTCTACACACAAGTTTAAATGCAATACTAGATTGGGGATTATATTCTCAACATCTTGCCGGAATGAGTCCATAAATAATGTTTCCTACAGGATATTATCCAAAAATGCTCTCTCTTTTGGGCTGCCTCCTCCACACAAAAACAAAACAAAAACATCTAACGTTGCTTGTTGAAACTATATAAAGCAGTACTTCAGAATGGGCACCAGATCAAGTTCACATTAGGAACCTTGTCTGATAAAAGAACTATCATGAAGAGATTTCTTTCAGTGCTAATCTCTTCAGTGGTTTTACCAGCCTACTGATACTCTACAACAGATTCCTGTGGATGGTTACGACTGTGTCACACATTGGCAATGTGCAGTGCTGCTGAGCTTTTTACTCATGGAGCAGAAATCTATAGGGCCTAACCACTCATTTATGTAAGGAGCAGATCCGTGAAACAGTAAGAGTAGCAGCATCAGTGAAGAAGATTACCAAAGTCCTAGTGCGTCATAGATAGACTCTGTCTTTAGAAATCTGATCTGGCTTGGTCCTAGAACGTAGGTTTGTTTTGAATTTATCAGCCAAATCCCAGTGCACTGGGAGAGAATAACCAACTCATTTAGAGCCACTAAAACTAGTGACATTCTTTTCCTATCCATAGGAATTCATTGGTTTTGATACAGATGACCAAAAATAAATTAAAAATAAAATAAATCACTACTAGACTGATGACAAGGTGAATTGTTCAGTGAAGATGTATCTGTGTGTTGGAAGGAGAGAGTAGAAACAATTGCTTGATGGACAGTACATCATAGACGTGCCTGGAGAAAATGGCTTAAGGCAGAAAAAAAGGAAGAAGCCAAATTTGGCTTCTAGGATGGCTGAGTAAGTGCTTAAAGCTAATCACTGTTTGTAGAGATATCCAGGAGTTGCAGGGAAGTGTGTGGAATGATAAAGTCATAGAACACCAAACTTTTGCACATAAGGAAAACAAAAAAATATGGTGGAAGCAACCCCATAGGGGGCAAAATGTAATAGGAAACAGACTTTGTTAACCAGAGTTCATGCTCCTCTATTTTGAGTGATAAAGGAAATGAACATACAGTACATAGGTACAAGAGGTTTCTTATCCTCAGGCCAGATTCTGATCTCAGTTAGATCAGGGTGAATTTGGAGTAAATAAATTTAATTCAGTAGATTTATGTGCAGAGTGCTGAAATTAGAATGCGACTCTTCATGGGTGTGGCAGGGAGGGAGGGGAAAGGCTATGGGCACTTTAATCTACCTATCATATTGTGCATATAAACCATTTATTTTTCAAAAGGAAATAAAGGGAGAACACAGCCTAGATTTGCTTAGTCCGTATGGTGTATCATAACCTTTCAGTGTTCACTGGATTCATATTTTCACTTTCATTAATACAAAGGAGATATTGGAGCTCTTTGAACAATTTTAAAATCTAAAACCTTACCCAGTAGTGCAGCCAATTATTACATCATTTTATATAATAAAATATATATTAAAAATAAATATTACATTAAGAATTTTTTTTGCAAAAATCCTGTTGGTCTAATAAAAGATATCACCTCTGTCCACGAGCCCTGATTGCTTTTTCCTCCAGACCAATACAGCTACAACCTGAATACCTGCCAATTATTACAGCACTTATCAAAAGACTCTTTTAGATTAAATCTGACTCTGCTGAAGACAGTAGGATCTTTGCTATTGATTAATGCAAAACTGACATTGAAATCAAGAGGGCCAGGATTTCACTCCATACGTACATGCAATGAACATATACAAAGACTTCCTTTTTTATGTTAAATATCAAGTAAAGAGAAAATAAGACTGGCAATGGATCTAAACATCTGAACTACTTTTTTATTATTCATTATGAGCAAGATTCTAATTGGTGGTGATGCATAGGGGGTGCACAGGGGTGCACATCCACCCCCTGAGAGCACTTGTGCACCCCCTGACCACCCACACTCCTCACTTAGGTGATGGGCAGGCGGGAGCACCGGTGCCCCCCCTGCAAGTGCTGGCCAGGGAGTGGGAGCACTGGATGTAGGCCGCAGTCATTTCCGAGAGCACCACAGCCACTTCTGGGAGCAGCACAGCTATTCACCAGTCAGTAAGTTTTGCTGCAGGGGGGACTTCTGCCCCGGTCAGTGAAATGTGGGGGGACCTCCCGCCCCGGTCAGCAAAATGTGGGGGGACTGTGGGGGGACCTCCTCCCCCCCGGTTGCTGACTGGTCACTGTGGGGGCATGTGCCCCCCCGACTAAGGTGGCACCAGTTGCCCATGATTCTAATAGGCTGCTCAGGCTGTAAGCTACCAATTGGCTTTCATTTCTTCTGACAAGTCACCAGTCTCTACATGTTGGGTTGGTGGTGTCGCGGCCGAGGGGCTGTGGCCAGCAGCCCGGGCACGTGGGCCGGGGAAGTCGGCACGGCGGACTAGAATTAGGCACTGATGCATGGAGGTTGATTAAAGATTGTTTTACTTACACCGTAGATGGTCACGGTGCAGGCAGGAAAACTTGCTTGGTTATAGTTGTAGACAGAAGAAAAGAAGAAAACTCGAACGATGAGAGCTCTTTAAACCGATACGAGAGTCCGTGCTGTGACTCTCAACGAGCGCGCAGGGCAGGGGTACGTCAAGGATCGTCCGGTGATGGGGAGAGATTCTTGATGGCTGATCAAACCATCATTCGGTCCAAGATATACGTAGAAATCCACGAGATAATCGGGGACTCCTTGCCGGAATTCTCTCGGATCGGGGCCTCCTTGCCGGAATTCTCGCGGATTTCTCCCGGAATTCTCGGAATCGGGGTTCTCAGGATCCTCCTGAGATTCTCGGAGATCTCCGACTTGGGCAGAAACTGCTCAAGCCTCTTATACGGCTAGCAAGCCAATCGCTAGCCGCCACATGGGAATAATTTAGAATCA
>NW_005841962.1:3287496-3288387 GCF_000455745.1 Alligator sinensis | reverse complement strand
GCCGGGAACTCCTTTGCACCGGGGTTTTCTCTCTGCAGCTGAGAAGTGCACCGTGCAAAGAAAGCTCCAGATGGCAGGAAGTAATTCTGCAGTGCTGAAGCACACACACAAATGCTCATTGGGTTATGACATCCCCCCTTGCTGAAGGCACAGCTGAATTATATCACATGCTCGTCACTCGGGTCGTCGAAAGCTCTCACAACTGGTTGTTGAACTAAATGGGTAAACACAAAATTAGCTAACATAAAAAGTTCGTTCTCCAGGGATCAAATTAAATAATAGCCGGCACATACACATGCACACATAACCAGATTCATAACAAAAAACTGCATGATTAGGGCTTCAGTGGGCGTCATGGCGAAGGCGCGCGTCAAGCCCTCGCTTTTGCTGATGATGTTGTCCCTCTGTCTCTCAGGGCTTCTCTCCGCCACGCACTCTGAGTCCTGAACCTGTAAACAAAACTCTCAGAAAATAAGTTAACGTATATCAAAATATTTACAAAAACCCGCACACAATAGGGCGGTTAGTTAAATGCACTACCACTTCCCCAAAATATACAATACAGGTGTTTAAACACAGCTAGAGTGGAACCAACTCTCTCTTGCATGATCAACTAGATTAAATCGTTGAGGAGCCGTTGTCTAGCTCTTCCAAATAATGAAAACCCAACTCATAGGCCAATCGCCATTGGCCTGCGTCTCCCAAAATCCAAAGTTGCCGTTTATTGAGTCCAGAACGCTGTAGGAGGAATCCAAACATGAATCGCTCCTCTGGTGTTCTCTGTGGCAATGGTGGAAGATTGGATTTGCGATGTCTTGTGCCTCGAGCCTCGGTCGGGTGTCGATGTTCCCGATTGCTGGATATTCTTGGCTCCATCAGGATACACAGTCG
>NW_005841962.1:3283339-3286311 GCF_000455745.1 Alligator sinensis | reverse complement strand
GGCCGAGGGGCTGTGGCCAGCAGCCCGGGCACGTGGGCCGGGGAAGTCGGCATGGCGGACTAGAATTAGGCACTGACGCGTGGAGGTTGATTAAAGATTGTTTTACTTACACCATAGATGGTCGCGGTGCAGGCAGGAAAGCTTGCTTGGTTACAGTTGTAGACAGAAGAAAAGAAGAAAACTCAAACGATGAGAGCTCTCTGAACCGATACGAGAGTCCGAGCTGTGACTCTCAACGAGCGCGCAGGGTAGGGATACGTCAGGGATCGTTTGGTGATGGGGAGAGACTCTTGATGGCTGATCAAACCACCATTCGGTCTGAGATTTACATAGAAATCCACGAGGTAATCGTGGACTCCTTGCCGGAATTCTCTCGGATTTCTCCTGGAATTCTCGGAATCGGGGTTCTCAGGATCCTCCTGAGATTCTCGGAGATCTCCGACTTGGGTAGAAACTGCTCAAGCCTCTTATACGGCTAGCAAGCCAATCACTAGCTGCCACTTGGGAATAATTTAGAAACAGCCAATAGTGGGACACAAATTTGCATGCGAGTGGCGGGAACTCCTTTGCACCGGGGTTCTCTCTCTGCAGCTGAGAATTGCACCATGCAAAGAAAGCTCCAGATGGCGGGAAGTAATTCTGCAGTGCCGAAGCACACACCCAAATACTCATTGGGTTATGACAGGTGGGGGTGAAGCAGATGCCCCTTTGCCCCTGTGCAGTTGGGCTAAGAGTTGGGAAGACGATGAGCTCTGCCTTAACCCAAAATGTGCCAGAACAGATAGGAAAGCTTTCGGCTCCTGAGTACTTACTTTACCACGGAACAACAGACTGGGAGTAGGTCATCATGGTGGCCATCAAGTGAGTCTAGGCATCTACAGACTTCAGTAAAGTTGTTGTATGTACAACAACACTTCATTCTGGGATGGAGGAAAAAAGAAATCAAGCCCCTTTTACATAGGGGTGGCTGTAAAGACTGAAAATGCTACCCAAAATGTCATGAGTGACTGGTGACTCCTGAATCTGGGCGGGGCACCTGCAGAAGCTGCTGATAGCGGTGGCCCTGTCAGGGGCATGAGCCCTACCAACAGCATCATTGTAAGCTGTCGGGGGGGCACCAGCCCCATCGGGGGGGCACATGCACCCCTGTGCACCCCCTATCCATTGCCTATGCAAAATGTTATGCTTCAGGCAAAGCCTGACCAAAAACAAATTAGGGAAGAATAAGAAAGCTTTCTCTGTGACTAATTGCACAGACTCTCAGGAAAGTCTGACAAGCTGTGTGCGCAGGAAAAGCAAAAAGGAGGTCTGAGACAAAGATCCCAGGGATTAGGTTCTCTTACATAGGCAGGCTTGGTGAGCAAGGAAACTCCCACCTGTTTGTTTCTTCTATGTCTAGACAAAGCAGGTTTCAATTATTCTTTGTACAGATACAGGATTATGCCAAGTGGAACCTGACTCTCATAATCAATTTCTTCTCCTAACAGAAACCATCCAGCAAGGCCCCAAATGCTGGCTAATCACTTAGGCCAAATGAACAACACTCAAAGAAACATTTTCTTTGGGCTACTCTTCCTGGTACATGCTACTACTTCCTCAGGAGAAGTAGCATTAAACATAGGCTAAGTGCAGACATTTGAGGGGATTAGGGAAAGGTCAGATCAGGTTAAAAATGGCCGCCCAATCTAACTTACTTTGCCTAAGTGCAGTTCTTACACTTAGGCCCAGTCTCAGTGATCACAAATCAATCTAGACCAGCCAGCACCCCGCCTAACCCCCATCCTGCAAGCTATTCCAGGTGCTGGATTTATCAGCATTTGCCACTGCTGGGAGCCAAACAGGTAAGTACTAGTGGAGGAAGAGGTGGGGGGGATGGGGCTGTAGGCTTGCTGGGTGGAGGGGGAGGGATTGTGCAGCTAAAAATAGCCCCTGGTTCCCCACAAATGTCCCCTACAAGCCCCCTGATCCTGCCAAACCCTCCTGGATCCCAGCAATCCCCTATGGATGCTGCATTCCCCCTCATCCCTTCTGCAGATGCTGCCTGCCCCCCTGCCCATCACTCCCACAGATGCCATCCACCACTCTCACCCCCGATCTCCTTGCATATCCCACCTGCCCCCCACCATTCCTCCCACAGACCACAACCCCCCCCCAAACCTACTTGCCCTCCTGTCCCTCCAACTCTCCCTGCTAGCACCCCCCCATCCTGACCTACCTTAGATCAGGTGGCCATTTTTAATGCAACCTAACCTCCCTGCAACCTCCCCAAATGTCTGCACCTAGCCTTAGCATGCTTATTTATTTAATCTCTTTCATTGTAAGCAATGAATATAGCCTAGTCCATTTTAGCTTCATTATAAGCTATTACTCCTTAGTTTCTCTACTAGATTCACTAGCACTATCATCAAGTTGAAAACACTGCAGAGGACCGATTCATTTTTTTTTAGTAGAAAAACCTCTTTAGAATTAGAAAAGTAAAATCAAATTATTTTATTGACTTGAGTTTTATAAAAGTTTTACCAATTTGAAGCTCTGGGCCAAATTTGACCTGACAATGTTTCTTCTCTGAATTTTCATTAGAATGGGCTGGGAATTATCTATTGAAATATATTCTCATAGGAAAACACCAATTTGCCAAAAGCTTTACAGTCATGTATTTATTTTGCTGAATTTTCACTTAAAGCAAAATCAGAACAATATCCTATTTCAACACATTGTTTTTTATTTCAAATCCATTTTTCATTTTGAAATTTATGGTTGTGTGTAGATGAAATAGGGGCCCTAAATTGAAGCAACGGGTTTTTAAAAACACCGCTTCAGTTTAGGGCCCTTTAAACCCCTGTTTTGTGCATACACCCGAACCCCCCCCCGCGGGGGGGGAAGGGGGGGGGGGGGGAGCCGCTGGCAGGTAGAGTGGTCCCTGGGATGCGGGGGAAAGGGGCTGGGGCTGCCCTCCAGGGCAGTGGCGCCCC
>NW_005841962.1:3275130-3283265 GCF_000455745.1 Alligator sinensis | reverse complement strand
AGCAGGGCGGGCGGCGGGGGGGGGGGGGGAAGGAAGATCAGGCTCACCACCTTTTTTTTTTTCTCACTTGGGCAGAGCCTGTCTTCCTGGGCTGCTGGCAGGCTGCCTGCATGGGCTTCCTGCAGAGCCCCTGAACTGCAGGGAGCCTGGTGCTTCACTCCATGGCTGTAGGGCAGCAAACTAAATCTTGTTGGAGGAATTTTAGTTTGCTGCACCCCAAGTCATTTAAGGTGCATTACACTGCCAAATTTGCTACAGCGGCTGGAATGCTGCCCCACCTGCCACTGATGAGTGCAAACACCAACACCATTAGACTGGTGCAAAAACATTTAACTCACTTTAAAGGCTTGTGCACACATGCCCCTCGTTTCATTTACACATGGCCTATGAGATTAAAAATGTCAAAATCAAAAAGAGTTTTGATTTAATCTAAATGATACATTTTAATAAACCTGAAACCTTTTATTTCACATAATTTTGTTCCACCAAAATGTCTAAATTCTTTTTTCATTCCATTCCAGAATAGGGGTACATAAAATCATGGCATCTTTCCTAGAATGGAAAATCCATTGCTTAGTCTAATACACATTTGTTACTCCTCTCTATTCTGTACCATGTGACTGAGGATTTATACGACCTATCATTTGTTTTGTTTCAAACCTCTCTCCTTAACATAGTTATATTTTTTTCCATTTTAAACAACCAGCTAAGAGAATGCCAAATCCTGGTCTAGTGTAACTAGGATCACTTTTGACCCTCTCTAATTCTATCACAGTTGTTCCTTGTGGTGATTAAAAAATTCCCCCCAAAATACCCAAACCCAAGCCCTTTCCTGCCCCCTCTTCCATTACCCAAAAATCCTAGTCTTCATATTTTTCAAGGCTTGCAGATTTACAAGCCTTGTCATTGAATGGATTAATGATTGTCTGCTTGTGATTTGCTGACTGTGCTGATGTACAAGTCAGCGAGGAGGTGCTGACTTATATGTGAAAGATCCAATATACATGAGGAAGACATAATTTGTGCATGAGGGGCCGACTTCCTGAGAAGTGGGACAACATGCACAAGAGAAGACAGTGTGTGATGTGGCACTGCCTGTATGTGAGAGGATGACTGGAGGTGAGGGAACACTGTGGTAATGGTTTATTGTCTATGAGGGACAAGCTGCTTGTATATCAGGAGCTTCCCATATATGAGGGCTTATTGACCCTGTGTGTGGGGAGGAAGTGTTGGGTTATAACGGTCTTTGAGGAAGAACAATATTTAAATTTATATTCTGAAAATGTTTATTCTTACATATAACTTCCATTTTGATTCTGAGAGTTGGTTACTGGTATGTTACTGCAGGCTGAACCATTCTGAGATAAAATATAGTCCAGCCTATAAACCTGAAATATGATAAAAAATTATACTTCTTTACTTGATTCCCATTTATTCATTTATCTGAATCCAATACTAGCTTTATTCCTGCCAGTTTAATAAACTGTGTGTGATTCCAGTTGCTAAAAAGAACTTATCTCATTCTATTTCTAGTTTTGATTATTGTTTTGATTTTGAAGCTCTACCCTGGTTAACCCCTTGTTTGCCTTTGTATTAATACATACTGATCCTGAATCAGGCGTGTGTTATGGACTATTTACACTAGGGTGATAGTTGATTTCAGTGAAGTTACTTTGGCATAAATTTGTATTAACAAATGATTAATCAAGTTCATTACTATACATATTACAACACTTTGTATGTCGATTTAAGCAATTTGTATAGGACTGTATACTCAACTGCTGTGTATAACTGATCTACAGAAGGTGATAACATAGACCAGTCCTTCCAGCCTTTTAATCATGTATTTGCAGCTCCTTGAATTCCCTCCCATTCTCACCACCTTTTGAACTTTCATTATCACAATGCCAAACAGAGCTGAACAGTTAGAACAGCTGAATAAAAAAATAAAATAAAAGGAAAAAGTAATAAAACTGATTCAGACTATGGGTTAAAACTGCTTTCTATCAAAGAAAAAAGTGCACAGGTCATAACTGCTTACTTCTCAAATTCCCTCTACAGGTTATTCTAGTCAGAAGAAAATAAAAGTGACAAGACATACTGACATGCACATGCTCTAAAGCAAGCAAGGGCACAGTCATCTGTGACGGTTTAAAAATAGATATGTTCCAAAGGGTATAGCTGGGTACATGTCAATTTTTTTTTCAAAGCACTGAACGCAACCTTTGGAACCGTTTAGAATTCTGATAATGTCACACTGCAATTTACTGCATGTATTTAAACAGGCTGGATAGAAACACTGGTATACAATTATCAAAATTCAAGGATTCCATGGTTTGAGAATATTATTCAATCCACTCTTCTAACGCTCTTTTTAATCTCATGGCTTTTGCTTTAATTGCTTTTGCTGTTTTTTTGACATACCTGCATTGGAACAATTTAAAGTACCATCAGTTTCTGCACCTCAGTTTGACACATGACAAATTAAGATCTCTATTCACTATACAGATCACAGAGTGGTATGTGAGTATGTGTTGAGTGTTTTTTATATATGCATTTTTTTTACCCTTTGTGAATCGTGCTTCTAATCCTACTGAGGATTATTGTAATACCCACAGTTCTAATATTTTTTGTTGTCTCATTTCTTAAAATACCAAAAATAGTACAAAGTAATTTAGATCTTTCAAAAAATGATGCACCATGAAATTAACAAAGAATTTATACAGAATAGGTGTTGTTTTAACATAGTATTTTTCTTTGATATAGATTGGATAAAGTCAAACAGTTGCTATTAATTGCAGGCTTGCTGCTATAACCTCTGAAGTTGTTGAAAACAAGTTATAACCTTATCTACGCCTACCAAGAAAAAAGACACTCAGAATTATAAGGAGATAATATGAAGTTAATTAATTTTTATGAAGGGTTTGTAGAAGATATATAAGGACATTATATTTCTTTTGGATGCTGAGTGAAGGAGGAATATACTGAGAGAAATAAATTACAACATTTTTAAACACTGGTATCGCCATCTTATTTAAGTATTTATTTTGGTATGAAAAGGCTCCAATGGAAAATGTAGCAACACCACTAAGTAGACATTGAGATAGCCAACTTGGCAAACCTCAACTAAGTTATGTACACTGAAAATTGAAAATAAACTTAATGGGTGGATCCAGATGTGCAGGCACATGGTGTGTGGCACTGCATACCTATCTGTGGCACCACAAACTGCACGTGTTGCACATTGAACCATGTGTGGTCCTGCTAATTTTCTGTGCTGGGGCAAAATTTGCTACAGGGATTCCCAGTAGCAAAAAAAACCTGGAAGAAAAACAAGTGGTGCAAAGCATACCAAAGTGACATATGCCAGGACAAGTGTGGAGACCCTGCATTGAGGTACCCTGTGCCCCAGCCAGTCACTCCCTGGGTACAGGGTGCCTCAGCATGGAGGTTCCACAGTGTGCAGCCCTGGGCTGCCTGCTCCCCAGGAGAGCCATATGTTGCTCCCCAGCTGGCTGAGGCACAGGGTGCCTCAGTATGGGGGCTGCCTAATGACTAGCCTCACACTGAGGCACCCTGTGCCCCAACCAGCCCCCTGTGCAGCACGTGGAGCAGAGGCATGCACTGTGGTACAAAGTAGCAGTACAAATTTGTGCTGCTCCAAATGCACTCCCCTGCTTGGGTGGACACAGCCAATGGGTTCACATATTGAAAGAATATCATATTGTTCTGAGAGATTCATATAATTAGATTCTGGAAGGAACTATTTCTCTTGTAGTTGGCTCCCAACTCTTCAACAAAGTCTTTTAAAAGGAGTTACAGCCTCCCAGACTATAACACATGGTTTTAATTCTGGTCTCACATAATGATAAGCTAAGTATGAATCCATGCACTGGTCTAAGTGAAATGAGAATCTGCCTCTTTATATGCAATGTTATCCCAGAGGAGGTATGTCAAACCTACTCATCTATCTGATGATAGTATGAGTTATATACTGAACTATGGGAGAGTGATGATTATGGCAGAAGAGACAAAGATAAATGATTCATAGCAATTACTTGTCTTTCATTAATAACCCTCAGAAAGATGAATCCTTCTATACAAATCTACAGAAAGGGCCCAGGCATACTAGCTATGGATCCAAACAGAAACCTCAAACCTGAAGCTGGATTTAAGGCAAGGTGTACAATTCTGGTCTCAAGTAAGCAAATGGCAACACTCTCATTGGCTACTATCAGTGTCAATCTGTTTTTACTCTAAAGCAGGGATCAGCAATATTTTTGGGCAGAGTGCTAAAAACACCTGCAACCTCAACTTGTAAGATGATGGAGGTCAGGGGAGCCACAAGGGGCCCAATCCTTGTTGTGGTAGTACAGCCCCGGCCCCTTTCCTATTATCCACCCCAAGGTGCACATACCAAGCGAAATGCCATATGCTGGCACTGTGTCATGGGTTGCCTACCCCTGCTCTAAAGACTGAATAAAGATAGACACAAAGCCAAGTGTAATGGGGCCACTTCCCCATTACTGGAGGGTGTGAGGGTCTGAGGCAGCCCTTTGGTCTCCCCAAGACTCAGCATGCTTTCCCCTTCTGCCCTTCTTGCTTCCCCCCCTCCTTTTTCTTCCATGACTGAGCTAGCTCCTTCCCTCCAGCCCATTCCTCTCCTTCCCCTCCACACACGTGTACCTGTTTGTAACCGATGAAGGTTTTACAACAGTATGCCACTGAGCAGAGGAGGCAGGAGAGAGAGATGTATGCCAGGTGCAGGAGTGGATGGCCCCAGAGGACTCAGGGCAGAAGTACCAGGATCAGGTGACCCATGCTGAACACATGAGCTCAGCCCAGGACAAGGTCAGGGATAGAGAAGCTGCAGGAGTCCTGCAGGAAGCAAGGCTCCTGGCAGTGAGAGAGAGAAAGAGACAGAGATAAAGGAAAAGCCACAAAAATCACTGCAGGCAGGCTTGAATGCTGGCGGGACAAGGAAGACTGACAACAGCACCACAGCGAAACAGATAAGTGTCAAGCCTTATTTGCTTTTCAGTTTACGGTTGGACTGGAAGAAGAATGGCCCAAGGATGAGGCTGACCCATGGTAGGGAAATTTTGTGTTAGTGCTCAAATTGGTGCCCGGATAGGGGTCCTCAACTTGGTGGAACAAGAAATGGCTGAAGGGGTGGAGGAGGTCATGAACATGGGGTCAAGGGCAGTACCCTAAAAGCCCAGCACTTGCAAGGAGCAACACAGAGACAGAGGGATATGTCCAGTATGGTGGGCAAGAAGCAGGTGTTGACTGATGGGAACAAGGATGGTGAGAGGCTGGACCCAGAAGGCCCGGCAGAGGTGACCCGACTCCAGGTTGCCAATCCTGCACTGGGGCACATCTCACTGTGAAGGGAGCCTATGGTCCTGAACAGTGGGCCCCAAGTTGACCAGTGCAGCTAGAGCAAACTTGGGTGGGGTCTGGCTGACCCCAACCAGACACAAACCCAGCATTCAGCAACCCACATGTCCTGTGAGGCTCAGTTCATGTGACCTTACCCCATTAAGGTGTGGTGGGCAAGCCACTGGCAGGCACCTCAGAAATGAAAGGTAGGCAGGAGAAACTCCAGGGAACAACTATACCTGACCCTGTTCTGGAGGGGCATATACCAAGCAAACAAAAACAAAGGCAAATACTCAGAAAAAAATAAAGCACATACTTCTGTCACCTACCGTGGAAAAATCTGAATGATTAAGAGGCAGGTTTACTATAATGACCTTTTATTTTGGAAAACTTCCATTCAAATATACGCTGATAAGATAATTACCTTGGTGGCTTCATCCCAGTCTTTTTGTTCTTAGAAAAAGAAAACATATGATATTAGTTTTTGCTTAAAAAAGAACCACAATACAGAAAAGCATGGGACTACAAATCATCAACACATCAAGTAAGCTGTCCTGAAAAAATTATAATTTATATACACACACACTTATATATATGGGGCCATATATATATATAAGTGTGTGTGTATATAAATTATAATTTTTTCAGGATATATCTTTCCCAGTGGCTCAAGCCACAGCTATCTGCTTGTTTTACATAAGTAGCACTTCATAAACCTTGTCCTTTACCATCACATTGTTTCTATACACTTTTGCCTCCTGCTTTGCTCTTTTCTTTGATTAATCCTTTGCAGTTGGGAACAGGCACTTTAATAACCAAATGTTATTAAAGATGCTTCCTTGAAATGTGTGCCCACAAATCCCAAATTTAATCTATTATGTAGTTTATTTCTGCTGCAAGAACAGACTTCCCTTTTCTTTCTTTCTTTCTTTCTTTCTCTCTCTCTCTCTCACCAGTCAGGCCTTTATAAATCTTCCTTCCCCTTCCTTCTGAGAAGCTTACTCTTCTGCTGTTTATTTTCCCTGGTGGAGCACCAGTCTGCTACTTCTTCATTTGTGACTAATAGTATTTAGGTGATTGTATGCAGGTGGTATCCTTCTTCTCACAATGGGATTTTCAGTATTGCACTAAAGCAAACAAATAGCTCAGGGCTTCCTGTAACAACCAGAGGATTGGTAATTCAACCCCCTGGTTAGAGCCATGATATGCAGCCAGGGTCAAACCAAAGACCTGAACTAGGAGGCCAGGCCTAGAAATAGGAACCAGGGAAACAATCATACATCAGGACCCTAAATACCTGTGACTAGTTCCCAGTAACCAGTCCTATGCTCCCCCAGGTACAGCTGCAGAGGCTAGATCACCCATGGTCCTCTACTGGGAGCAGACTGTACCCTGAATTGCCAGTAAGCTCTCTCCTGAAACTCTGCAGGTAGAGTACTCATCTTTCTTCTTTTTTCAATCCTCAAAATTATTCTAGCTCTCTCTGAAACAGAGACTTCTGTTCAAGTGGTTGACATGGTTTGCATTCCTTTGCCCCATTGACCTTCTCTACTATTCTTTTTATACTGAGTAATCTATAACCAATTAATTCATTTTCCTGGGCTGAATTAAGCTGTCCTTCCTAGTGTCTCTGTCCCCAAAAAGGTGATAACTCTCAGTCACATTGTCAATGATTTGGACTTCCTTATTAGCCTCAGCAGCCATTTAATTGGCAGCATTTCGGATTCTCAGCTCAGGTGTTCCAAGCATCGCATATCAGTATAGGCAGATACACCCCTTGGTTTACCACAGAATCTCATTTTTAATTTCCTGAAGCAACACTTCTAATATCCTGAAACAACATATTGGCAAGGTTCCCAGTACAGGATTTGAGCAGATTGTTGCCTTGCTACCAGGTTATACAGTGGTCTGATCAATGTGCATCCCCTGTGCAACCTGTCAGCTTTAAATTGCATGGTCAAAAACTGACAAAAGACCACTACAAGCACACACACCACAGCTGAAGAAGAGAACTCTGCAGCTGGGTAAGAGTTGGGAAAGATGCTAAATTCTGCCTTACCTCAAAATGTGCCAGAACAGAGAAGTAAGCTCTCAGATCTGAGTACTTATTTTACCACGGAACAAAAGTGTAGGACTAGGCCATAATGGTAGCCATCACATGGGTCTAGTCATCCACAGCCTATGAGAAATAGCAGGTGGGGAGATGTGCTATTAGAAAGGGAGAGGCCTGGTGAGTAGCTCTATGAAGTCAGTCTCTATGAATTGTCCTACAGACATTAGACAAACCTTCTAGCTAAATGAGTAGATACCATAAGCACTATCACATATAGCTTGCATGCACATGAATTTCCATTCAGGTTTGTCCGCGGGGAGATTTTTAAAAATTATTGTATATAATGCTTATCAAAGATCCATTTTTATCAACCATAAGTCCTTTATCTGCAAAACAAACACACAGCACTGGCAGCTATAGTGAAAGCTTCCTCACGCTGCAGCAACCATATGCCTCAATCCTCCCCTTGAGGTGACAACACTTGTGTTGACAGGGTAGTTCAGCCTCAGTTTTGATTTCTCCAGACACCAATTTAAAGGTAAGGCTGAAGTTGTTTTTCTCATATGCCTATGAACCTTAACTGCCCCCTTCTTGCTTGGAAATGAAGAATAGAGCTAAATATATATCTAGCAGTGCAGGAATGAATGTTGGAGTAGAAGGCCACAGTTCTATCTGGGTAGGAATCAGAATCTGAAAGGCT
>NW_005841962.1:3267356-3275099 GCF_000455745.1 Alligator sinensis | reverse complement strand
TTCCCTATTAACCATCCTCCAACATGGCAATTATTGTACAATAATACAACGTATTATTTATTAATTAGTGTCAACTACAGTATCTCCAGCTTAGCTCTCAAGGCCCTGTTGAGGTAAATGCTGTGCACATATATCATGAAGTAGCATTTACAAATACATATCTGATATTCTAAAAGACAAAGTGACTTGTTACCCCTTGTACAGATGGGAGGGACAGAGGCACAAAGAGAGCCTTAAGCAACTTGCTCAGAGAAACCTGTGGAATAGTCAAGAATTAAACTGAGATTCTTAAAACCAAAGTAAGTCCCTAACCACAAGACATCATTCCCCTTCGTGCCTTTTATTGGCTTAGAACACTAGATATATCCCCCACCTCAAAGCACCCTGAATTTTGTGGAGTTTACAATTTGCATCTGAATTTGAAATTTACATATCTCCTTCACCATAAAATGGACTACAGTGACCCCCTGAAGCCAGAAACCCCACCTGTGAATAAATTCAGATCCGACTCTGGTTACATCATGAAAGAGAGAGGTAGTTAGCCATATTAGTCTGAAGTCAGTCAGAAGGCAGGGTTGGTATATACCTTTTATTATTGACTAAAAATGTATAGACAGCACAACTTTTGTGAACCCAAGTTCACTTCACAGCATCTGATGAAGTGAACTTCATTTCATGAAAGCTTATGCTCTCTCTATATTGTCAGAGCTGATTTGAATCAGTGCCTCGACACAGTGGAACTTTCTAGCACAAGGCACGGTAAGGCAGGGGAAGTCTCGGCATGGTAAAGAGTTCCGGCGTGGATAGAGTTCCCGCCGAGGAAATGCAGGTTTGTGTAATACGATTGGCCGATGTTAAATTATTCCCATGTGGCGGCTGGCAATTGGCTTGCTAGCCGTATAAAAGGTTAGGGGCGTTTCCGCCCTAGTTGGAGAACTCCGCGATTCCCCCTGGAGTGGAACTCCGGCAGCTTGATCACCTGCCAGCGACTCCCCACCGCTGAAGCCTTGCGACGTATCCTCCGTGTTGCATGCCCAAGTTAGACCCGAGCTACCCGGTCTACAAGAGCTCCTTGAATACCGATTAAAAGAACAGAATTGTTGCAACTACGATTGCTTGCGCTGTATACGACTCTACAGTGTAAGTAAAGCCATCTCTGTTTTTCCATTGATGCATGTCTCGTTTGTGCCTAATTCCGTTCCGGTGATAGAGAGTACCCATCTTCCCATCGCGGGATCGCAGCCGCAACCCCAGCTAGCGTTCCCAAGGACTCCTGATCCTCGGCTCCCCCCTCGGCCCCCACATATATATCTTAGTTAGTTAGTCTATAAAGGTGCATATCTACCCTATCTTCTTACTTCAAGGCTAGGGACAGACGTTACACTTTAACTGGTTTAAGTGATCAGAAACTGATTTAAACCTGTAATGGAACAGATGTTCAGTGCACATAAGCCAGTTTGAAAATGTTTGAAACTGATTTGAGATAAACCTGGTTAAATGTAGTATCAGACTTAACTGATTGGGTCAAACTGGTTTATGCAATGTTTGCCCCAGATCCCTTGCTGGTTTAAGCTAAATCAGACTCCCCCAGCATCCTGACATGCTCTCTGGGCGGGCAGGGCTTTCTGCTCCACAGCAGGGCTGGCCCCTCTCCTCTGCTTCCTGTCTGCAGCTCTAGCAGAGACTTGCAGGCACAGCAGTGTCTGCCTGGCTTCTGCCTGCTTCCCCACTCCATTCACCATTCCCTGCTAAGCAGGGGTCCCCTGCCCCCTCTGCCTTACACAGCACCTCAGCATTAGCTAGCAGACCACATGCCGGCTATGGTCCATGTTGTGGGAGACAGCAGTGTCAGCTTAGGGCTTTTTGGAGCTAATCAAAGCTCAGCTGGTAATGTCCTTCTGTTCTTTCTTTGTTTAAGAAGAGTTTGAACTAATGAGAGAGGCTGTTTGTTTTCTGATGGAGTGATAATGCTGATAACAGAGCTGATAAATGCTCCCTCCATAATCCTGCCAGGGCCTGGCCACACCCCACATCAGCTCAGCACTGTAGAAGGGAAAGGAGGGCTGCTCTAGTGCCCCCTGGCTTCTAGCCTGAGCCACTGAAGGCATGTGCCTGCATTTATGGGATATCTGTAAAGTTACAAAGTGATTTGGCCTAACCAGGTTAGATAAACCTGCAAAGACTGAATCAGTTCAGGCTCAGGCTTTTTGAATGTCTGTCCCAAGCGCATGAAAGACATCCTGAATGTCAAGCAAGGAGAGAAGCTAAGGGAAATGAACCACTAAGAAACAGACACTACCTTCTTTATAACAGCATTATAATGTGCAGGCAGTGCATTGTATTAATGAAGCAGCAGATACAGGTTTTTCTTTAGGTTTTTAATGAGGTGTTCACCTCCTGTAGCCCTAACAGCAGCATAAGTCTCACAGGGACTATATTTCCAGTGGTTTTCCCTGAACTGTCATAGAGGATAATGTACCTACGCAGCCTCCATGCTAGGAGCAATGTTGGAAGCAATGGCAGATCAATCTACAGAGTACAAGAATGTCTGAGGTGTTACATACTGCAAACTGCATTCACAAAACTGTTGATAGGCAGCTTGTCACTTTTTCTAGCACTGATTCTTCAAATCTCCAAAATAACATTTGGCAGGTGCCAGTGTGAGTAGCTATATTTCCCTTCATCTAAACACAGTCCACACAAAGGTTAGAATTAGTGGGCTGGCCCTGAGGCCTACCTGTGAGGGTCTGAGACCTGAGCAGTAGCTGCAGGGGTGGCAGCAGGACCTGGGATGGCTGTAGCAGCAACAGTGACAGCAACTGCCATTTCTGCATCTTTTCTGAGTGCACAGGATTGCTACCCCAATCACCCATCCCTTGCTATCCTGCTGGGCTGTGTTGTGTGCTATCCTGTCAGCTGTGCATAGGTAAGGGCCTGCTGGGAAGTCACAGCCCCTACACCTTGAGTAGTATATTGAGGAAGGCCATTGTGAGCATGGACTGTTCTCTTTTCTGCTCCTGAGAGTAAGGGGGCAAAAAAAATTAAAGAGTAGGTGAAGGCATGGCCCTATATCCCTTTTCTACCAGTCTCATTGAATGGAGCTCTAACCCAATATGGGAGGGAGAGAGTAATATTCTCTACCAGCCTAATGGCCAGTGCAAAATGAGAACACCCTGGACAAGGTGGGACTCCCATACCACCTATTACTCATTTAAATGGGCTAATGTGCCTAAGTATGATCCTATTTCAACTGGCTCAAGGTCCTGAAATAACAGTTGGTGCAAAAGGTGGATGGGTTTTCCTCCTCCTCACTGCTTTTGTTTTTGTGACTTAGTCTTGTGGCTAGATTGATAGAGCATTACACAAATCGGCTCATTAACTCTTTTAGAAAAAAATGGTTGGCGTAAATTGATATAAGTGTAAATATTGCCAGAGGTAAGAGTGAGGAGACACTGCCACTTTCCATGAATAGTGCGCTTGTGCTCTTTCTGAATCAAGAATGAAGTATCCCTCAATATCAGTCAGAATAACCTAAAGCAACCAATTCTGTCTCTGTCAAACATACTTGCTTGTAAAAACAATTAACATGCTTAGTTAGTGATTGGAAACTGGTTTAAACCTGTAATAGAACAGAAGTTCAGTGCACATAAACCAATTTCAAAATGGCCAAAACCAGTTTAAGATAAACCTGGTTGGATGTAGTATCAAACTTAACTGATTTAGGTTAAACTGGTTTGTTGAACTTCTGTCCCAGATCCCTTCCTGGTTCAAGTTAACTCACACTCCCCCAGTATCCCAGGATGCTTTGCAGCCCTGGGTTATGCTGTCTGCTCCAGTGGAGCAGGGACTGCTTTGCCCCTCTGCTCCTTAGCTTGCTTCCTGCCTATGTCTGTCAGCCCATAGGGATGGGAGGGTGGGGCAGGGAAACAGACCCCCGCAAACTCTCCTAGCCAGGGTCTACACAGCATGTGGGGGGAGGGAAGCCCCCATGGGGGGGGTGGGCTTTTCAACCCTCAGCAGCCCTTTTCCCTTGCCCCCTCACCCTTCCAGCTGCTGATTGCTTCAGCAGCTGCCACAGGAGGGATGGAGAAGTCATACCCCTGCCTGGGAGCCTGCCTCTGCAGCCCAGCATGAGGACACTGGGGACCCCCCACCTTGGGGGGCTTCCCCCCACCCCAGCCCAGAGTCCCTCAGCCTGAGGCAGCCCCACGGAGCCGGGGGGGAGAGCTGAAGGAATTCTTCCCCTCCCAAACCCTGCCTTAGCCTCTGCAAGTCTCAGGCAGCCTCAGGGAATGGAGGGAAATTCTCCTGCTCCTCTGCAGCCAGTTTTGCCTGAGCTGCTGTGAGTCTGAGACCAAACTTGTTATAGGTGAATGGAAGAATTTCCTTTTGCTCCCTGAGGCTGCCTAGAGCAATCCCTGAGACTCACAGCAGCAGCAACTAGAAGCTTTGGGGTTCAGGAGGAGAATTCCCCTCATCTCCCTGGGGATGCCTGGGGCTGGGGGATCCTAGGGGAATTTTTCTGATATTTGTCAAAAAATCCCCTGACACCTACACTACCTGAAAACGTTGGCAAAAACAGAAATCTTCTGAGATTTTCTATTTCATCACGAAAATATTTTCTTCCCGAACTATTTCTTTCCCAACCTTTCCAGCAATATAATACTTAACTACTTCTGTACAGTGTTTTGAAAGTCTTAGATGAAAAATATCAGCACAAAATATTATAGAAAACTCCCCTGATCAGTACTTACTTCTAGGGAAGTATTTTCTTCCTCACATTCTTTTTTTTCAGTGAAAAGTAGGATCAGATAGTCAGTGTGCTCCCTCTTTCCCAGTTCTGGGATCTTTTTAAATCCTAATTTCCACAAGTTGGTGAAATCGTAGCTTAAGTGCAAGTTCTAAAATTTACTGAGAGAAATCTAAAATAATCTTATTACATGACAAACTCCAAACAAGATTTTCCACCTGAAAATTTAAATCACTGAATTGCAAATTGAAATATTGAGGTATCACTATAGCAGCCATCCAAAAACCTTTAATTAATCAAAATTTAAAGATGAAGCTCAGGTGTATACACACAAATATATGGGAATGCATAAATCTTTGGGAAAGGTAAATACAGTAAAGATGGATATGACTTCTTTCATTTTCTTCCAATTTTATTCAAAATAAATGTCCAGGACTCAGTAAGACTTTTAAAGACCTTATCCCAAAGTAAGGATTAAACAAACAAAAAAAAAGATAAGCTTTTTTTTTCCATGAAGATGACCTTCCTCATATTCCCAAGTCTGAAATCTTACCATGCAGAATATTACACTAGACAAACATAATGATGGATTGAAGACAGACACAAAGAAAGACTAGGCTGAGTTGAATTGAAACAGGAAACCATTTTATGAAGCCTATTTCTGCTGTACCAAAAACCTGTCCAGGCATTTGACTGGGTGACAAGGCTTCTACTTCTTAGTTCAAACCATGCTTTTGACTCTAATGTGTGACTTTGTGCATGTCTGTGTGTGTGTCCATTTCTTTGTGTAAAATAGGGATAATCACAATTTGAACCAGAGAAATCTTCATTAATAAATGCTTATGAAATGCTTTAAGATACTTGGATAAATATAATTATAGAAACATTATTATATCAGTTAGATGTGTCTTCAGAGCATTGCTTTTATACTTGTCAGAAAAGTAGCTCTCTCTTTTTTGGAAAAAAAATAAATTGCAGCCCATTTTGGCATGCAGCTATCACTATTTGTGACCTTAATGTCCATATTATGCCAGTCTTAAACTGAGTATGTACTATATATACAGTGATTGAATATACATAAATACATATTATAAACACACACACACACACACACGTGTGTGTGTGTGTGAGCGGAGTGGGGGGGGGTGTGTGTGTAATATACATACTAGATGCCCCATGCAGCGTTGCTTGCTTGAAAATTGAATGAGCCTATTTTTCATAGATTTCATAGATGTTAGGGCTGGAAGGGACCTCAGAAGATCATCAAGTCCAGCCCCCTGCCCAAGGGGCAGGAAGTCAGCTGGGGTCACAGGATCCCAGCAAGATAAACATCCAATTTTCTCTTGAAGGCATTCAGAGTAGGTGCTTGAACCACCTTGGATGGAAGGCTACTCCAGACCTTAGGGGCTCAGATCACATTTTACTGCACTTCAGCAGCTTCACAACACTTCCACAAACACAAAATCCTGAAACTTTCTTACTGTAAGAGCTTTACAACACTTCTGTATGCACAACATTCCTGATTTTGTTACTCAAGTCAGCAGTCGCTGCAAATCGGATGTTTTCTGGATGGGAGATTCTGGAAGCAGCCACATATAGTTGTCCATGGATGAAGACAGGATCCCAAAGGAACACTCCTACTGTTTTTAATGTTTGCCCCTGGGCTTTATTGATGGTCATGCTGAATGCCACCTGCACAGGGAACGGTCAACGTGTCCATGTGAAGGGAAATGTGTCGTCAGACGGCTTCAGTGCTATCCGAGGAACTAGTACTGTTGTTTCTGATCCAACAATTTTTGCCTCAGGTAGTCTGCTGTTGATGATGGATTGCACCAATAGCCACGTTCCATTGCACAGACCATCCTTGGGGGCAAGGTTTCGCAGAAGCATGATGAGCATCCCAGGCATAATGTGGAGCTGATGTGGAGGCAAACCTGACACTGCCATGGAATTCAGGTACGCAATTGGCACAGCCATAACACTTTCATCCTCTGAAAGAGCAACTGCACTTGTACAAATCCATTCTTGCCCTGGAAATTTTGCCACAATAGCATTGGGGGCAAGAGTGCCCGAAAGCCTCCCTGGCTCATCAAGGACATCCGGGAATGCCTGGGTGCCAAAAAGGCAGCGTACACCCAGTGGAAGGGGGGGCCTATCTCCAAAGAAGAGTATACCTCCACTGCTCGGGCCTATAGGGGGGCTGTTACGAAAGCTAAGGCGGACATAGAGCTAGGACTAGCGTCCAAGACCAAAGATAATAAAAAGTCCTTTTTCAAATATATAGGGAGGATGAAGAAGGCACTGGGAAATGTGGGGCCCCTGCAAGATGCGCTGGTGAGTCTGGTGGTTGCACCAGAGGAGAAGGCAGACCTCTTTAACAAATTCTTCACCTCTGTTTTCTTGTGCAGGGACCGGGACTCCCCCACCGTGTTTCAAGATGGACTTGAGGGGAATGCCTCAAGACCTAAGGTTGAGGAGGACCAGGTTAGAGTGCTTCTGGAGGGGCTGGACGTGTTCAAGTCAGCAGGTCCAGATGCTTTCCACCCCAGGGTGTTGAGGGAGCTAGCAGAGGTTATTGCTGGGCCCTTGGCATGGCTTTACAAGCGCTCATGGTGCTCAGGCCAGGTGCCAGATGATTGGAAGATAGCCAATGTGGTCCCCATCTTTAAGAAAGGGAGGAGGGAGGACCCGGGCAACTATAGGCCCATCAGTCTTACCTCAATCCTGGGGAAACTCTTTGAGAAGATCATCAAGGAGCACTTCTGTGATGGGCTGGCATCAGGGGTGATGCTGAGGGGCAACCAGCATAGTTTCATTAGGGGCAGGTCCTGTCAGACCAACCTGATTGCTTTTTACAATCAGGTCACAAAAGCATTGGATGCAGGTGTCGCCGTGGATGTAGTCTTTCTGGACTTCAGCAAGGCCTTTGACACTGTCTCTCACCCCATCCTCGTTAAAAAACTAGGCGACTGTGGCATCGATGCCTACACGGT
>NW_005841962.1:3260455-3267083 GCF_000455745.1 Alligator sinensis | reverse complement strand
AGTCATCATTGACTCCAAGATGAACATGGGCCGACAATGCGAGGTCATGGTCGGCAGGGCTAACTGGACCCTATCGTGCATCCACAGGTGCATCTCAAGTAGGGCCAAGAAGGTGATCCTCCCCCTCTATGCGACACTGGCCAGGCCACAGCTGGAGTACTGTGTCCAGTTCTGGGCACCCCACTTCAAGAGGGATTTGGACAACATTGAGAGGGTCCAGAGGAGGGCCACCCGCATGATCCGGGGACAAGCAGGGCAGGCCCTACAATGAGAAACTACGGGACCTGAACCTGTTCAGCCTTCACAAGAGAAGGCTGAGGGGGGACCTGGTGACCGTCTATAAACTCACTAGGGGGGGCCAGAAGGGTTTGGGGGAGACCTTGTTTTCCCTAGCACCCCCCGGGATAACAAGGAATAACGGCCACAAGTTGTTGGAGAGTAGGTTTAGATTAGACATCCATAGGAACTACTTCACAGTTAGGGTGGCTAGGATCTGGAACCAACTTCCAAGGGAAGTGGTGCTGGCTCCTACCCTGGGGATCTTTAAGAAGCAGCTCGATGCCTACCTGGCTGAGGTCACTTGAGCCCAGTTTTCCTCCTGCCCCAGGCAGGGGGTCGGACTTGAAGATCTACAAGGTCCCTTCCGACCCTACTTCTATGATTCTATGATTGTTGATCTCCTGTACAACAGAGTAATGTGGCACCAAAATAGCTCTTTAAGACGTCCATCCTGGATTTTGATAATTATCCAATGGATTTGGAAATGTTCATTCTATCATTGCTAAGAGTTCCAGAGGCATGCAGAGCTCAGGAGGCAGGGCAATGATTTCATCAATATTTGGAATTTGACCATTTCCCAGATCCAAAAGCCACTGAGTGTATTTTGCACTTTGTGCATCAAAACCTCCCTTACATATTCACATGTTCTCACAAAGTTGAAAAATCTGGAAGTGGTTCCACAACTCAGATTGCTTCAAGCATGCCTCTACTATTTGTGGTCATGAGGCATTTTTCATAACAGGCAGAATTTGCCAAAAATCACCCCCAAGCATGTCACCTTTCCACCAAAAGGTAAATTGCTCTGCAGAAAATCTCACAGCGTCCGTTCTACAGCCTCCAGCATGTACCAATCAGCCATTGGAGCTTCATCCTAGATGATGATAGCTGCTTCTCAAATCAGCTCAGCAAGTTCAGACTGTGGTGATATGCTGCAAGTGCTGGTTTTCAACACACTTAGAGGTATCTTGAACCTTGAGTGGACAGTCCTGCCTCCTGTAAGCATGGTAGCAGCAATTCCACTGGATGCCACAGCCAATGCAATCTTCCCTTCCCTGTGCACTACTGAAAAAATCATGTTGAAGCAGAATGTTTTTCCTGTACCACCAGGTGCATCAACAAATGTACAAAGTGGCTCTTGATTCTTCACTGCTTTCAAGATTGCATCCACCATTTGTCGCTGAGCTGGAAGCATACGTGGCAGTGAATCTTGAGCAATTTGGCGTTGCTCTTGCCGGTTATAGTACAGATCCTTTGCTAATACAGTTGTACAGCGTAGTCATCTGTGTTTGAGCAGGGTTGTCAAGCTTGGTAAATTGGCCAAAGGTACTCGTCTATAAGTGAGGCCAATTGGGATCTGCTTTGGAGGTGCAGAAAATACTGATTCTTCCACAGAAATGGCTCTGGAAGAGAAAGGAGTGATTAGCAGTCCCCTTGTCCACCTTGTTTCATCTTTCACAGTGAGGCTTCATACTTACTAATGGAGACAGCTTCTATTACAGTGAGGCTTCATACATACTAACAGAGACAGCATGCAGTACGCGTAATAGTATATGTATATCTATATATTCAGTAGGGGTGTGCAAAATGAGCCAAATTAGATTCAGATTCGGCTCAAATCAGGGACAGTCATTCAATTTGTTGATTTGGATCACTGTCCCGATTTGATTCAGCCGAATCTGAATCTGAATATTTGATGCTGATTCAGAGAATCAGCAATTCAGCCATAGACACAGCTTTAAATGTCTTTTCTACATACCTTGAGGTACCAGGTGTGGCCTGTGAATGCTGCGATGGTAGGGCAGATGGAGCATCCCACAGGAGCACAGGGGGCCCCCCTGCATGCTCAGTAGTGGACCTGGAAGTGGACTGGAAGTATTTGGAAGTACAATCAAGGGGTTAAGAGATCCTAAAATTACTGCGTAACAAGGCCTGTGTTGATCCATGTAGAGGTGATCTCAGCAGAAGCTTATATATATGCACTGGAAGAGAAGATTCTTCACTTATGAAGTACACAAAGCTCTCCAAACAGTCTAAAAAATAAACATTTCTTAGAAAAATACCCTTGGTATACTTGGCTCCAGTCTTTTCTGCCATAGTATCTATGGCCGTGTGTAGACAAAATGAGCGTGTGTGCACAACACTTTAAAGCGGTCTAAATGATTTTGCACTGCTTTAGTGGTGTTGGTGTTTGCACACCTCAGCAGTGTATTGTGCATTAATTCCAGCCGCTGTAGCAAATTTGGTGGCGTAATGCACCTTAAATGACTTGGGGTACAGCAAACTAAAACTCCTCCAAGGAGTTTTAGTTTGCTGCCCTACAGCCACGGAACAAAGCACCGGGCTCCGTGCAGCTTCGGGACTCTTCAGGAAGCCCATGCAGGCAGCCTGGCAGAAGCCTGGGAAGACAGGCTCCGCCCAAGAAAAAAAAAAAAAGCAGCAAGCCTGATCTACTGCACACCCTGCACCCCCGCTTACGGAGTCTGCCTGCCTGCCTGAGCTGCGCAAGGGCCCAGTGCTTTCCTCCATGGCTGTGGTGCCTCCCAGGACCGCCTGAGCCGGGTGCCTGAAGGTGGGTGCTGCCGGGGTGGGGTTGCTGCCACTGCTGCAGGGGGAAACACCAGTCCCCCTACCACAGCCCACTACGCCTGCCAGAAACTCAACCTCCCCTCCCCGCCACCAGAGAGGCAGGTAAGTTCAGGGCGTGTGCATGACACTGGGGTTTTAAGGGCCCTAAATTGAAACAATGAGTTTAAAAACCCACTGCTTCAATTTAGGGCCCCTGTTTTGTCTACACACACCCTATGTGCTTCCAATGAAGTGACCTTAATATTTCCTCAGTAGTGATTCTTTCTTCACTGGTTCTTATTTAAAGTGTTGTGTTTTTTTTAAATAGGGGGAAGATAACTAAATTCCTATGTGCCTCTGCTGCACTGGTGCATCAGGCCTAGGTAGAAGAGTTAGGGTGACAATTTTGCCTTGTTACAATATTGTAAACACAGAACTCTATGGTCAAGAATAAGTCTTGCTTTCCTCACATTCGTATCATATTTCTACCATAAAAAAAACACACAATTTTGAACCTGAAGGGAGCAACACATCTCTAAATACATCTGACTTAAATGGCAAATCATTTCCCAAGCTGTCTGTCTATTTTTTATAAATGTCATAGTCTTTATATGGCTGACATTCCCCTTAACTGCCTTTTCTATACAATTTGGCATGGGGAGAAATAAATTAATCATTGGAGTAAGATATCAGCTCTGTGATAATGTGTGTGGCAGGAATTCTGAAGCTTAACTTTTTTCAGACTGATGATTGTAGGCTTAGAGTGTAAGGGAGTCTGGTAAAACAATAGGAGGGGATAGGATAATCAAAGCCTATAGGATAATCAAAGCCTGAGAGAGAGAGCATAATCTGGCACTTTTGATTTAATTGTTAATTATCTCTTACATTGCATTCAATTGAACAGATTGTCTGACTCTGTTTGTTAACTGATAGAAGTTTACCAAAATAGTTATTAGGCACACGTTTAAAAAAAACACACCACCACATGATGTTTTGTGGAGTTTCCAAGAATCTACAGGCTCAAACACTACTTGAATGGCTCCCACTAGGATTCTAAGTGACTGAGTTGCTAAATGCCTGGGCTGCTGTGGATCAGTGTGTAAAGCGTTCATTGCTACTACATCCCCAGAGAGTGCTTTGGCACTTCTATGGCCAAAAGAAAGCAACCTTCAGCTGCAATCATATAAGCGGAGCATATATAAATGAAAATTGTTCCTGAGCTTAACAGAGATATCCTATGGGTACTATGACAAACCTTTTTGCTTATGGAGTGGTGGCTGTATAGGCTCGTCATTTTCTGAGTGACATTAAGAAATGACACAACAACAACATCTCAATGTATATCGGATTATAGCTTTTGTGTTTCTTTTGAGAAATGTATATACTTTTGATTAGCAAATGTTCCCCTTTTACAACCATAAGAAAGCCTACTGATTACCTGCCATTTTCTTTGTTGGTAAAGAAAATGAAGTTCAGCAGATTTATTTCTTACCTGAGTCTGGTGGCAATAAACATGTAAGCTTGCATGACTACAATATTTTTAGGAGCCTCATATTTCTCAATTGCATAAATGGCTCTTAAGTTCCTCTTTGTGCCCCCTACAGTAGTTATCAATTTTAAGGACTGCATGGTAAGTGCCACACTTTTACACAGGTCCAAATGCTGTTTTATAGCATCACCTCCATTGATGCAGCAGTTTTTGAGATTAGCATGCTGATATTTCTACACTGTGATCTGTAAGGATCAAGATTAGAAATATTTCTATTGTTCCCACAGGCAGCCTTATGCATCGGGCATGTTAGTGTCTTCATACAGTGTATCTATGCTAAAAACAAATGCTTTCCAATTTACCTTTGGGGCAGAGCAAAATTTAAGAACATAAGAGCTGCCATTTGCTGGGTCAAACTATAGGTTCATCATGTCCAGTCTCTTGTGTCACACAGGGCCTGACAGAAGTGCAAGCCCCTGCTCTAACTTATGGCGCTTTACATTAAAGCATCATGAGTTAGAGCAACTCCCCTGACTCAACAGACATTCACCTGTTGGGTCAGGGTGGGAGGAAAATCAAGCTCTGCTTTGGAGCAAATTGAGCCCAAGGAGCCTATCTGCAGCCTCTCTCTCATAGCACCACTCCAGCCCCCCAGACTCCAGTGCTGTCTGCTGGAAGGGAGAGGGAAGAAGGAAAGGAGTATGAATTGCAGGCTGGGGTTTGCCGGGCCTGAGCTGGAGAGGGTTGGGGGGGGGCAGTAGGGAGCCTCTAATCCACCCCTCTCCCCCTCCAGCTCAGGCAGGGCAAACCCCATCCCTCAACTTCCTCTTCCTCACCTCCCTTCCTTTTCTGCAGACAACTCTGGGGGGCAGGGCTGGGTTGCAGCAGCCCAGCCCTGACTGTGCAATAGATTAACACTAGGGAACAGAATTTCCCTAAGGCATTCCAAAGTGGAACACCTTCATCTGATCCCTCAACAAATGAGGGTTAATTTGTCACATGATTGGCTACTTTTAAAGTGCTCTGCAGCCATGCATGTGTCACAGCATGGCTGTAGAGTGTTTTCAGGGGGCCAATCATGTGACAAATGTTACTTCTGTCTGCATGCACAACGGCAGTATGGATCCTGAAATGGAGAGTGAACTGGGTACGATCAGGTGTTTAAGGGTTTTTTTCCACTGTTCCTTTCTTACTCGCAGCCTCCAGCATGTAAAGTCTAGGAAGTTCTGATTCAGAGGCTGTATCCCTAATTCCCATACTTAAGAGCTACTGATGCACCTTTCCTCCAAGAATTTGTCCAATCTCTTTTTGAATCTGGGTAAACTGTCAGCTTCCACAACACCTGGTAGCAATGAGTTCCACATTTTAACTATACGCTGTGTGAAAAAATATTTCCTTGTGTTAGTTATAATTTACTGCCTACTAGTTTCATTACATGACCCCTAGTTCTTGTATTATGGAGAAACAGTAAATAATAAATCCCTATTTACTTTCTCTTCACCATTTAGTATTTTGTATACCCTTATGTCCCCCCTTAAGCATCTCTCTTGTCTCTCCTCAAATGGAAGCCCCCCCATACCACTAATCATCTTTGTTGCCCTTCTCTGTACCTTCTCTAGTTCTTCTATATCCTTTTTTGAGGTATGAAGAGCAGAACTGGGCACAATATTCAAAGTGTGGATGCACCATGAATTTATAGGTTACTGATAAAAATTTCCACTTCGAGATACAGAGTAAAATAATCAATAATTCTTAAGCAACTTGAGAGCCTAAGTTCACTCAAGGACACATTTTTTAAGTATCTCAGCAAACGAGATTCCTAAATTCCACTGAAGTCAATGGACATGTTAGGTGCCCACACAAGTCTGAAATCCCTCTAGTCCAGGGGTGTCCATCCTTTTTGAATGTGGGGCCAGATCATGAACTTTTTATCACCCAGTGGTCTGGCAGGAGCAGGCACTTATGTGGTCTGTCCAGTCCGGCTGCAGCCTGGGGGCGCAGGCATCAAGGGGTGCTGCTTGACCCTGCCGTATCCTCCCTGCCACCTGGGCAGCCTCGAGGATGCTCCCACACCTGCACACCTGGGCTCAGCAGCCAGGGGGACATGTGGGGACTCTACAAGGGGGTGCAGGATGTGCCGGGACACCCCCCTGCTCCCTCTCCCCTGGGGAAACAGGAGCCCAAGTGGCAGGGGTCCCTCAGCACCCCCAGCACAATGTCTGTGGGCATGGGGGGATGCAGGGAGGTGGGAGTGGCACCGGCTTCCCACCCCGACAGCCCCCGCAACAGCGGCCA
>NW_005841962.1:3255940-3260389 GCF_000455745.1 Alligator sinensis | reverse complement strand
CCAACATCTGCCCCCCCTGTGCCGGCCTGCTGCACCGCGGCCAGCATGCAAATGAGGAAGGGAGGGGCAGGGCTAGGAACAGAAACCCTGCAATGTGGGAGAGGGGAGGAGCTGGCATGCAAATGAGGAAGGGAGGAGTAGGGCAAGGAAGGGACAGCGTGAAATGAGGGGGAGGAGAGGAGCAGCACCGTGTTGGCAACGTCAAGCTGACGCGGTGCGTGTAGGAACCTTGTCCCTTCCCCAACCCTTCAGCAGCCATTAAGAAGCTGCTGAGGGGCTGGGGGAGGGACAATGGGTGGCAACGAAAGTAAACAGCATTTACTTTCATTTTCCATCGCAGCACCTCGGACCAAAGAAAATGGCTTGGCGGGCTGCATGGCAGCCTGCGGGCCATATGTTGGACAAGCCTCCTCTAGTCAGATGTCTGCAGTATTAGGTCCTAAATACTTTTAAGAAATCTTCCTGTAGATATTTTGGAATCAAAGTCCTACTGATTTCCAACGAGATGAAGACCTAGACCATGTAGGAACTTAAAAAAAAAAAGTTCCCTGCAATCAATACATTTATCAAATCTGCTCTTGGCATTAAGGACTAAATCCTATTTCACCACATGTGTGTTACATGAGTGAAGTTTTTGGTACTTATGCACAGTTTGTGACCATTGGTGATGCATAGGGGGTGCATGCGGGTGCACATGCACCACCTGAGATTGACAGTACACCCCCTGAAAGAAGTGCTGCCGGTGGCACCTGCAAGTGGTTGCTGCTCCCCCACCCCACCACCAACACCACCAGCAGCGTCTGCGGGTGGTCACCAATCACTGCCATGGCTACCTGTGGATGAGACGAGCATGGAGTCAGAGGGCAAGCTGAATCAAGAAGCCAGGAGATCAAACAGGGTGCTGAGAGAAGTGAAATTTTTCATGCAATTGGTCCCCTGAAAATGCTCTACAGCCATGCTGCCACACATGTACATGGCTGCACAGTGTTTTCATAGTTTCATAGTTGGTAAGGTTGGAAGGGATCTGAGCAGATCATCAAGTCCAACCCCCTGCAATCGGCAGGAAAGAATGCTGGGGTCAAATGACTCCAGCAAAGTGATTATGTAGCCTCCTTTTGAAGACCCCCAGGGTAGGAGTAAGCACGACTTCCCTTGGAAGTTGGTTCCAGATCCTAGGCACCCTGACTGTGAAGTAGTGCTTCCTGATGTCCAGCCTGAACCTACTCTCAGTCAACTTATGGCTGTTATTCCTAGTTACTCCTGGTAGTACTTGGGAGAACAGGGTCTCTCCCGTTCCCTGCTGGTCCCCCTTGGTAAGTTTATAGACAGCCACCAGATCTCCTCTCAGCCTTCTCTTGTGAAGGCTGAACAGGTTCAGGTCCCATATCCTCTCCTTGTAGGGTCTGCCCTGCTGCCCCCTGATCATGTGAGTGGCCCTCCTTTGGACCCTCTTGATGCTGTCCACATCCCTCCTGAAGTTCATCGCCCAGAACTGGAATCATAGATTTCATAGATTTCACCCAGCCCAAAGGGCAGGAAGTCAGCTGGGGTCATAGGATCCCAGCAAGATAAGCATCCAGTTTCATCTTGAAGGTGTTCAAAGAAGGCGCTTGAACCACCTCCGGTGGCAGGCTGTTCCAGACCTTGGGGGCTCGGACAGTAAAGAAGTTCTTCCTTATGTCCAGCCTGAAACGACCTTGAAGTAGTTTGTGACCATTCAACCTCATCATCCCTTGGGGCGCTCTGGTGAACAAACGTTCCCAGGCTAAAGAGTCCCAGGGCTCTCAGCCTGTCATCGTAGGGTCTGCTTCCCTGACCTCTGATCATGCGCGTGGCTCTTCTCTGGACTCTCTCAAGCTTCTCCACATCCTTTTTGAATTGTGGAGCCCAAAACTGGACACAGTACTCCAGCTGCGGCCTCACTAAGGCCGAGTACAGGGGGAGAATGACGTCCCGGGATTTGCTTGAGAAGCATCTATGGATGCAAGCCAGCGTTTTGGTTGCTTTACTAGCCGCCGCATCGCATTGCAGGCTCATGTTCATCTTTTGGTCAATGATGACCCCCAAGTCTTTTTCTTCCATCGTGCTAGCCAACATAGCACTGCCGAGCCTATAAGGATGCTGCGGGTTTTTTTTCCCCAAGGTGGAGAACCTTGCATTTATCGGTGTTGAACGCCATCAGATTCTCGTCCGCCCACTTGCTGAGCCTGTCCAGGTCAGCCTGGATAACCTGCCTGTCTTCTGGTGTGGATGCTTTGCCCCAAAGTTTGGTGTCATCGGTGAACTTGGCCAGTCCGCTTCTGACTCCAGTGTCCACATCATTAATGAAGATGTTGAACAGTATGGGTCCAAGGACAGAGCCTTGGGGGACCCCACTGGTCACAGGACACCACGATGAGTGACTTCCATCGATTACTACCCTCTGGGTCCAACCCCGGAGCCAATTTTCCAGCCAGCGGATCGTGGAGGACCCAAGGCGACAATTGGCCAGTTTCTCCAAGAGGCGATCATGGGACACCAGAGCGAAGGCTTTTTTGAAGTCAAGATATATGACAGCAATCTCTTCTCCCTTGTCCAAGTGATAGGTCACCTGGTCATAGAAGGAAATGAGATTGATCAAGCAAGACCTACCCGCAACAAACCCGTGCTGGCTATCCCTTAAGATGTTGGCATCGGCCAGTCCATTAAGGATGGCCTCTTTAACAAACTTTTCTAAGATCTTCCCCGGGATCTTCCCCGGGATAGAAGTCAGGCTGATGGGCCTATAGTTAGCCCCCGCTTGGAGTACTCCAACTGCGGCCTGACCAATGTCGCATAGAGGGGGAGGATCACCTCCTTGGACCTGCTCGTGATGCATCTGTGGATGCATGACAAGGTGCAGTTGACCCTACTAACCACATCCTCACATTGGTGGCCCACGTTCATCTTGGAATCAGTGACTCCAAGGTCCTTTTCTGCCTCTGTGCTAACAAGAAGGGAGTTCCCCAGGCTGTAGGTATGCTGCTGCTTCTTCCTCCCTAGGTGCAGTACCTTGCACTTGTCATTATTGAAACCCATCCTATTCTCATCTGCCCACCCTTGTAACCTGTCCAGGCCTACTTGTAGCCTGCCCCTCCCTTCTAACGTGCCCACTGCTCCCCACATCTTAGTGTCATCAGCAAACTTGAACAAGATGTTTTTCACCCCCTTGTCCAAGTCACTGATGAAGATGTTGAACAGTGTGGGCCTGAGGACCAAGCCCTGGGGAACCCCACTGCCCACATCCCTCCAGGTTGAAAACGACCCGTCCACCACCTGGGTGCAGCCCTCCAGCCAATTTGCAACCCATCTAACTGTGTAGGCATCAATGCCACAGTCGCCTAATTTTTTGATGAGAGTGGGGTGAGAGAGAGTGTCGAAGGCCTTCCTAAAGTCCAGAAAGTGTACATCTACCATGACACCTGCGTCTAAGGATTTTGTGACCTGGTCGTAGGGGCCAATCGCATGACAAATTAACCCTCATCTAATGAGGGAATCAGATGAAGGTGCTCCAAAGCGGAGGACCTTAGGTAACTTCTGTCAATCTCTGCATATGACTGGGGCTAAGCTGATGCAGCCCAGCCCGAACCCCAGTGTTGTCTGCAGGAAGATAGGGAGGATGGGGGAGGGGAGGGAACTGTGGGCTGGGGTTTGCCCAATCTGAGCTGGGGGTGCATATATTGTCCCCCTACATCACAGCCCCTGCCCCCAGGCCCCTTCCCCTCAAGTTCAGTCAGAGTTGAGATTGATCCCTGTTTCCCAGATATGTTCATCTCCTCTGCAGGGTTTTATATGGGCAGAAGTGAAGGGTCATCTGACCCTGACTGGCTACTCTACTGGCACTACTGCCACGTGTGCCCTCTGCCCGGCCATCTGGGAAGCTATTGCCCGAAAGATGTTCCAGGTGTGGTGGCCTGCTTTGAACTGTTAAAGCATGTCCTCCTGGCCCCATTTGGCCAGGAGGTCAGCCACAGCCAGCTGGGTCCAAGGTGCCAGCTCTGAGCAGGCAGGGTCCTGCCACTGGCCTCCCTAGCAGGAATCCTGGTGTTCCCTATTGGAAAACTGAAAAATCCCTGATTAAAAAAAAAAAAAATCCCGAAGTCACTCTCTAAAATACCCCCAGATCCATGTTCCTCCATAAGTAAAACAAAAGACGACTATAAAGAGAGAGAGAGTGAGTGAGACAGAGACAGCGATCAGTTGGGCAATGTTTTATTGATATATCTACAGTGTTAAAGCATGTTTCTTATCATAATAAAGTGATCTCTAAATACATGTTTCATGAATATATATTCTGCTGCCCTCCCACAGGGGTGATGCCCCCCACAGAGGGGTTACAGCCCCCACACAAGGGACTATCACCCCCCTGCAAGGCCCACATGCCCTACCCCAGCCTCCCAATTGCTGCCTCACCTGGCCCCATCCCCCTCC
>NW_005841962.1:3254345-3255800 GCF_000455745.1 Alligator sinensis | reverse complement strand
GGGGGTGCTCCAGGGCATCCTGGCATAGCCCCCCAGACAGCACAGGACAGCAGGGGTGGGCAGGAGGGCCTGGGTTGGGGCTGTTGGGACTGTCCCTCTGCCCGGCACTGTGCGGGTGGGGCCCCAGTCAGCCAGACAGCAGTTGGAGCTGCCAGTAAGTGCCAGGGTTTTTTGGGTTTTTTTTTAAAACTATGGGGTGGGGGGCAGGGATTGGGGGGCTTAAGGGGATGGGGTCAGGCAGGGCAGAGGTTGAGGCCCCCAAGGGGGTTGGCGCAGGGAGGGGCCAGCCAGGGTAGAGGTCAGGGAGGCTTGGGGAGCATACAGGGCCTGCAGGGGTCCCCCCCATGGTCCACTCCACCCTCCTCCAGGTGCCCTGACCCCTTACTCACCAGCATTGGAGCCCTGGTGCTGAAACACGCGGCCTGGCCAGCCGCGTGTTTCAGCACCAGGGCGAGGGGCCAACCACAGAGATGCTCTGGTAGCCAAAGCATCTCCATGGAGGACTCAGCCTCTGGTTGCCTCAGGGTGCAGGTCTGGGACTGTGCCCTGCTCCACTTCTTTAAACTTAGATTTTAAACTGCAAACTTGCAGCGCAGGGAACATTTTTTCGTTCCCGCACGTGCCTCTTGCCCCACCTCAAAGGTGTTTGAGGCGGGGAAAGAGGCACATCCACACTCATCTGGATATGGCCTCAGAGTTCAAATCCTCAATGTATAGCATTTAAATAATGGAACAAAATAAATCAGAAATCCCACAGTTCTGAAAGAGAGGATGGGATAGCTTTAAGTCTTGAATTCTGGCAAAGCTTCTAGAAACCTTACAACTAGAAGTGATCATCAAAGTGCCATTAGGAGGAAGGAGTTAGGTTCTCCAATTGTTTCATGTTTCATTGAACATGATATTTCTTTTTTAATGATTTTTGCGATTGAAAGCAAAGGCCTCTTGGGCCAAAGGATAAAGGAACTTAAAGCTGAAAAGAAGTTGTGGAGCCATGATGTTTTTGAAATAGGGTTGGGGCTCCCTGAAATCAAATGGGCTAAACAATGGCTCAGTCCTCAGACTAAGATCACTTAGAACATTGACATTTTAGATATTTGACACAGTAAGCACTGTGGTAATTTATATTCTTCCTTTTTATGTACAACTTGTAGGGTAAAATCTTTTATACTTTTTAACAAACTCGCAACTTCTTTTATCCCACTCCCATGTGTAGTGAATACATGGGGGAGAAATTAACTGCAAAGCTGTTGATTTGATATAGGAATCTGAGGTTTATAGTTCAGCCTTCATCCATCTTTTGCAAAAAAAATTTAGATGTAAACTTTGATCAGACTATCATTAATTTTGCTTCAGTGACCTATGTAAGACAAATTGTCTTTGAATTATATTTTGACTCAGATAATCTATTTACTTACTATTATGCTGTAGCCATTTTTGCTTGGCTGACCAAATATA
>NW_005841962.1:3211150-3254314 GCF_000455745.1 Alligator sinensis | reverse complement strand
TCCTGCTGCTTTAATGCAGAGTAATGCCAGTTATGTCAATAGAACTAAAATATACTGGTTTAAAAGAGGGCAGAGTCTGGCTCTATACCTAAAATATGAGGACTGAATATTTCTACTGTATTCAACTAGGAGGTCATTTCACTTAGCTCCTGCTGTCTCAAAGTTCCTTTAGTTCTACTACTTCTAAGCCTTGGTGTGTGGTTCTCCTGTGTATATCTGCTGCGCGTAACACGCAGCAACATAGTTTAGAACTGAAAGCTGCCAGATCAGCCATTCAGAAAACAACTTATATTATTTAGCACTTAGCATTGTTTTAAGATTACTTCTACCCCAAAAGAGAATGTGGCCACACCTATTGACTAGTCAGTATGATCCAATACATCAGTTAAATCAAATAAATGTGACACATTTTACAAACATTTGGAGATAATTTACCTAGGTGATATTTTGTAAATTTATCTTTCTGTAACTAGTCAGTATGATACCACAAAGATGATATAATGAAAAAAAGCCCATCAGATTCTCATTACACCTTTTAAAGATCAAATGGAAGTACTTCATATCTCTGCATACAGATGCAGTTCATTTAGTCCTATGGAATTTCATAGTACATGAAGGCATGAGTATTTCCTGTGAGGGTACGCAAAGCAATTCGATATATACTGACCTGTCTACATAATACATCATTAAGTGATAATTGTTGTTTTAGACATAACAATTTTTTTTTTACAGGGACTGTATCAAGCTTAGATGAGCTTTATAAACCCATTTACCTAAAAAATGTCTTTTGGCAGAGATGGAAGTAAGGTAGTGAACCATTGGAAACTTTATTTTTCTAGAAGAAAGTATTTAATTGAAAACACATTCACATCATCATAAATTGCCTTTTGGCTTAGCCAAGGCAGAAGCAGAAATTTCAGTCACTTCTAATGTTAAAAATGGCTGTGGAGTAGTTCTAATAGCTAGGTACAGACAATCAAAAAGCCGGAGGCAGAATCAATCTAAGTTCCACGGTTTGCTGTAAATGGCATAGTTTAGATTGGTAGTGAACAGAACATGCATTTATCCTTTGGGGTGGGGACATGAATCTTAGATCAGGTTCCATCATTTTGAAGCCAGTCTGTGTGCCAAACTTCTGTTCTGTTACAGGTATAGACTGGTTTCCGATCCCTTTTAACGGTAAAAGAGTGTAATGTCTGTATCTGGCCTATGTAGAAACAGTGAAACAAAAAAAAAAAAAAAAAAAAAAAAAAAAAAAAAAAAAAAAAAAAAAAAAAAAAAAGGATTGGAGGGGATTTCAGAAGATCACTTAATCCTACACCCTTGTCTAAAACATCCCAGACAAATGTATCAAACCTGCATTAAATATTTCAAGTAATAGTGCTTCTAAAATCTCCCTTGATAATCTGTTCCAGTGCCTAACCATCCTCATAGTTATAAGTTCTTTCTAGTATCAAACCTAAATCTTTCTTGTAACTTAAGAGCATTACTTCTAGCTCTGTCCCCTGTGAACACACACACACATGCACACACACAATTAATTGCCAGCCTCTTCCTAAAAATCTGTTTTGTACTTGAAGGCTGTTAACAAATCATCCCTCAGGCATCTCTTCTCCACACTACTTAACCCCAGTTTCTCAAACCTTCTGGATCTCTAATAATTTTTGTTCCTCTCCCTTTGATTCTTTCCCATTTGTAGAGCAGTTGCTTTCTATCACTCATCACAGGCCTTTTCACTGAGTAAGTTGCAGCATTAATGGACTTACAAAAGAATCCTATCCAATCCACATAGGAAACCCAGGCTATTGACACAAGGGAGAGGTGGAGAGAACAGGGAAGTAAATGGGAGGAAACAAACCGTGTATAGATGAAATGAGGGGCATATGTGCACAACACTTTGAAGTGAGTTAAATGCTTTTGCATCACTTTAATAGTGTTGGTGTTTGCATGCATTGGCGGCGTATTGTGCAGAAATTCCAGCCGCTGTAGCAAATTCAGCGGTGTAATGCACCTTAAATGACTTGGGGCACAGCAAACTAGATCTCCTCCGAGGAGTTTTAGTTTGCTGCCCTACAGCTGTGGAGTGAAGCACCGGGCTCTGTGCAGCTCAGGGGCTCTGCAGGAAGCCTGTGCAGGCAGCTTGGCAGCAGCCCAGGAAACCAGGCTCCACCTTTTTTCCCTGGAGCCTGCCTGCCTGAGCTGCGTGGGGGCCTGGTGCTTCCCTCTGAAACTGTGGTGCACCCTGGAACTGCCCAAGTCGGGTGCCTGTGGGTGGATGCCACCTGGGGGGAGCCGCCGCTGCCAAAGAGGGAAGCACCAAACTCCCCCCGCTCCTACCTCCACCCACCAGCAGCTCACCTTCCCCTCCCCAACTCTGGAGAGGCAGGAAAGTTTGGGCGTGTGCATGGGTGGTTTAAAGGGCCCTAAATTGAAGTGGTATTTTTAAAAACCCACTGTGGCAAAGTGGGTTACACGCAGGCTAGCTGTCGCTGGCCCCCCACACCTGCCTCTGGGCATGCCACCCACTTGTCTCGCCTGCAACGCCTTGTTGGAAATTAATAAGCTGGTAAATAAGGCAGGAGGCTGCCCATTTTTCTTCGCACCCTGATATTAGGGGGGTGCCCATGACTCCCTACCATCTCTACACCATGGCCCAAGCCTTGCAGATGACATCCAGATGTTAACAAGTATCCCAGCCCCACACTGGACTCCAGAATCTTCCTGGCGGGACCCTCCTTTGAGCCCTCCACTCAGGCGGCCTACGCCACCTTCATCCAGGCTGCCAAGCTCCTCATAGCTGGCTCCCCTCTTGGGTGTGGTCCCCCGCTCAGGACCTTTGGCCACACACAAGCCCTGGCCTCACCTCCAAGGCCAGGTGGGATCCCAGGCCCACAGCTCTGGGTACCCCTCGTGGTGAGCTCCTGGCCCTTTTGACCCTTTTGGTCCTGGCCCCAGCATGGGCCAGTCGAGGGGGCACTTGACTCCTGGCCTCACTAGTTCCACACTCTCCCTGGGTCCCCTTTCACTGATGTGGGGGAGCTGGGGTACTTCACAGTACAACTGGTGCCCCAGGGTCTTACAGGGGACTCTCACTCCCTCCCCCCCGCGAGCAGCAGGTTGTGGTGCTACTACCAACGTTACTCCTACCCACCTGAAGGCAAGGGCTGGGGTTAAGGCACCCCTACTCAACTTTCACTGGGGTGGTAACTGGCCTGGCATTTCCTGGGGGCTCCCATGCCACTGAGAGCCCCACCAGGCCACCCACTCCTGGCAGGGTGCAGTTTTAGGTCATGCCCAGGACCAGGAGCCTCCTGACCATCCCCTACCACTCCTACCCTTACCTCCAGATGATATTAGCCGCCCTGCTGCCAGGCAATGTTGTTGCCTCACTTCAGCAGCAAAACTGCCCTGTTTATATGGGCAGCCCAGGGTTCAAAATGGCTGCCCTCATCAGGCACCTGGCAGTGTCCTCCCACACCCACCACTTCAATTTAGGGCCCCCATTTCATCTACACATTTAGGGCCCCCATTTCATTTCCTGGGCTGCAGCCAAATGATCCACCAAAGTTATTAACATATTCTTAGTCAATCAGGCCTTGTACTACTCATTTAAAGGACACACATACTGTGCAAAAGACATAGCAATCTGGATACAAAGACGCGCAGTTTCATAGGTGTATCATTGTAGAACACATGCAATCAGGGTTTTCTATTAGCTTCCTGGTATTCTGGCAAGCATTCACACTGAACAGAACTTTATTCTATAAATAGTCTATCAGTGGCAGACTCCTCTTGCACAAGGATTTCAGAATCAGGTCCATAGTAATTCGCTGACCAAAATAAAAATGGTATTTAACTGAGCCAATGGCATAATTACTGGAGAGTTTGACTTGTATTTAAGTCTGGTTTTAACTCCATTGACTTCATTAGTATTAAAACAAGCAAGACTTTTTAAACTGTTTATGAGTTGAAACCTATTCAGAGTATTCAAATACCACAATAATTAACCTAGATCAATAGATGTAATAGTCAAATGATGTTATAGCTATATAACCAATGTAGTTGCCAGTCAATTAAAGAATCACGTGTCAAAGACAAACTCGGTGGCTTGGATGTTTTTATTGACTGATTATACAGTTGGTTGATATTAGTAAGACAGGACTGTTACTTACTTATTCATTTATTATTTTGGGTATTATTTCTTCAGGGGCTAAATGACTTGCCCAAAGACATATAACTAATCTGTATCAGAGTTGGGAGTAGAATTTAGGAGCTCCTGGCTCACAGAACCATGCTCAAATCACTGAATTATGTTCCTTCTCTATAATTGACTAGCTGTAAGCCTAGAGAAGGAGAATTTTATTAATACTTCAATCAGCATTACACGCAGTAAAGGAAACAGAAATGTGAACAGATACATTCAGCTAGAGAGGAATGTTGTTAATACTTAAAATCAGCATTACATGGAGGAAAGGAACTAGAAGTGTGAATAGATACATTCAGCTGCAGTGTCTTCTGCTTATCACTTCCCACTCACCCCAGTCCAGGATCAAATAAACTGTGTCAGAATTTCATCAGAATAGTATGGTTATAGACCCCTTCTCAGGTCATTGTACTGTGCAACTGCTGTCTGGTTCCACAATGAGTCACAGGATGTAGTGAGAAGAAAATGTTCTCTGCATTTACAATCTTTAATATCTACAACCAGTGCAAAGGTATTTTTTTTAATTTGGCAATCATCGCAGCTGCTGGGCTTAGCAGTCAACTAAATCAATTATACTGTTTATTTCCCTCCTTTGCCCATTATGTTCTCTTAGAAAAGAACTCTGTCCATTTGGACTATATCCCTCTCTTTCTCCTCAATGTCAAATTGGCAGCAGTAATATTATGATGTTTCACCCCATATGCCTAAAATCTTATAAATACATTTTACTCTTTCCTGCACTTTCATTTCCTCTCAAGGTCCAATACCATGTAATTCTTTAGATAATTGCTGCTACTGTTTCTCAGATTATGCAATTATTTTCCCCGTCTATCTAGCTGTCTTTTCATTTGAAGGTTTAACATTGATTAAACACCAAGTACTATGTCACTGCTAATTTTACTTCAAAGAGGGAGTCTTACAGTAGGACAAATTTGAAAAAAAGAACATTTATGCAAAAGTAATTTATTTTTCCATTAATTTTCTGCACTCCCTCAACCCCTTTAGTAGTACTAAAGATCTTTTGTATTTGAATTAGCTCTCTCCCTCTACACCCAACTTCATCTGTCACTTGATCCCTAGACACTGGTAACAGGTGAGAAATGTAATTTGCTGAATGAAATGCCTGTTTCGTGCAGACTCCCACCATATTGCTTTACGTATCTAGGAATTAAGAAAGATCCAGTGACTAGGTTGGAAATGCACAAGAAATTTGTTTTGAAAAGAGCTTTTTTCCTAATCTAAGCTCTGAGAGAGAAATCATTACATTAGCATGGATAACTTCAATATTTAGCAAAAGTGATAACAACATTTCTGAAAAGGACAGGCAAAATTAAGGAATTTCTCTTTAAGAGCAGTGCCTTCACTCTTCCATCCCTGAAGTTTTTGCCATTTAATGCAGTAGTCAGTAACATTTTGCAGAGGCAGGCCAAAATGACTTGGCTCAGGTCCAAGGTGGGTCAGTGCTAGGACCTGGCCACTGCTGCTTCTGCTGCCACTACACCTCCCTTCTGCTTGGCTGTGACACAGGTGAAGTCCTTAATGGACTGGCCGACGCCAACATCTTAAGGGATAGCCAGCACGGGTTTGTTGCGGGTAGGTCTTGCTTGACCAATCTCATTTCCTTCTATGACTAGGTGACCTATCACTTGGACAAGGGAGAAGAGATTGATGTCATATATCTTGACTTCAAAAAAGCCTTCGATCTGGTGTCCCATGATCGCCTCTTGGAGAAACTGGCCAATTGTCGCCTTGGGTCCTCCACAATCCGCTGGCTGGAAAATTGGCTCCGGGGTCAGACCCAGAGGGTAGTAATTGATGGAAGTCACTCATCGTGGTGTCCTGTGACCAGTGGGGTCCCGCAAGGCTATGTCCTTGGACCCATACTGTTCAACATCTTCATTAATGATGTGGACACTGGAGTCAGAAGCGGACTGGCCAAGTTCGCCGATGACACCAAACTTTGGGGCAAAGCATCCACACCAGAGGACAGGCAGGTTATCCAGGCTGACCAGGACAGGCTCAGCAAGTGGGCGGACGAGAATCTGATGGTGCCTGCCTATGCAGGGGGTCAGACTCGATGATCTCAAGCAAATCCCGGGACGGCTGGCTTGCATCCATAGATGCTTCTCAAGCAAATCCCGGGACGTCATTCTCCCCCTGTACTCGGCCTTAGTGAGGCCGCAGCTGGAGTACTGTGTCCAGTTTTGGGCTCCACAATTCAAAAAGGATGTGGAGAAGCTTGAGAGAGTCCAGAGAAGAGCCACGCGCATGATCAGAGGTCAGGGAAGCAGACCCTACGATGACAGGCTGAGAGCCCTGGGGCTCTTTAGCCTGAAAAAGCGCAGGCTCAGGGGTGATCTGATGGCCACCTACAAGTTTATCAGGGGTGACCACCAGCATCTGGGGGAACGTTTGTTCACCAGAGCGCCCCAAGGGATGATGAGGACGAATGGTCACAAACTACTTCAAGATCGTTTCAGGCTGGACATAAGGAAGAACTTCTTTACTGTCCGAGCCCCCAAGGTCTGGAACAGCCTGCCACCGGAGGTGGTTCAAGCGCCTTCATTGAACACCTTCAAGATGAAACTGGATGCTTATCTTGCTGGGATCCTATGACCCCAGCTGACTTCCTGCCCTTTGGGCGGGGGGCTGGACTCGATGATCTTCCGAGGTCCCTTCCAGCCCTGATGTCTATGAAATCTATGAAAAGTCCTTCATCTACTAAAGCCCCCAATATCTTCTTTCAAAAGAAATATAGGTGGACCTATCCCACAAGCCATAGGTTGCCAACCCTTGATTTAGTGGGAAAATATGCCATGTTGCCATTTCTCACTCTTAGGGGGAAAAGGTATCAAGTGTGAAATAATGCTGTTGTAACAATTAAGGACTGAAGGATAAATCACCTTTCCCTCTCATAATATGTGATCTTTAATATGCTGCAGGACCAAATCTTCCAAGTTCAGATATTTGAATCTCTTACACTTCAACATATCAGTCTATAAGACTACCTCCCTCTCCAAGAGGAGTAGACAGTCAAACATGACAGTCACTTAGCAATCTCACACTGAGTCTTCAGCCTCACTCAAAGCTTGATAGTTCTTCCATCTCTCGTCAGGTATTTTTTACTTTCCTTTCTGTTTGCTGTGGATTCAAACCAGAAAACCTGTACCAAGCAGCCAAGGTCCATCTACTCCTTCGCTTTACCTCCCTGGGCCACTTCTTACCTCAGCTTTTCTAGGACTTTTCCATAGTCACATCCTACACTTTGGGTGAGGTTCTCTTTCTTACTCCACCTCTTTTTTGAAACCACTGTAAAGAAATTCCTGCCATTTTCTGCCACATGTCCAGCATTTCTGCAAAAAAGCTTTCCTATTCCCTTCCTGCTCCTGATAGGTTCTTGCCTTCAGTGGGCAGAACAGACTTCTTATATGAAAAGAATAACCTAGGGAGGCAGTTAAGTAGGCATAGGTGGGAGCTGAACCCTGGATTCTCATAGATCTAGGGCTAGGGACAGACATTCAAAAAGCCTGAGCCTGAATTGATTCAATCTTTGCAGGTTAGTTTAACCTGGGTAGACTAAATCAGTTTGTAACTGCACAGGCATCCCAGACATGCAGGCACAAGCCTGCAGTGGCTCAGGCTAGAAGCCAGGGGCTGCTAGAGCAGCCCTCCCTTCCCTTCCACAGTGTTGAGCTGAGATGAGTGTGGCCAGGCCCTGGGAGGATGCTCTGATTAGGGAATTGATGACACAGTGTTTATCACCACATTAAGAAAACAGACAGACATTATCAGCTACCTGTTGATTCTGCCTTTGTCCCATCTGCCACAGCATGGACCATAGCTAGCATGTGGTATGTTAGCTAATGCCAAGAGGTGTCTGTATAAGGCAGAGGGGACAGGGTATCCCTACTTAGAGGGGAGGCGGGGAACAAAAGCCAGGCAGATGCCTGCAGTCTGTGCCAGAGCTGCTGCCAGGGAGGAGAGGGGAGGGGCCAGCCCTGCCCAGCCCAGAGAGTATGCCAGGATGCTGGGGGAGTCTGATTTAACTTAAACCAGTAAGGGGTCTGGGACAGACATTGTATAAACCAGTTTGAGCCAAATCAGTTAAGTCTGATACTACATTCAACCAGGTTTATCTTAAACTGGTTTCAGCTATTTTGAAACTTTTTTGTGTGCACTGAACATCTGTTTTGTTACAGGTTTAAACCAGTTTCTGATCACTTCAACCAGTTTATGTGTAATGTTTGTCCCTAGCCATAGAGCCAGACCACCCTCTAACACTGTGACAGTGGGCCTTCCTGGGGCTAGAACTCATGATAGCCCACTCACTTGCCTAGGGCAGTCTGCCCTGACTTTCCTGCATGACTGTGATGGCCAGAACCAGAGGGATTAATAAGCAATAAATATGTGCTTCTTAGAGGCATTTGGTATTTTGCCTAAACAGGTAATATTAGTTAATATAAAGCTTGTAAGTTTGTAAACTGAAAATGTAACTTGTCTGTCATAAGTTTAACCAAAATGATAAAATTAACTGTTTGTGGAACTGACTGAGCCCCATAGGCAAAGCTGTAGATGCAAGATTAGCTGACCTCACAGTTTCTGCTCAGGTTTCAGCTTTAACGATAAAACACTGGATCCAACTGCCTGGCACACCCAACACATTCCAGGAAAGCATATTCAAAGAAAACCTAAAAGGGGTTGGGGCTTAAGCGGAGCAATGTCAATTTCAAACCTAAAGGTGCTGCATTATGATTTGCTTATTGGATAAACCCGAGTCTAGGTAGTAACCTTTTATGATAATTTTTAACACCTTTCAATCCCATAAAGTAACAGCTATTCAATCCCATAGGGTAACAGCCACAACATTGTGAGTGGCTCTAAAGCCAACAGATTAGCATAAAACTAGGTATAAAAAGCGCGTGCATCAGGTGACCAGCAGGAAGGAGGGAACAGAACAGTCATTTCTATTCCATGCCCGGACCCCAGACTCCTGGTGTGAGTGAAGATCGGATCCTGATCAAGGGTACCTTTCCCAGTAATCCCTCTGACAGCAATTGGGGACGCCTGACTTCACTGGAATCACTTGATGCGTACCTGGCATTGAGGGACTATCGATAAGTTGCCAACCCATGTCTGTCTATCTGTTGTTTTGAACAGCACAGTGGCTAATACTCTCGCAGTGCCCAGTTGGTCTGCAACAGAATTGATCTATCTATCTGTTGTTATTATCTGTTATTTACTATTAGCTCTTTAATAGTGCATTATCTGCTTATCACATTTATCTTTCTGTTAACTGTTGTGTGTGTGTACGCTATAATAAATTTGCCTTTACTTCACTCCCAACTTTGCCTTCTTGATCTGAAACTGAACCAAACAGCCCAGTTGGCCTGTGGTAAAATTGATGCACTCACAGTGTCCAGCTGGCCTGTGACACATAACTTGAAAGTTAGCATAATATATTAAACGGGAGGCTGCCTCTTCAGTACCCCAATGCCAGGGGGCACTATCCACAGCTCCCTACCTTCTCCTACAACATGGCCCATGCCCCACAGATGGCATCCAGATTATTATTGCTCCCCAGCTCTAGGCCGGGGCAGACTCAGTACACTGCTAGGCCTCTCTCATACTCACAATTACTCCACCCACTCTCACAGGAGCCTCTTGCACACTTCCCGTCATTGGGCCACTCTCTACTACCCCGCTTTCTCGAGCGACCCCACTCAGCCAACAGGCTTTGCTACTCTAACTCTGGGTCAGCACACAGCAACTTCAGTTCACTCGAGCTCCCCTTCTCTACATGGCCTTTCCTTGTGCCAAACACTGAGCTGACTGTGCCCCTAGTCCCACACTGGGCAACTGAATCCTTATCTCACTCATGTGGATGGCCCATGTACTGCCTTTCAAGCTGCCCCTCGCAGCCCTACTCAATACACCCGTGGTGCAGCCCTTCAAACTTCCCTCAGCAGCCCTACTATGAACCCCACTCACTCACAATCCTTTGCACGCTTCTTTGCACCCTGCTCTGTACCTGCCTGAAAACCAAATACTACCCCTCTTGGGGCCTCTGGGATCTCACACCCTTGCTGGGCTCAGGTACCTCTCTAGGTGCGCCTGGCCCCATCCTGCTCTCACAATTACCCACCAAATGGTGGGAGCTGAGGTTAAGGCACCCCTACCTGCCTTTCACCTGGGGCAGGGGATAACTGGTCTGGTATTTCTTGGGAACTGTCCCACCATAGACAGTCCCACCAGACCCCCCCTTCCCTGGAAAGGTGACATTTCACATCATGCCCAGGACCAGGAGCCTCCTGCCATCCCCAAAGCTCCTGCCCTTACCTCCAAGGTTGTTCTAGGAGCAGTTGCTCAGCCAGCTGATGTTACTCCCTTGGCTGCTAGCAGCAGACTGCTGCCACAGACTGTGTGCGCTGAGTCCTAAAATGGCCACCCTAATCAAGCACCTGCTGGCTCCATCCCTTTAAGTGGCAGGCACCACAAGTGCACTGCCACAAACACTCTTACTGAAATAACAGAACTGCCTTTAATGAGAGTTAGTCCCTTTAAGTGAGTGGTCTCCAACCTTTTTAAGTAGGAGATCACCTTTGGCATTTAAAAGCAACCCAAGATTCATAGATTGTAGAGTCAGAAGGGACCACAATGGATCATCATGTCCGAACCCCTGCCCCTGGCAGGAAAGAGGACCGAGGTCAGATGACCCCAGCCAGGTGACTATCTAGCCTCCTCTTGAAGAGCTCCAAGCTAGGTGATAGCACCACTTCTCTTGGAAGCCCATTCCAGATCCTGTGAAAAATTTCTTCCTAATATCTAACCTAAATCCACTCTCAACTAGTTTACACCCGTTATTCCTAGTCACTCCCTGGGGCGCCTTAGTAAACAGTGCATCCCCTATTCCCCGTTGACCTCCCCTAATAAATTTATAGGTAGCCACAAGATCTCCCCTCAGCCGTCTCTTGTGAAGGCTGAAGAGATTCAGCTCTCTCAACCTCCCCCCGTAGGGTCTATCACGAAGGCCACTAATCATGCGAGTAGCCCTCCTCTGGACCCTCTCGAGTTTCCCACGTCCCTCTTGAAGTGCGGCACCCAAAACTGGACACAGTACTCCAACTGCGGCCTGACCAGTGCCGCATAGAGGGGGAACATCACCTCCTTTGTTTTATTAGTCATGAACCTGCTAATGCACGACAAGGTGCGATTGGCCTTGTTGATGGCCTCGCACTGCCGGCTCATGTTCATCTTGGAGTCAATTATGACTCCAAGATCCCTCTCTGCCTCTGAGCTGCTGAGAAAGACACTCCCCAACCTATAGGTGTGCTGAGGGTTCCTCCTTCCCACGTGGAGTACCTTATATTTATCTTTATTAAATTGCATCCTATTTATCTCTGCCCATTGATCCAACTTGTCCAGGTCAGCCTGAATCTGCTCCCTGCCCTCTGGTGTACTAACTTTGTCCCATAACTTGGTATCATCAGCGAACTTGGAGAGGGTGCTCTCCACGCCCTTGTCCAAGTCACTGATGAAGATATTGAATAATATCGGTCCAAGGACTGAACCCTGTGGGACCCCACTGCCCACCTCCCTCCAGGCTGAGAAGGAACCATCCACCACCACTCTCTGGGTGCGGTCCCTAAGTCAGTTGGCCACCCACCTGACCGTGGAGGCATCCACTCCACAGTCTTCTAGCTTCCCAAGATTTATCATGTGCCAACCCCTGGCCCCAGCCCAGCTGGTAAGTCTGTGAGGAGGGAAGGGGAAGGGGCAGAATGAGGCAGAAGGAGAAAAAATTATCTGGGGGCATGCCCCCCACAGCAGGTAAGTCTGTGGGGGAAGGGGCAGGGGAAAGGGCTGGGTGGGGGTCAGATCAAGGACCCAGCCCTAGCTCCATTTCCTCCCTCACTGCTGGGGCCTTGATCTTCCCCCCAATGGCAGAGAGGGAGGGAGAGGGCCAGAGCAGGGACAGGCCCTGCACAGGTGGGGCTTGGGACAAAGTCATGAACGGCTTGTCCGGGGGTCACGGGGAGGTGGGGGGGAACACACCCCAGGAGGGCACAGCAGGGCATGTGCCCCTGGATCTGCATGCTGGCCAGGCCAGCTGCCACTGCGGGCTGGGGATGGAATGTGGGGCCTAAAATTCACCATACCCCCACCATTCAGCGCCACCACCACCTGGCCTGACTGCAGCACAGCACAGCCCATACCACTGCTGTGAAAAGCATGGCACTGCCTTCCCCTTCCCTCACCCCCTCCCCCCAGGATCTGCATGGGGAAGGGGGTGGGCTACGGCTGGAAGGCAGTGCGGTGCACTTCATGGTGGCAGTTTGGGCTGTGCTGTGGTCAGGCTAAGCAGTGGCGGTGCTGGGAAGGAGAGCTACAGTGAATTTTCAGGTGCCTGCAGCCTTCTGCTTAGCCCTGGTCCCACTGCCTCCCAGTACACCCCAGCCCCAGCCTACAGCAGCAGCCGGCCCAGCTGGTGTGCAGATCCAGGGTACATGCCCCCCTGTGCCCTCCCAGGGTGCATGCCCTGCCACCCCATGCCCCCCAGACGAGCCGCTCATGGTTCCATCTCATGCCACAGCTGTGTAGGGCCTGCCCCTGCTCCAGCCCTACTCCTTCCCTCACAGCTACTGCAGCCACCCACACTGCCTGGCATTTTTTTTTTGGGGGGGGGCACCTGCCCCCTCATCTGTTTATGGCAGAGGCAGTTGCCATTGCAGGCTGGGCTTTGCATCCTGAGCCCTGCTCCAGCCTGCCTTGGAGTGGCCCGATGCCAAGTGTGTCCCAGCACTGGGCTGAGCCTTGTCACCTGCCCAGCCAGCAGCTGAACACACGTGGTATCAGGCTGCCAGGGTGCATACAGTGGTGGGAGCCCCCCCCACCCCGGATGAGTCACCCGGGTTTGATCTTCCCGCCACCCACCCAGCTGACCTGCTGGGCTAGGGGTGGGGCACATACGTGCATACATGCACGCACTCAGCCCCCCCACCCCAGCCTCAGATTGACTCCAAGAGGCTCTGAGATCACTTAAGGCACCAGTTGGTGATGACTGCTTTAAGTGAATTTCCTTTTATGGACCTAATATTTCCCTAGGGCACAGAGTCTGAGTTCTGCCATGGGTACAGTGGAATACAGATTTCTGACCCCTTCTCAAGCATGAGTCACTGCCCTTTAAGACTTTGTGCTGTCATCTTCTCAGGGATGGAATCACATGACTCATACATTCCTAGAGGGAATCACAAGGTATAATACCTTGTGTGTCATCTGGACTTCCCCAACCGACCAACTAGATTTGGACACTTGTGGCCTCCCTCTTTAGGAGCATGTGACCAGTTGATTACAGGGACTCAAAGTAACCTGCTTAAACCAAAGTACTATCAATCTTAACAAGTGGAGAAAGGATTTTATGAAAGGATTTTAGGAAACAATAAAAAGGTCTATACATATGTGTCTTACCTAAAGGTTCCTTGTTTTGCAGTTAAGCAGATCTAACCTCTGGAGTTTCAATTCACCTTAGTTTTCCCTCTCTGTCCTTGAGTGACTGACCTTAATCAAGCCAGCAATATCCTTTGTCTCCATTTCTGAGCCTTGGACATTCCCTGGGTTTACAAGTTGGGATGAGATAAGCTAGGTCAGGAAATGCAACAGATGTCAGAGGGGGGATGTTAGCTTTAGCGCTGTTTCTTAAGGGTTGTCCAATGTGAGGCTACCCTCTCCTGCCTATGTTTAGTCAATTCCTTAAATTAATCCTATGTATTGTTTTTGCAAGCTATCTTGCAATGTTCAGTCAAACCTGTACAATATGGCATGCCTACATTTGGACTAGATGACCTCTGGAGGTCCCTTCTAGCCATATTTTCTATGATTCTTATTACCATTATATTTTATTTGTATTGCTGAAATGCTCACAAGCCCCACTCATGGACCAGGACTCCATCGTACTAGGACCTGTACTAACATGGAACAAAATCCCAATCACTTTCCTATCTAAAGTATAAGGCATGAAACAACAGATGCATAAAAATGGGGCCACACAGGAAAACCATACTGGCCAACAAAGCATGCCACCAGCAGCATCACTGTTGTCAGGCATTTCAATCACTGGAGGTAGGCAACAGAGTTTAAGGAAGAATTTGAAGCTGTCACTGTAGTGTTAATTGTAGCATCCCAAACGATTAGGTGGATCCAAAGACATTTGAAGTCAATGGATGCTCTCTCGTGGTCTTGGGTCAAGCTCAGTTTACAGTTTGATTTAACACAGAACCTCAACCCAAACATCTTCAGATTAACCCAAGCCTACTAATCTGTTTTTCCTAGCCTCATCTTCTCTCTATATGTAGGAGAAAAGTAGCTGGATAATCTTCTGTAGCTAGCATATCATGTATGCTTTCAAGACTACTTGATTTATTGGCTTAATTTATGAGCAATATCCGACAAACACTCTTCATGCCCAAAATCATTCTGTAAAACAGAATGAAATTACTCCAGAAATAGCACCAAGGCAATCCCCATCCTTCACTATCTACTCTACCTGCATTGTTTTCTCTTTTCTAAAATAATTATACGACAGCAGCAAGAGTACTGTACATATCATGCCTCCAGCTAAACAGGACAGTGACAAACTTAACTGTGAGAGTTGATACAGTAAGAACCTCAGGCAAAATCTAGCAGACATTTTCTCCCAGTCCATGCCTTAGGCTCCCATTTTTTCTGATGAATTTAAACTAATCATGAATGATCACTATTAAATTGGAGATACTTACTCACTGACATTGTGTTATCGAGTCCCAGGGGGAATACAAGGAAGACTGCAGCAAAGACCTGGATAACATTTGTGAGACATGGGGAGAGCTATCTGCATCACACAGGTACAAACTCATTCAAAATGCCAAAACAAACTCTGATCAAAGTATTGATTTTTTGCATTTTAAATAATAAGCACATAATTTTTCATCTCTTTTGAAGTTGCTGAGTGCTGTCATTTCACACCTCTCTTGTTTGTGCAGGAGCTTTCAGGTAGAAGTGGATCTGCGATGTTAATGTTTGCATTTGTATTCACTCTGCAAAACTGAACTAAAATTTTCACCTCCTATGCATACTTCAGTCTATAAAAAACTCAGTCAACATTTTTCACTTGCCATCCAATAATCACAATAATTTATTTACCAAAATGACCCTCTGGTGCTGTTTTTGACTAAATACACACACACACACACGCACACACACGCACACATTAGTGAACTGGAAGACTTCAATAACTATAAATAAAGCTTGAAAACCACAACTTTAAAGTGTTTGACCTAGTGTGAATTTCCAATAAGACTAGTGCAAGTGGAAGTAGAAAAAAAAGACAATGAAAATATAGCAGGTGGCAGAAGCTAGATGAAATATAGGCTATTCTTTATTTTCCACAGGAAAACAAAAAGTATAAGACTATTATACTTGTGTTTTAAATCTCATGAAAGCATGGATATTTGCAGCCAAATTTCAGAGTATTACCAGAGTGGCAGCAAATCATAGTGAAGATACAAGGTAATTGGTCCCCAGTAAAGAACAGATACAGAGAAAGATTTACTGCTACAATGGGATTTCGTGACCACGTGGAGATTCACTGCTAACAAGGGGTGGGCCCATGTTTCCATTATTGCCATCTTTCCACTTTTCATTTCCGTTAGTGGGGGTTCCACAAGAGCTTTGTAGTGGCACTTTGTCATGGGTGTGGTTAATAAATGAATCCCTTAGCAATGTTGTTTCCCTTCTAGCACCAAATAATTTTTAGGCAATTCCAGCAATCTTTGACAAACATATCTTTTATCACAACTTCCTACTGTCTCCTGTGATGAAGCTGCTATAACCAACAGTGATTTTAGCCCTATGTGCTTTTTAATCCTTAGTAACAGAAGCAAGCTATGACTAGTTCACTATCATGAACTAGTAAAGTATCACAGAAGACTCTGAGATGTGACCTTCTCTCCCAACTCTCTTAGCACTGGTGGATGTTCAGGGACCCAGTTTAAGTAAGGGGCCTATACTACACCATTATTCCGTGACTGAAGGAGAACAGGGTTAAACTTGAATTGCACTCTTAGCTCCTGTAATGGACTGTCTATCCAGTTCTATACAGGTGGACCCAGAACAGGAGCTAGCAACAGTTCTTGGAAAACATTGAAGCATGTGTTTTGTATAGTGAATTATCTTTTGAATAATTAATTGGTAATGTAAATATAAAGTGATGGGTTTAAGTGAAACCTTTAGAGAAGACCAGTAACACAGGGACCAACACTGCTTCTTTCTTCAGCGAAAGGTTTGGCCACTTATATCCCTGTACAGGCACTGGTATGAATAAATTATTATACTTGTGACTAACTGAATGGCTATGGGCTAATAAAATATTGGTTTTAAAAAGTTGGCAAGTGCTCTTTGTTCTCTGCCCACCCCAGCTTACTTGTCTTGTAGGGATGCATCCATTCCAGTTACAAACAGAAGTATCAGATACCTACATATGGAAAGATTAATGCAAGCATTCAAAGGCACTGAAAAAAATAACTGACATTTTCTTTTCAGATCCTGAATCTCCTGCAGTTGTAGGTGAAAGATTTCAAAGACAAAACAAAAGATACTTGGAGAAAAGGATTCCCTGTGTCCTCCCTGACTACTCTACTATTTCTAGTAAGGAGAAATTCTCACTGATATGCATTACTCTGATACAAAAGGCAGCTCGGCTATTAAATGTTTCTTCAAAGATCAATGTTACTAGTAAAATACACACAAGTCATTAAGATGGGAGAATATTTTTCCTGTGTGCCAATAAAAAAAGAACAGTAGTTCCCCAGGCTGGATCAGTTTGTGAGCTCACTGCAAAGCCACTGGAAAGCTCTACAGCAAGAAAGAAAGATGGTGCAGTTGGAAAAGATACGCTCCTTCCTCTCCCTGTTCAGTCAATCTCCACCCCTCTCTCCTACACGCAAACTACACACACATAAACTTTCCAGATTAAGCAAGGCATTATGCTATGATATCCTGATAATCTGTGGTATAAGCAACCATATAGGCTCCTCTGATATGATAGAACAATTTTGCATTCCTCTGATGTACAAAACTGCTTTAAGGACAATTCAGCCACAGGTAATTACCCTTCAAATCCTTAGGCAATGTAGAGCGGATATAATATCATCTTTTGCCCCTCTGCAGCAGCCAATACAAAGGCTTTCACTGGTCTGCTCTGTGTGTAGGCAGGCTGTGGCTGCCAGAATGGACCCTTAAGGCAGTTGGTGCAAAGTCAAATAGCTTTCTGATGGTACTCAGGCTACAGGCAGCATTAGGATCAGAACAACCAACTTTGCACAGCCCCACACCAAATGTTCCTTACCTGTGGCTCAGGATCAATGCTCTGATAAACTATCCAAGGTCATTAATTTTATAATGAAAATCTGTGACAGGTTTCAGGGGAGAAGGAAATCAGTCACAGTTACCGTGGAGAATGAGAGAGAAATGGGTTGAGCAACAGACAGAATGACATATTCTTCCCTGTGACTATGAATCACTACTGGTCCCTTTCACTTAGGTTTGAAGTCCAGGGAATGGATTGATAGGACATCAGTGGTAATAATAACCATTACTTCTTTAGCCCATCTTCGCTGTGGAGCAGGTCCAGTGTTCGAACTTTTCAACTTTCATTTTGGACCAGATTCTGCCATCTTTACATTGAATAGCACCTTACCCTGTAAATATCCCCTCTGGTTTTCACTTATGTAGAATAGGTGTTACTCAGATCAGATTCTGGCCCCAGTGAAGAGAGGAAGGCACTAAGTGGTATCACTGGTGTTTTTCCCACAGGCAGGTACTAGCCTTTCTCAATGTCCAGGCTCTTCCAAAAAATTACATGTAGGTCCCAGGAAACAGCATGATATTGCTTTGCCAGTATGTGCATCACTATTTCTGAGACTCTCACCTGGATTCATGATCCCCATTCATAAAAAAATTGACGGTTTTTTCAGTGCTCATGAAAAGTGCCCCAGTGACTATAATTGAAAATTAAATGCTCCTGTTTTCTGTAATATGAGCTCCCTTGCACTGCCCTGCTAACATGTTTCAACACCACCTTGGTTACATCTCAGGGCGAGAATGTTAAAGTTTGGTTTTTATTCAAAATACCACCCTACCTGCCAAGGCTTTCTTTTTTTCCCCCCCTAATAATTCACAAACTACTTCTACAGATTCATAGAGCTGTTGTTGACTATTTTAGCCATGAAGAAGCTGGCATATTGGTGACTATAAGGTAGCTCATTTAAATGGAAGTTCATTACTATGTTTGCCCTTGTAGTTTTTTGACTATCGAGTCAACTTTTCCCATGCTGCAGCATGTCCCCTTTTCCTTTCTTGTTGAAATGGGCCCTAGTTTTAAAGCCATTATTTGTATATGTTTTATGGTGTTTGACATGCAGGCCAAGACTGGTCTTTCAAAAAATATCTGGTTGCTGCCTTCTTGGCAAGGCAAAGATGGCAGCAAAATGAATGCTCATTCTCTGAAGAAACAACAATGAAACACAAAGACGGGGAACTTGGGTAAAGTCAGAATTGGATACGAGACAACTTAATTGCTCAGTTCACCTAAATTTAATTAGATGCATCTATAGATCCATCCAGTAGGCATTTAAGGGTCCTTATCTTTTGGTTTAGCCAAGAGTTGCTTGCTACAGGATTCACTGAGTGTATCAGGGGACTATGCAGCCCCACCTTTGTTCTCTCTCCAGCCTGAAGGTCATTCAGGGTCTCCAAGTTACTCCAAGTTAAAGGCAACTGGGAATCAGGAGAAACAACAAGCTCTTCTTCCCAAGAGCTCCCCTAAGTGCAGGGGTGATATAGGATTGCTTTGTGTCACTTGAGGCTTCCTCTAAGCATAATGCACATCCTAGACTGGAGACCACAGCAAGCTTTAAGCCTGCCCTGCAGTGCAAACATGACTTCCTGGCAGCCCAGCTCTGGTGTCCAGTTTTTATTTATTTATTTATGTGAAACTTCAGTGAAGGACCCCTCTTTCCACAGTGCCCACAGAAAGGAAACAGGATTGCTTGAGAAGTGGATAGCTACTTTAGCACAACTCCTCCACTCTTTGAACTCTCAGTTTCATGCTTTAGTTTCCACATCTTCCCTTGCATTGTCTCCAGCAGCCACAGAGAGCCTGGATTTTTGCCTATGCATTTGCTTCCAGCAAACTTCTTTTCAATTTTATGTGCATCAGAGGGAATGGTCAGGTACTTGGTTACATCTCCCGGCAAATTTTATTTATTTATGGTTTTTAGACACTCAGCATCAGGACCTATACCTGGGGACAGGCTAACGTTATATACATAATAGTGAAACTCATATTATCATCTCTGCATTTTCAACAACCTACACGCCTGTATTATCATCTCTGCATTTTCATATTTGCAGCTGGACTGTCTGACAAACAACTGGTAAGAGAGGGAATAAAGGGAACAGCCACAGCATAAACAGTGTCAAAATAAGGTAATTGTAAGGTGACCTTATCAGTTTCCTATAAATATATGAATCAGGCCTACAGTCTCTGCCTTCTGAGAATAAACTTTCAAAGTCTCTTTAACATCAGAGGAGAACTTTCTGGTTTCACAGCTTTTTCTATGAAAAATATTTTTTGGCTTCAGAATTTGGAGATTTATGGACCAAATTCCTGTTTAGAGGTAAGTCTAAGAAATCCTAAACTTTTGCAATATATATTGTCCGCCAGAAGTCACACTGATCTAGACTTACTCTTCCTGCCTTTCTCTACCCTCACATTAGTATAAAGTAGAAGTAGCTCCTCTGATATGAGTTAAGTTATATTCCTTAAGAACTAGTGTGAGATCAGAATCTCTGCAAGCTTCCTCAGAATGAAAACTAGCAGATTGCAAGGCTGCATAAATCTGAATAAATTTACAGAAATATAACTTGGTACATAGAAAAGGAGTGAGTGAGACAGGATGAGAGCCAGTATAAATCTGACCTGATATTTTACATAGGCTGCATGCTGTGGGAGCAGTCCTGCCAAGATCTGCCCCTAATACACAGACTGTGCTGATGGCGCATAGTCTCCCTGCCGGCAGTACAGGCTGGGCCCTTCCCAGCTGCATGGCAGTGGGAGAAGTGACTGCCAGGGCCCACAGTCTACCAATTAGAGAGTTCTGATCTAGTTCCCTTTTGGAGCCCTCCTCTTGAAGCTGGGCCCAAACACCTTGCCTTTAATATTCATATGTCAAAATGTCTGGAAAGCAGTAGGAAAATTTCTGTTCTACTGGGGAGCAAGGGTCCCATCTAGAATGCAGAGGACCATACCCTATACTCCTCACCCCCTCACATACAACACAACACTTTCAGTGCAGGATCCATCTCAGAGTTTCATATCCTCTACCTTGTTCTCCTCCCATTGGCCCCATAGATTTTCCTCTGTTGTGCAGCTAGGCAGTCAAATTCAAGCAGGAGATGGAGAAAGAGACTGGATAATGCCTAATCTGTGGCATAGCAGTTAGAGTCATGTTGGGAAGTATAAGAGACAAATTTCAAACTCCCTCTGGGTTGGGGAGTCTAGGTCTCCTTCTCCCTGGGCAAGTAACCTAGTCTGGGCCAAAACATGAGGGTCTTCCTCCTCCAGTGTCTAACACCCACTAGTCACAAATATTTGCTGGGCATAATTCTATGATTTACACTCATAATTTACACTCATCCTTGACAGGAATATGTAGAACAACATACCTGCCCAGCCAGAGCTCAACCTACTCTCCATGGGTGTCCATACATATACATCCAGTTTCATACACATATATTTATCACAGGTGATTTTTCAGAATAATTTACTTTAGACACATCTCTGTAGGATCTTTAATCCTGACAAGATAGAAAAATATTCTGCATATTAAGTTAAAATCCCTGCTTATTTTGAGAACTTCTATGAGTTGTTTTCTGCAGCCCACACCATTCTGCCAGGCTTGTCATGTTCTGACTAGAAAATGTTGTAAGATTTACAGGGCTGCAGTCTAAATATTATGGCCTTCCTTGCATTTTATCCATCTCTATAACACAAACTGTAAATGTGCAGCAATAGGCCAGCAAACACTATTATCAAAGTAGTTGAGTAAGGCATAAACCATGAAACATGATAGTACGTATCATTAAAATTCTTAGGAGAAGCTTTCCTTTTGGATGACAAATCCGTTACATAGCAATGCACTGTGCTTTTTTATGCAAGTTGTGCAAATGTTACATAACCCTAATGTTACATGTCAAATTTAAGAACATAAATACAGCAATTCTTTATGTCATCTCAGTGTGGCCCTGCTGGATGGATTGTGCCTGATCTTGGCCCATAAATCAGTCCTAGGCCTGTTTAGTACTTAGGTGGGAAAACATCTGGAATCCCAGGTGCTATAGAGACACACCAAGAAGTTGTGTATGTACACTTTGTGAATGCTAGACTCCAGAAACCAAATAAGCGGCAACACTTTATTTGGCCCCATTATCATGGAATGTGTAGAAAGAAATGAAAGTGCTATTCCCCTTCCCCCAGCCTCAAACGCTTGTCCTTGGCCCTTTCTTAATAAGGCAGGGAAGAGAAGAAGACTTTCCTCACACTTAAAATGGTTTGCTAGGATAGCTAATATGGTTAGGGCTATACCAGCAAGCCTTTCCCAGTGAAGATGCAGCTCCTCACACAGAAGACACTACAATCAGAAAATATATTATTTTGCCAGTATAAAGCTGTGTTCCACTAAGAGGTTCTATTGGTGTAGTTAGGTAGTCAGGAAACAATCCCTGACAGACCTAGTTTTGCCAGTAATGCACAGGTCAAAGGAGACTCTCTCTGAGCTAATAGCCAAGAACAACCTTGGTCCTCTAATATCAGCATCAGAATATCTGTGCTTTGGCCAGTACAGAATACACCCACCTTGTGTACTTGTGAAGGAACAAGGCATCTTTTTTTATCTAGCTTCAAAACTGCTCTGATGTGTTGTGGAGAATAAGCTGCATTAACCTAAGAGATGCCATCAAGGTTGCTCATCTCCCCCTGTGCAGAGGAGGAGTACACAGATTACTTTCCCTTGTGCGTTTTGAGCCATGATCCAACCCATGTCCATCACCTGTTGCATCTGTCCCGAGAGCAGCACTCTTTCAGTGACAAAACTGAACCTACAGAACAGCAGAGATTACGTGTAATTTCAAATGATGTGGTTGCTATAAAAGTCCCCCCAGGAAGTGATCCTAATGCTTTGTATGTTCTAAAATGATGGTACCTCCCATGGAAAATTCATAAGGCATATATCTATACCACCAACTTTCCATGAAAGTCAGTGTCATGATGCAACCTGCTGTGTTGTTTTTCATAGATGCTAGGGTTGGAAGGGACCTCAATGGATCATCGAATCCGACCCGCTGCCAGTGGCAGGAAAAAGTGCTGGCGTCATGTGACCCCAGCCAGGTGCTTGTCCAGTCTCTTCTTGAAGACCCCCAAGGTAGGGGAGAACACTACCTCCCTTGGAAGCCCATTCCAGATTATGGCAGTCCTAACCATGAAGAAGTCCTTTCTCATGTCCAACCTGAATCTACTCTCTATCAGATTGTGACTGTTACTCCTGGTTATTCCAAGGGGTGCTCTGGTAAACAGAATCTCTTATTCCCTGCTACTCACCCTGGTGAATTTGTATACTGCCACAAGATCCCCCCAAAATGTGATTCCTACCCAATTCCCCAGTTAAAATGTGAGATTCTTTAGCTCAGCCTGTTGACAAACATTTGGTTAGCTATGGAGGTCAAAATTAAAACCCTAATATAATTGGCATCCATTACACACACATGTACGTGCAATTAGTGTCATCCACTTTAGAGCTAGGCCGTGGATTGTAGCTATAGGCCATATTTAGCCTTTTCTTGTGGTCCAGGTCCCTCAGCCTTCCCTCATAGGGCCTGAGACAATAGGGCATTCTGCCTATTAATGGAGACCAATTGAAAACTGAGCAACTCTAGCACGAATATCTACAGGGCTTTCAAAGGGGAAGCAGCATACCTACATTGGAGTAGCACTGTGGCAGAACTAATTAGCAGTTCACCGTGTTTGCACATGCTGCTGCCTGAGCTGGAACATACCATATATTGTACTGCAGGTACATTTTCAAAGCAGTATCCTGTGTACTAAAGCACATGGAAGTGAACAGACAAAAAGTTGCCCAATCCATTTCCATGTTGAGCCACAGGAAATTAAGGCGATGCCAAACTCTTCTAGTGAGCTCTTAGTCAAAACATGTGCCATTTTTATGACAAAGTATTCAACATCCTGTGGTGTACCATAACTTGGCCTCCTATTTTACCCTACTGAGGGAATGGAAGTAAAAGATAACAAGACAGAGTCTGAGATCTTCAAGCTTTCTTGTGATGACTAAAAAACTCTATCTTTTCTTAAAAAGCCTTGTCATTGAATCAAGACATGTTTTGGTCCTTGCTCCCTGGTACAGGGCTTCCAATTTCATTGCAGTTCCATACTATTTTTATTCCAAACAAACCATGGATCATTTCCTGATATGCCCTGTAGTGCCACAATGCATCCCACAAGATCTGTCAACACCAACACCAGAAGCCTGTGCAGAATATTGGGAACAGACCATATAGAAAGGCTGGATTAGACACATGATGAAGAAGACTATTTGTATTTAAAGAGAGTTTTGCAAATCAATAGCACTGGGCCAGGATGAACCAACAACTTCATAAACCCCATGGCCCCTGAAAGTCAATTACAGAAAGACACAGAGACAGAACCTCAGGAAGAACTTCTTCCAGATAGTCCAGTATATTTTTTGTCATTGAACACTGCTTGTGTTCAACATCCAAGGTAAAAACACATTTCCCAGACCATACAGTCCAATTTTAATTCCTTTGCAGTTTGCTCAAGAGTTTTAAGACTTACCTCTTGCTGGTGACTTAATGGTTATCTTTTCTGTTCTTCACTCTATCATTCATGTGACTGTGCAGTGCTTAATATAGAATTTTGGCTAGTCCTTAAGTACAGGGGACCAATTAGCAAGTCTCCTGGCCTTTATTGCCAGGTCTGCCATTAACTGGGGAACTGACCTTCAGAGTAATTTTTTTTCTTACTTGCTTTACCCTCTGTACAATTTTTAAAATGCTGTTCTATCTTAGAAGAGTGCTGTAAGGTTGAATTAATGTTTGTGAAAGGTTTTGAAATCCTTTCTGAGGATCAACATGAGAAAGTACCATGTGTTTCAAGAATAGAGAAATTGCAATATAGTCCAGAGCTCAGGGCATAGACAAACAACTTGATTACGTGAGAGGCAGAAGAGTGCTTCTGTGCAGGGGCTGCCTGCCAACTAGCCCCACACTGAAGCTCCCTTGTGCCCCAGGCAGCCCCTCTGCAACTCAGTATGCTGTGGGGAGCAGCCCTGGGCTGGCAGGCTGACCCCAGAGCCCTGTGCCAGCTGGGGTTGCTCTGCCTGGGCTGCATGTGCTGCGCCTGAATAAACACTTAATTGTTGCCGGGTGCACATTCTAGCAGTGTGCCCAGGAGCAATTAACTCCAGAGCAATAAGCTTCGCAGTTTATTCAGCCATGGTAATTGCACATGTAGATATGCCCACTGATTCCCCCAAAACAAACCCACCTATTTTCTAGATAACACCTTCCAGCAAAAAAAAATGTACTTTCAGCAACTTAGATCAACCCAAATTATTCTATCAGGTTCACTGGTTTTCATTCTTTCATGACACTGAATTCAACAAAAACCTGTGCTCAGCACATCCCTCCAATATCTGTTATATAGCCCCACAGTTCTGATTTTTCTTACAATAATACAATTTTGGTTTTACAGCACTGTGACAAGAGACTTATGGCTTTAGTTTTCAATGGGTACATCTACCCATGCCATTAAAGCAATGAAATAAACTCTGCACAATTTGTGCCAGAGTAAGCTGTTCCTGTGTGCAACATCTACATGTGCACCTGGGACTGTAGCAGTTTGAACTAGGGCAGAGCAGCAGGCTTGTGGGAGGTGGGGGGGTAGTCAGCCCCTGGCTCCTAGTGGCAGCACCAGAAAGCAGAGGGGCTGGCTGGGGCACAAGACTGCTGATACGGTGTAGCTGTGTGGCTGACTCCCCTCCCTCCCCTACCCCCATTCTCCCGCCCCACTGAGCCCATTGCCAGCTTGTGGGTGCTCTCCCCCAGCTCAAATTGCTGCAGTCCTGGTCACCGTCCACATGTGCGTTTCGGTGCAGTAAATGACTCCACTGTAAGATAGTAGTGTCCCTGACAATACTATCCTACAGCAGAGTTAATTAATTTACTGTGCCCTAATACCGGCACACATGGAAAAAGCACAACAAAAGCACATGTGGAAATGCACCTACCTAGAAATATATTTATAAAACTGGGATACAACACATTGGACCTGTATGCTTTGTATGCAGTAGAACTACTGAACGAGTAAAAGCTTTGCAAAAGTGATATACAAAATCTGATCCTTTATGACTATATGCCTTATCATCATCTAGGAAATGAACAAACAAAAAACCCCCTTAACGTTAACATATTCAAACTAATTTTCCTTGAAACAGCTTAATGACTTATCTACTCATTCTTCTTTTATTGTGATCTGTTTATTAAATATCCTCTGAACTCATTACTCTGCAGTGATAGTTCTCTGATAAATTTAAGCACACAAGTGGATTAATAGATGATGTTGATATTATTGTTATTGATTTTTATTAAACAGATGAGGTGAAAGTTATATACACACAGAACTTAGTTGTTAATGTTTGCTTTGTGTCCTGCTCCCAAATCCCCCAAAATGTTATTCCTACCCAATTCCCCAGTTAAAATGTGAGATTCTTTAGCTCAGCCTGTTGACAAACATTTGGTTAGCTATGGAGGTCAAAATTATAACCCTAATATAATTGGCATCCATTACACACACACGTACATGCAATTAGTGTCATCCACTTTAGAGCTAGGCCATGGATCGTAGCTATAGACCATATTGAAAAAAAAAAAACAAAAAACCCACAACCTGGAGGGAATTCTGGCCAACTCAGAATTATACTGGGTGTTTCCAGGGAATGTATACTCAGTCATGCTTCTCCTAGGTGATTTACATGCTGCTTTTTTTGTCCTGTCCACCCTTGGAAAATGCACAGGGATGCAGGTAGGCAAAGCCGACCAATGCCAGTCTCTTTTTCAGTAAGTCATCAGCACATGTGTTAGCAGGGAGCAGAGCTTGTATTCTAAAGTTAGACTGATAAATGCTACTCAGTGGGTGTGTCTACATGTGTCCCTATGGCGCTGTTGTTCCTGTACCATCATTTAGTACTTCTTTTTGGAAGTACTAAATGATAGCACAGTAACAGCCCATACTGTGCCGTGCCAGTGGCACGTGGTTATTTTTGGCCACAACGTTGTCATAGCAACATGCTATAATGAGGGATTTAATAGATTTCATAGACATTAGGGCTGGAAGGGACGTCGTAAGATCATTGGGTCCAGCCCCCTGTCCAAAGGGCAGGAAGTCAGCTAGGGTCAAAGTACCCAGCAAGATAAGTATCCAAATGTTGGGTTTTTTTAAGTGTGCAGAGTAGCTGCTGGCACCACCTCTGTCAGGGGGGAAGTCTATTCTAGGCCTTGGCGGTTCAGACAGTAAAGAAGTCTTTCCTTATGTCCAGTCTAAAATGGTCTTGCAGGAGTTTGTGACCGTTGGACCTTGTCATCCCCTGGGGTGCTCTGATGAACAAGCATTCCCCCAGATCCTACTGCACATCCCTGATAGCCTGCCACCAAGTCACCCTTGAGCCTGTGCTTCTCTGGGCTGAAGAGTCCCATAGCTCACAGCCTCTCTTCATAAGGCCTGTTCTCTTGTCCTCTGATCATGCGCATGGCTCTCCTCTGGACTCTTTCAAGCTTCTCCATGTCCTTCCTGAATTGTAAAGCCCAGAACTGGATGCAGTACTCCAGCTGCGGCCTCACCAAGGCTAAGTACAGTGGGAGGATGACATCCTGGGTTTTGCTTGAGATGCACTGGCAGATGCAAGCCAGAGTTTTGTTCACTTTGCTGGCTGCAGTATTGCATTGGTGGCTCATGTTCATCTTGCGGCAATCATGACCCCCAAATCTCTTTTGGCCATGGTGTTAGCGAGTGTAGCACTGCCGAGCCTATAAGTGTGATGTGGGTTCCCCACCGAGTTGGAGCACCTTGCATTTCTCCATATTGAATGACATCAGGTTTTCATCTGCCCACCTTGCAAGCCTGTCAAGGTCAGCCTGGATCACCAGTCTATCCTCAGGTGTGGATACTCTTCCCCAAAGTTTGGTGTCATCAGTGAACTTGGCCAGTCCGCTTCTGACACCAGAGTGCAGATTGTTTATAAAGACATTAAAAAGTACAGGTCCAAGAACAGAGCCTTGGGGGACACCACTGGCCACCAAGTGCCATGTTGATTTGATTCCATCAATTACCACTCTCTGGGTCCAACCTTGGACCCAGTTCCCCAGCCATCAGACTGTAGTGTAGTCGAGGACACAGTTGCCCAATTTTTCCATGAGGACATCATGGGACACCAGGTCAAAGGCTTTTTTAAAGTCCAAATATATCAACCTCTTCCCTTTTCTCCAGGTGATACATCACCTGGTCATAGAAGGAAATGGGGTTGGTTGGGCAAGATCTATGCGGAACAAACCCATGCTGGCTATCCGTCAGAAATATTGCCTTCTGTTATCCTGTCAAGAATGGTTTCTTTGATAATTTTTCCAAGATCTTCCTAGGAATTGACATTAAACTGTTTGGCCTGTAGTTTCCTGGATCTTATTTCCTCCTTTTTTTAAAGATAGGTACCACATTGGCCCTCTTCCAATCTTTGCCTGAGCACCATGAGTTCTTGAATATCCTTGCCAGTGGGTGCCAGTCCCTTTAGCACTCTTGGGTGCAATCTATCTGAACCAGCTGATTTGTGGGTGTCCAGCCTCTCAAGGTGCTCCCTCACAAGATCTGTGCCAATGGTGGGCATATATTCACCCTCACCCTGGTCATTCCACATCATGTTAGGCAGGGTGGTCCCTTTGGACTGGTGAAAAACTGATGCAAAGTAATCATTAAGCTAGTTGGCTTTTTCCTGAGTGTCAGTTGTCAGCTGCCCCAATTGGTTTAACAGGGGTCCAGTGTTGCCCTTGTTTTTCTTCTGACTCCCCACATATCCAAAGAAGGACTTTTTATTGTCCTTGATTCATGTAGCCAGTTTGAATTCAGTTGCAGCCTTGGCTTTGCTAATTCGCTTCCTACAGCTGTAGACCACTACAGAATACTCCTCCTTAGTGGTGTTTTCTGTCTTCTATCCTTTGTAAGCCTCTCTTTTTAGATGTAGGAGTTTCCTGTTGAGCCAAGGGGGTTGTTGAGCCCATTTACCACCTTTTCTATGGGCTGGGATGGACTTCCCTTGTGCTTCTAGGATAGATTACTTAAGAAGCAACCACTCATCATGAACTCCCCTCCCTGTGAAATCATGGCCTCAAGAACAAGCCGCCTGAGCTTATGGAAGTTGGCTTTCCTAAAGTCAAAGACTACTGCATTGCTGGCTGATTTGCCAGCTTTGCGATGGATAGTGGAAGTGATCAACTCGTAGTCACTGTCACCTAGCTTCCCTTTTTATTCTTAGGTCACTGATTAGATCATCCTCTTTGGCCAGTACAAGGTCCAGCAGTGCCTTACCCCTCGTTGTCCCAGCTGGCCGGGACAGCATTGCTAAAGCAACGTAGCTGAGGCATCACAGTTTGTGACTGCCAACACTACATTGCCGTAGCATATTAGTATGGTGACATAGCATCACTTATAGATGCACTCAGTGAGTGCATCTACATGTGCAATTAATGCAATGCAATAAACTTCAGTGCAATAAACTGCAATGCAATAAACTGGAGCACTTTGAGCCAGAGTGAACTGCTCACAGTTGCAGTGTCCACACGTGTGCCTGGGACAGCAGCAATTTGAGCGGGGGCAGAGCAGGCTCCTGGCCAGCTGTGCTGACCAGGCTCAATTTACACTCCTGGTCACCATCTACATGTGTGTTTCTGTACAGTAAAGTACTCTGCCAGTACTATCCTATGGTGGACTTAATTAGTTTACTGAGCCCTAATACCGGCACATGTGTAGACTGTGACACTTAACTGTAAAACTAATTAGTCAACTCTGCAGTAAAGCACACATGTAGATATACCCTGAAAGAATGAATAGGTGTCAGCAACCTAAATTGAAAAATTCCAATCTTTTGCATAGCTGATTAGCTTTCATTATTTACATGCTTATCTGAAAGTTTTTTACCCAGTGTCACATGCAGGCACTGGAAACCAATGGAGGAACTCCTGATTTGCTGCTGAACAGCTGCTCTGAGTTGGTAGTTTAGTTAGCTCCATACAGCATCTTTTCCTTTGGCACACCTAAGCCACAGGGGTTAGATAAGATTAGAGTCTGCATATCTGTTGTATACAATATCTACTGCATCTATTGCATCTACGAGCTTCTGAACAGACAAGTGCATGGATATCTCTTTCCTGGTCAAGACTTGGTATATCTGTAAAGCAGGACAGTACTTGAAGACATCTGAGGGAACTGCAAGGTAGTGTCTGACTCACTGACAGCCTGCTGCACCTAAGGGAGAAATAATGTAAGACAATTGGATGTCTTCTCTTAAAAATTCAACTCTCATTTTAGTTCCTTGCCCATTCACATTAGCTCCTATAGTAACTGATCATGTCAGGTTTTCAAACCTTCTTCCCTAACACAGTGCTGTGTTGCGACCATATTTTCCTTTATTTAGTCATTGCAGTATTCTTGTGATAAGTATAAAATGGCCTTCATATTGTCTAGTATTATGCTGTGTATCCAGGAAAAAGGCTCTGGAGCTTGTACTGGTAAGTGCCTGCAATCATGTCATTTTCTAACATCTGAGCTATTTTGAGCTGGAACAAAGGACTGAACATAATCATGTCTCCCCTCCTCTGAACACATCACTTATCTGGTTATGGAATATTGCAATAAATTATTCCCCTACAATAATTTTACCTAGCCTCCTGTAGATGTAGCCTGTAAAAAAGGGGTGAGATTTCACTACGAAGAACAGCTATTGTTGTTGTTAGGTAGAGAATATTTTCTAGTCTTTTTTGCATGATCTTTTACATTAGAAAGATGTATCATATCATTATGCTAGTTTTTGTTTCACTACAGTCTTCTCAAGGATAGAATATCAGTATATTATACTCTCAGATATCCATGGGTGTTTCTGTACACCTCATCATATACTTGAAACTAAAAACATGCACACAAAAAACTGAGCAGTAGTTTAACTGATTTTATCCAACCTCAATTGAGATTTGATTCCAGTTTGGGTACCAGCTTTCCCATCTCTACTTGGAATAAGGGCAATACAATGTTGAATTCCCCAGATGTGGATTAAGAGTGTACAATGAGCCATGGTCAACCAATGTGTTTGATCACCTTCACATTCCCTAATGCTCTTTCTGAACAAGTTAAGCTCCAAAAAGTACCAACCTGCCATGCCTTCTGTATGAATTCAAGCAAATGTGAATAACTACCTCTCTCTTTAATACTCTATGTATGAGATGGCCAATTGTGCCAGACGCAAAGTTCCAGACGCTGCTGGCCATTTCCACAAAGGTATTCTGGACAGAACAGTCTTTGGGAATTAGGTGGCTAAATAACACTTAGGCTCATAAACAACTAGGTGGACTCAGTCTCTCCCTGAATCCTGTACTAACAGCAGTCAGCAGAGCACTCTGATAGACATTACAGATTGATTACTGCAGTCAGGATCCTTCCTCATCTGATCATGAGTCCCACACCACATTTTCAGCTTCTATATGGTTTATTATTAAGTCATCAGATACAAAAAAATAGTGGCACCTAAAGTTGCAAGATCAGTGGAATTTAGCTACTGAAGTCCAAGTGTGTGAAAACCAGAGTCTACAACTGCCTAAGTTTCTATCAAGAACTTAAGTTAGTACATAAAGTTCTGCTATGGTTCATGCCCAGAGGTGCTACCACCTTGGCTGATCTGAGCATCTCAGCCTCTTCTTACACAAAGGCTGTTTGGGATTGTCAGTAATGGTGCCCTTACACTGAAATCCCTTTAGGGGGCCAAAACCCATAGGTGTGCTCAAAGCGTTTACCACAATGACAACATTAAGTTCAGGATAAGAAATAGCAGCTACAGCACATTTTATTTAAAAAATATGGCCAGAGGTGTAGATGACACTCATCCTTTTATTAGTAGCCTTGTGGCCAGAGAACTTACCTAGGAACTAGGAGACCTTGGTTGTAGGTTCTTCTCAGCCTAAGGATATTTTAACTCACATCTTCTGCAACCCAGGAAAGCACCCTATCTGGCAGTCTATGGACTATAATAGGTTTGGGTCAAACTCCACCTCATCTGCTGAAGCCAAACTGTGGTTCAGCAAAGAATGCAAGAGTCATGTGTATGAAAAACAGAGTATAGGAGGGAGCATGAATCGAAGTAATGAAGGCAGTAATGAAGGCTCAGTAATGAAGGCAGTAACCTGGGAAGATGGCGGACCTGGGTTTCGAGGACTGTTTGTGCATTAAAATCACCAGAAAAAAATGCATAAAGAGTTTTGGGATTAGAGACTTGTGTAGCATCAACTGAACTAATGTAGCTGATGTTAACATAAAGTGTAATAATAGTGAAATGTAACCCCGTTAGTCTTGTCTTGTAAGCAACTTGAAAACTCCATTTTGTATCTTTCTGCTTGACATAAGTGAATGAACTCTGCATAACCTTTATGTATGTGTGTGTGTAAACGGGGGGAATGGTGAGAGAATGACATAGAGATGGGAGAAGAAGATGTAATTGTTTATGTAAGCAACAAGACGCCCAATGTTAGTTATCAGTCAGTAAACTAATGAATGGCTGAAGAATCCCTTTCAGGCCTAGGGCACAAAGAAGATGCCAAGGAGAAGGAATGCACCCATGCTGTCACGTGGGCAGCAAGGACACTCCAAGACTAAGATACCAACTTTGACGATCAAACTGACCTTGGGCTGAGATAAGCTGAAGCTGGAAAAGAACAACTGCAAAAACAGAAGCCGGATATGGAAAACCCCTAAAGCACTGAAACAAAGGATGCCAACCCCTATAAAAGAGAACTTTGAGAATGCCAAGTTGGGTGAGTCTCTCTCTCTACTGCTGTTTCGTCAGAGCACAGATGCATCTGTTTCACCCCGCTCCAAGCTGGTAACTACAGGATCTTTCTCTCATAAGAACCACCCTACCTGCTATCTGCATCTTCTCTCAATAAAGTCTGGGCTGGCTACCCAGTGCTATTATTGAACAAGTGCTGTTGGTAACTATAATGTCTGAATGAAATGGTTGTTTTGTGTTTGTGTGTGCCTGTGTGTAAGTTTTGTGCATGATGATCTGTGTGTCTATATGAGTGTTGTGTCCGAACCTCTATGTCTAATTCATGTAGTCAATAAACGTGGCATTTTGCCTTATCCCCCTTTATAAGGTCTCACTCGTTATTTGAGCAATTGGCAATTTGTGTAACACTTGAACCCTGGAGTCTCCTCTGGCTAGCCAAGGATCCACCCTCACCTCCACTCGACACAATTCTAGTCCACTTTGTCCAATTTCTTCACTTTGTAGAGAACATGGACAATGCCTGCAAATATATTGTGCCTAGGAGAGTCACCTTCAGACACAGTTTGTGGTTTTGCATGTGCTAGCTCCCAATCAGGAACCAGTGCAGCTGGGGAGATCTGTCAACTGCAGCAGCCTTGGCAGGATAACAGGCTCTGCTTTTCATCAGCACTAATTACCTAGTCCTTTGTGCCACATGTTACTCAGCTTCTGGCCTTGGAGCTAGCATGAGTGGAGCCAGGGTGGGGCTACCAGGCATATAGAGTCTGCAGTCTAGAAGTGGCATTGTTTGGGTTTGTGAATTCCACCTCCACAGGTGAGCAAGTTGTGGCAATGCTGATCATCACCCTTTGATCTGAGCCTAAACGTCTATGCGCTGTAGAGAGTTATAGACAGGTTGTGGGATACCAGGTAAACAAAGAAGACAAAGCTGGAAACCAAGATTAAGGCCCATTTGTGTCTCTAGGCTTGTAGTTGAAGCTTTTTCCTTTGATAAAAATACCTCCTGTTTGAGACATTCCATGCCATTCCAGGCATCAATATAGGTGCCAGATTCTAAGGATCTGCTGCAATTCTTGATTGAAACTGGCTTTTGAAATAGAAAAATAAGCCTTTAGAAGTGGCTTATCTTCATCACTGTAAAAACTCAGTGAAAGCTGACAAGTGGTACAGAATTCCAAGTCCCCCTTGATTCAAAGTGCAATTAAATTACCTGGTCTACTGCACTTTGAAGGGGGTAGCAGATACCTATATAACTGAAATCCATTTTCTTATGGGTTACCCTTATGCATTTGTGCAAAGACTGCTCCTCTATTTATTTTAGAACAGTTATTTCACCATTCTTAGTTGCTGAGGACTCTTCAACTAACATTCATCTCTACTCACCTGTAGCCCAATAGTACTGCCACTAAAGAATTAAAGAGCAGTACATTTCTAGGCTGAGGTTTGTCAGCATGCCACATTCTGCGATACTTAAAACTAATGATAAGAAAAACATGACTGCTTACCAAAAAATTGCAAAAAGAGACATTTATCAAATAAATTACTTGCTATAAAAATGTTTCATCCAACATCACCATGGTAGTCCTCTTAGTGATTCTCCAGTCTTCAAATTGTTCTTTGATTTGAGGGTCACCAGAACTTCTGGCTTTATTGGGTGCATCTACGTGTGTACTTTACTGTGGAGTTGACTAACTAGCTCCATAGTAAAGCATCATGGTCTACATGAGTGCCAGTATTAGGCTGCAGTAAATTAATTAATTCCATCATCAGCTAGTAGTGCTGGGGACAGTACTATCTTACAGCAAAGTTAATAACTGCAGGGAAACGCTGACCTGGGCATAAAACTGCACCCACTTAGCTGGGGGGCCAGACCCCTGCCTGCCACCTCGCCACACAGCTCCACACTTTGGGCGCTCTCATGCCCCAGCCAGCCCCAACACTGCCTGATGCTGCCACCTGGAGCCCAGGGCTGACCTTCTGAGCCTGCTGCCAGCCCGGGGCTACTCTACCCTGGCTCAAAGTGCTGCTATCCCAGGCACCCAAGTAGATGTTGCACCTGCCAGCTGTTAACTCTAGTGTGAACTGCACTGGAGTTTATTCTGTTACCTTAATTTGATGTGTAGATGCACCCACTGGATATAAAAGTTGAGATTAGATAAGACCTACCTCAACAAAATTCAGGAGCATGGAATGATGCATTCCAAAATGTAACATGCACTGGATGAACATTACTATGCATTATTTCAATTCTTACAAGTAAATTAGACTCTACTTTGCTAAGTAGAAATGGCCATACTTACATAAGCCTTAAACAGAGACCTAATCTCTTCATCTTCCCTCCACCAAGATGTTGCTATAGAACAGAATGTGAAGAATGGAGGGAATTTGAATATGCAACGTATTCTAGAGAAGACACATGACAGTAACTGAATAAAAGTCATTATAGATGATCCTCTCCCAACAGCATGTTTTAGTGATGATCAAAAAGAAGGGTTACAGTCAGGGTAAAAATACCCTGAGCAATATAAACTCACTACATCACAACATCAGAAGAGGTCAGCAGTGCAAGGATGTGGCCGGGGGCCTGGTGCACAAGTTTAGCTACAACTTCTTGCTGTTGCTGTATTCAGAATTGTGATTGCACAGCTGCCAGCAGCAGCTGCTATTTACTGCCCTGCTCCTTCCCTCCCCGCCACCCTACAACCCCCTGATCCTTAAAGTTGGTACCTGGGGTTATGCTAGGGTGCTCAGTGCCAATACACCCCTGGCCACACCCCTGCTAATATACTGTAAGAAGTGTCACAGAGCTGGTACTTTAATTTCATGACACAGGATGCTACCAGGTCAGGAAAATAAACTCATTCTCTGTATAAGTCACAGAGAAAAGCCTACAACACTATCCTTTTTAAGGCAGATATGATGATCCGAATACTGCTAGAATGAACGTCATAAACAACGCTTATCTCTCAAGGCAGATCCACATATCAATTTACATTTCAGGGACTGTTTTGAGATTAAATATTTATAGATCAACTAAAAATGCCTGTTGTTTTTTTAAATGCTTCTAATGCTCTATCCTCTAAGAGGAGGATTAAAACCTCCTCTCGGCAGTAAATTAATCACACTGCAAAACTTATCTGATGATTAAAGCTGCAGTACTCTACATCTGCCATTAAAAATTTGACATGACTTTTTCACTGTAGTCAGCTTTGTCATGGTATTTGCAGTATTCCCTATGCCACAAACACATTTCATAAACATTGCAGTGCTATAAACATCAACATTTCAATGGCATCCACTGCATACTCACAATGTGCTAGTATGTTTCTCCTACTGATTCCATTGCACTGGAAATTTGGGAGGACTTTGTCTGCACAATGAACTGAACATTCCCTGGACCACTCAGTCTGCACTTAACTTGACAAGTCAGCCTATGTGAATGGATCATGAGCTGCTGTTTTACAGATCAAATTGACCAGGACAAAACTTGCTTTATGTGCAGCTGTAGCTTCCCCGCACACTAAAGGTGACTCAAGTCCCTTCTCTTTTTTGTCTCTACACATTGTGAAAGGAATCAAGAGAAGCATTACTACTTGTTCCTGGACTGGCCTCTAAAAACCGATTGTCTTGCTTTCCTTTACTGACTACCTAAAATTCAGGTTTTACCTCTAGAAATGGCTGTTCCAGCGGATAGTAAAGAGTTACTTGGGGTATATCTATTCAGTGAGTATGTGCTATACTGAGTAGGCCTGTGCAAATAGGGAAGTATTTGATTCTGATTTGGCCAATTTGGAGGACAGTGATTCAATTTGGATCGCTGTCCTGAATTGATTCGGCCAAATCAGCTTTGGAATATTTGGCACTGATTTGGAGATATTCGGCAATTTGGATCGGCCAGGGAGAGGTAGGCACAACCTACCTGGGTGGCTGCAGGTTCTTCCATGGCTCCTCCGGCTGTGCCTGCCTCTCCCCAGGGGGAAGGAGCCATGGGAGAAGCCCCCATGGCTGCGCTGCCAGCCCCATCCCCTGCCCAGCTCCAGCCTAGTCCTGGTACTTAGAGAAAAAAAAAAAAGAAAGCCCTGCACTCACTGGCTGCAGCAGTGGCGACTGGGGCCTCTGGATTCTCATGGCAGAGCACCCCCCCTCCCTGCACAGCGCAGGGCAGTGAGGGGCAGTGGGGGGCAGCAGGGATTGCCCCCTCCACCTGCTACCTGTGCAGCACCTGCCCCACAGTGCAGGTGCAGCGTGGCTCGGCAGGGCATTGCATGCTGTCTGAGAGTACCCAGAGGCCCCAAATACCACTGCTGCAGCCAGTAAGTGCAGGGCTTTTTTTTCTTTTTTTTTTTAAAGCTCCGTACTCTCTGACTCTGGCAACGGCAACTGGGGACTCTGAGGGCTGTATCCCTTAAAAAGGTGCTTTTTTTGCACTTCTCCAAGGTCAAACTTGTTCTAAAAAGGATTATTTTCTCCAGCTATACTCTAAAATGGACATGAGCATTAACTCTTGGAAAATATCTTTTGGGGTTTGTTTGTTTTGGTCTATACTAGGCTGATCTATATTCAAAATTTTTGCCACTTTCATTATACCAATATAGTAAAAAACAACAAATAAAAAATCCAATCCAGGATTGTGGAAGTATTGGAGTGATGTTATATCTATGATGGTTGAAGAAAAATATGAGACAAGGATTTTTGTGGATGATATCTCTTATTGGAGTAACTATATAGCTAGGAGGGCTATAGACAAGCTGTTGGATACCAAAGACTCTTCATCAGGTCAGAGCTGCTAGCTCAGGTATGTCTCAGGTAGTGACATGTGCTGTAATCACATGTGCTGTAGACAGAGCCTCCCCACACCCCACACCAGGGATGCCTGTCCTCAGTGCTTTGGACAGCACTCAGAAAGCTGTCAATGGCTAACAAATAAATAATAAGGCCAAGGGGTAGAATATCCCACAGTTCAAAACAAGAAAGTCAAAAGTGTGCAGAGATTTTTGTTGCTTGCTGCTGCAAATCCAGACCCAATAATTTGGGCCTGTCAGACTTCCCCATGGAGCAGAATGATATTCTTTTCTTAAACTCACACCTGGAAGATAGCCTCAAAGCAGGTGTAGCAGTATACTACATGCATTTTTGGTAAAGACAGTCAGAACCTTTAGACCTTTGGGGAGGATTTAAATGCTACATGCAGTCACCATATTTCTCTAGGAAAATTATGTCAACAGAGCTCATCTTTATCATGCATTGCTTTGTGGAGATGACTTGAAAAGCCCTCTGACTTATGGGCTTCAGATGGGAACAAAAGTTGAGAGATAATAATGCAGACGCAAGTCCAACTCCTGGTAGAGGTGTAATAGGCCAATACTGCACCCTGGGCCTATATTTTTTTTTTTTGTGACACTGACATGTATGTCAAGTGGCCAGATACACACCAGAGTCAGTGATACTAAGTTCCCTTTATGTTGCTGTAGCATCACAAGATGATGAACCTTAGTAAAAAAAATAAATGTTATATGCCAGGTTTGGGCAATCTATGCACTATATAAGAGGGAATGGGGTTCAACCTCTGTTCCAGTTATATGTATGGGCCATTGATAGTGAAAGAGGTGGTGAAAAGGCAAACTATGTTATACTTTTCCAACCTTTTGAGACAGTACAGGGTTTGCCTGGACCTTGGCATAAGTGAGAACATCTCTAGTGCTGTAGCAGCATAAAGGGGACTTAAGGAGGCCTGTGAATACTGTATTTTCATGTGCAGAACCCACATCTTTCCCCCCAAAACCAGATGGTGAAAATTAGTGGGCACATTGTATACAAGGAAAAGGCCTTGCCAGGAGTATGGAAATTTGACAGAGTGGGGAACAAGGATGGAGTGGTGCTAGTGTAAATTGCCTCAGCTCCAGGAGCCTTGGTAATCAACACTGCTGCCTGCTCCCCTCCCTCCCCACTGTCTGTTGCCAGATTTCCAGACCCATAGGGAGGCCTCTGCCCAACCACATGTCAGATTGGGCTGGTGTATAGGTTCGGACCATGCACCCCCAGGTCCTACCTGGCATGCTAAGTCCAACCCTGTATACTGGCTCTGAAGCCACATGCCAGGTTAGACCCAGCATGCTAAGTCCGGGACTGTGTGCTGGCTCCAGGGCTGTATGCCAGGTCACACCTGCTTGCAGTTCCAGAGCCAGTCCTGGCATAGCCAGTCTGACTGGCCACATGGTTATAGGCCAAGCATCACCTGGATTTGGCCCACTGTGCAGCTCTGGCCAGAATTAAGGCCAGTGTATAGCCTCAAGCATCAGAACCAGCATGCGGCTCCCTCCGGTGCACCTCCCACTCACCCAAATGTACTGCCCCTCAGCTCCTGAGACCCCAGACCTCAGATACTTACCCATACTCTAAGGTAAGATCTTTTTCTTTTGTTGCAGGGCACTAAGGTGCCTGCTCCTCTTAGAGCAGAGATTGCCTGGGGAGAGAGCACAAAGAGCCAGATAAGAACCCAGGTGCAGGTTGCCATGACAACCAGTTAATGAGGGAATTAGCCACACCTGCACCTGGTCAGCTGGCCAGAGGAGGCAGGGCCCTAGGCCCATATAAACCCCAACACTGGGACCAGGCAGTTGGTTCCCTATCAGTAGCCAAAGGGGAAGGAGCCTCCAGGAAGGGAGGGCTCAGAGATGTGGTAGCCGACAGACACGCTACCCTTTGAACAAAGGGGACACCAGGAGCCCATAAGGTATCCTTGCCTACTAGACACTGAGCCTCAGAGGGAGTTTTACTCTTTTAAAGGGGCAGAGCATGATGTGAGTTCTGCGTTACGTTACAGCCCGGAGACTCATGGTGGTCAGCTGTTGTTTGTGTGCTGTCTGATAACACTGGTGGTTTGGATGAGGCTATTAGGAGAAGGTGGAGGCCTCATTGCGGGGCCCACTGCAGCGTGGGGACCCCAGTGCCAGAGAGGGTGCAGCATTTGGGGGTGCAGACCCCAGCACCAGATATAAGGGCTGCGGGGAGCCCAGCACCAAGACGCACAGAGACAAGTGCTGTGGGGAGCCCAATGAGGACAAGGGGCCGAATTATAACAAGGCCTAGGCAGAACAATGCTGTATCATCTGCAAGGCTTGGGGCATGGTAGAGGGGTGGTTGGAGCCATGCATATGGCCCATAAGGCTGAGAGACCCAGAAACCGTCCACAGTGAAGCAGGACATCAAGGGGTCTAGAGACAACAGGGTTATTAGGATCTAGCCAGACCGTGTCCAAACCTAAAGCTCAAGGACAGCCTCCCTATATTCATCATACCAACAAGACATGGTGGGCGAGAACGAGGATGTTTCTAGGGCAAGACTGACACGGTTAAGGACCTGGGGGTAGTGTTACCTCTAGGCCACCCCTAGGCACCCCACCCTGCTACAGAGGCCTTCTTAAAATGGGGTGTGTATTATATTTTGGAGCATATTATATGGGAAAGTGTGATGGAAGGTGCCTTAAGTGGGGTTCCTTGAATGATGCACTGTCTGTCTGGTGTGGAGCCCCTCCCCTCAACTCGCCTGCCATGATTTGGTGCTATTATATAAAGAGAGGGTTCAGTGGAGATCTTCTTCCTGGGGGGTTCCCCAGGGGTGGCAGTACTCACGGTTCGGGTGCAATGTTCCATGGGGCTCTGCCTCCCCTACACCCCATCCACTTGCCAGCCGAATGGGTGCCAGCAATGGTGGTTCAGTCGTGCTGGCTCGACCATGGCTTGCCTTGAGGGGGACCTCACGTCCAAGTGGGCTCTGTTGGCACTTGTCAGGCTGCCCCTTCTGTTTCAATGAGTAGCCTTCCCACCCTAGAGACTGGCAAGCTATATGAGCGTAGGCTGGCATCTACTTCAGTGCCTCTGAGTAGGGCGCTTTGCTCTTACACCTCTTCTTTTTTTTTCTCAAAAGAAAATAGACCCCTGGGGAGGAGAGGGGTGTAGAGTTGTCTCCTTTCCCCCAGCCTCCTGCAGGGGGCTCAAACACCTCCCTTACTCTGCCTGCCGGCGTTGCACCAGCTGCGCTGCTCCTCTCCATTGCAGAAGCCTCATCGCGTCTGGTGTGCTCTACACCAGGGTGCTCCCTCTCTGTCTCTCCTGTGCCCCGGGTTCCGGTGGGGCTTTTAAATCTTCCTGCGGTGGCTGGAATGGCTGCCACGATTGGCTCAGCTGCTCCCCGCCCAGGGAACAGCTGATTAAACAACCAACATAATGCTGACTCGCGCGGCCATGGCCACAGTTTCTGCTCCGGCTCTGGCTGCCCAGTGGGAGTTAAGTTTCCCCCATGAGGGGTGCGGTTTGTGCGATTTGGGGCCCGCGGGGACTGCCCTCTCCCCTTCGGGAGCCTGTAGGGGTGTCTCACCAACACAGAAAGAATATAGTATGCCATGTGCCAACAGCCTCCTCAGCAAGTACAGAGGTGAGGTAAGATCCAAAATCCTCTTCACAGTAAAAATCGATGGCACAATTTCAATTGGATGAGGATTTCCCTAGAGGATTATCCACCAGCCCAGGTCCCAGCCTACGGAGCAGCAGAGAACATATCAGGGAACTATCAGCTTATACTGCATTACTGGTATTATCTTCCTTTTACAGGCCATGAGAATAGATGAGAGAACCCCTAATGGTACTCTCACTTATGCCAGCACTGAAGCAAGCCCCTGTACTTCCTTAAAATGAAGGAAAAGCAAATCCTGTTTGTACCTTCACCATCCATGGCCCAAACATGTAACCAAAACAGGGCCTTCTTTTTATATAGTGCACAGATCCCCTAAACCTGGCTTATAAAATGAATGCTTTAACATGGATCATTGTCTCACATTCCTTTTATTCCCAAGGAACAACACGGTAAACAGGCACAAGCATCTAAATCTAAAATAAAGAAGTGAATTCACCCACGCTTGACTGCTTGATTTAATACATATTGACAATGCCACTGCATCACTAGCAACATTTACTGCTAAACAAGCATTTTCCTGCATACCATTTAGTTTATTTATTTGGTATGTTGTATCTGCACATGACATGCTAGGTTATATAATATCAGAGTTTTATTTGTTAACTCTCGACACAGGGCTAGCTCAAAATATTTTATATTCAAAATTAAGTCTCAACTGTAAATTATCCATATATTCAAGGAAATTGGGCGTGCACTTTTTCCCTGGAAAAGCTAGCAATACACTTGTTTATTGTAATGCCTTCTTTAGAGAAGCAGCAGTGCCTCTTAAAATCCTGTGCCCTTCCCCCCACTTTATATACAAATGTTTATAGCATCAGCAAAGCATTTGATGAGATTTCTTCTGCTCATAGATCAGGGATTTGAGGTACCTGCCACACCTCCTCAAGAAGGGGATTTTTCTTTTTGTGGAAGTAAGACTTTGAAGGCTTGTTTACACTGCCTGTTTTGACCTCATGACTGCCAATAAGAGACACATCCTACCTATGTGCCACTCAGAATACGCCAAAGCCTAGAAATGAATTCAAGGTTAGAACGGGTCTGAATGAGCACCCCAGGGACCCTCTTATATTTCCTATTTTGAACATGCTTCAGCACCCAGATCTGCTGTGAGTCAGCTATCTTGCCTAATTTCTGAGCTTTGACGTACACTGAGTAGGAGTGAGTGGACAGGATGCACTTTGTGACATTGCTCCTGGGTTCAAAGAAGCAGCGTGGACTTGGCCTAACAAGATTCTTTTGAAATTTGTAATTAGCACTGTAATAAAGTTTTACCCATAAAGTCCACATGGACACCGACACTAATAGTACCCCAGCCTCCCAGATCTAGATTTGCATCTGTATTCAACTCTCCTTCCAGCACTGTAACTCTAGGCTACCTGCCAGCTGACTTCCTTAGACTCAGAAACAAATTCATGCAGAACGTATTCAGTTCCATGGGGAATCTGTTTAACAGTTAACATAGAATTAAGTGCCTTTAAAGAAGCCTCTCTTTACATCATGGCATCCTTTGGGATAATGGATTCTATGGCAAGGAAACCCTGAAGCAGAGAATTTGAACCAAACACCCCAGAGGCTAAAGAGGTACTATAGAGCAAAAGGGTAAACATACTGTGCGGGCTGACTCCCGATCCCGCCCGGATAGCCATGTGCAAGCTCTCTCCCGATCCCATTTGGGTCACCATGTGCGAGCCGGGGTGAGCCGGGGACCCGTCTTTGTGTGTACACAGGCTGTGGCCGGTAGCTCAGGTACACGGGGTTGGAAAATACTGCGGTGCGGTATGGCACGCTCTAGCTAGAATCAGTCACGGAGGCGTAATGGTTGATTGAAAAGATTATTTACTTACACCCAAGGTAGTCGCGGTGTAGGCTGGTCAGCTTTCCAGGCTCAGCTCCGCTTGAGTTCTCGGTGGAGGACTCTAATAAACTCGGTTCCTTGACCCCGGAGTGAATCAGGCTCCACAGGGTTCAAGAATTCGTTCCCACGGAGCAGCTGTATCTCCATGAGTGTTACTCGGTTCCCAGGTCCCCCGGAGCTGTTAAACTCCGTGGGTTTGACAATGGGGTCCTTAGGACAGGGATACGTCTGGACTGCGATCGGCGACGGGGAGAGGCTAGAGGTTAGTTGCCTCGGAGTCGTTAAGGCTCCGAGGGGACGATAAATAAGTCCCGCAGAGTTGTTGAAGCTCCGTGGGTTCGACAAATTAAACCTCTGTTGCCTTCTTAAGGAAAAAGCTGGGTTCGTATGGATCAGCAGCGCTTAGAGATCCTCAC
>NW_005841962.1:3193262-3210508 GCF_000455745.1 Alligator sinensis | reverse complement strand
TAAGACTGGCTCGAATCTTAATACAAATGGCGGGAACTCCTTTGCATCGTGCATCACTATAATGCAAAAGAAATGCACCATGCAAAGAAGGCTACAGAACTGGCGGGAAAAGCTCCTGCACGCGGGTCCTCTGTTGCAGCAGATCACTCCACCGTGCAAAAGAGCTGCAATTTGGCGGGAACATGATTTAGCGATGCCGAAGCACACACAAACAAAAAAACCCACAACTTTGGGTTGTGACACATACAAAAAATGTTTAGATCCATGCAACTCAGGAGCTAAACCTCAAGCTTACTCTTTGTGTGAGCTTCCGAGTAGAAATCACCATTCTGATGGATGAGAAAATCAGAGATTACTCCTTGAATACCTGGCTCCTTCTGGGTGGGTTGCTGCCTGGGAGAAAGAGGAGGCGATCTGGGCCTGTTTTTATTTTATTTTGGGGGTCTTTTAGTTACATACCTCAGATTCTTTGCAAGAATGTCCATGGGAGAAAGCCTTATCAACTCATGGACTACATCCACTGTATTTCATTATTTGAATTGGAAACCCCTCAGTTTCCCTTAATGATCATGGGATAGTTTTTAATATTCTATTGAAAAATGAAGTATTGTATTAACTTGGATTATTCTCATTGCACTTCTCTGAACTGTGATACTTGTATACCTGTGTGTGTATTTTATCAATGATCTAAACAAAAACAAAAACACAGAAGTTTATTTGGTGAAAGGTACCTCCTTCCTGTATAATGTTATATAATCACTTTTATCGGAATAACCAAAACTTCACAGAAGCAAGATTGGGAGCCAAAAATGCACTGTTAGTAGCAGTGGCTATGCAAAACAGCTAAGAGATGCATAGTACATATCTTCAAAATTTATAGGATACTATTAAACAGCACAGTTAGAGCTTAGGTAGGGAAGAGTCTAGGGCTTGATTTATTTTTATTGCTTCAAATGTTGCAGATTTGTTTTCATTCTTCCTTGGGGAACTAGAGTTTTTAATCTTGCTTGAGGCATACTGTGGTATGAGGGGCACTTGTTTTCAGCTAGACTATAACTTCTTTCCTATCTGCACTAGGCTCTCTCCCTACTCCCCCCAACCACACACACACACACACATATATCCTTGGAACAAGTGTCTTTTGATGTTCTTACCCTATACTTGGATAGGTGAGGATTTAAATACAGCAGCTCTGGCAGGTTGATCCAGAGTGGGGTTCATAAACTCCTACTCACCCAGGAGCTAGTGTGGGCAGTTCCCTGGAGTTCAGTGAGAGGAAATGAGTTCTCTGGCTGGCAAAAGATGATGTTTCTACTGTTCTCTGTTTTCAGTTTTTTCACAAATTTTGAGTTATGGTTCACTTTAAATGTCAACAGCCATCAGGACTATGCAAGTAGATGCACAAGGTGGGTAGATTTAAAAAACCTCTACCTAAGCTCTGGATTGCTCCTTCATTTCTTGACTTACAAGAAGAGATTCTCTATAGACTTCATGTCCTAAGAGCAGAAAGACATGAACCTTCACTCCTTGCCTCTAGCCTAGGGAAAAATACTGTTAACTGGCTGCTGGGGAAGAGAAAGTTATCTCCACCCCCACTAACTCAGCTGTGCTACCAGGAATGTGGGGATTGGGAGTAGAGCAGAGACTCTATCTTGCCCACCTGCATGGTTGGAGGCAACATAGTGTAGGTATTGTACATATACATCTCACCTGCTCTGGAGGTGTTGGGAAGCCATGCTGGGCAGCAAATACACCTGTCGCATTGCCTTATACCCTACAAGTGCATAAAGTAAGGTCACAACCTGGCCCTAATTCTCTGTAAAAGGCATTTAGCTTATTTTCCTTTAAAATCCATACAGGCTCATGGGGAAAACACACCCCCCCCCCCCCTTGTATATGATCTGACACTAATCCCAAAACAAATTAAAATTAGGGTAAAAGTTTTCAAGGGCATCTTGTTGTGTTGCGTAGGGTACACAACTGCAGGCATCCTAAAGAGGCCTAATTTCAATAAAGTCCTCAGTCTCCAGCCTCTGAAAATAAAGTTTCTTTCAAGTGGCTGGGCCTAGAGTCAGGCTCAGGATAGGATCATAACCAGTCTGGGTACCAAGAACAGAGAGGGTCAGGAAGCTGGAATGGTAGTTAGGGAGAAGTCAATATCAAGGAACTAGAAACAGGAAGCTGCAAATCAGAACAAGGCCTAGATGCCAGGGTAAGAAGGTGAGTCACAGGAGCAAGCCCAGGGTTAGAAACCAGATTACAGGTACAAGGAAATACAACTAGATACAAGAGGGGTAGGAACAGGAAACAAGAACAGGAACCAGAACCTAGGCAAGAGCACCCTACAAGCTTGCCAGAAGACAAGTTCAGATAGTTTGCCACTACAATGTACCCCTCTAGTTTTAAGGATGAGTTTGGGATGGAATCAGCTTCTGCTAGCACAGTAACTAAGGACAGAAGGCCACAGCAAGAAAGGTGACTCAGTTCACAGGATCATAGGAAAAAAAGGGCTGGAAGGGACCTCATTGGCTCATCTAATTCAGCCCCCTGCTCAAGGTGGGAACATCCTTAACTAAACCATCCCAGTGCCATGTCTGCCCAACCTGCTCTTAATAATTTCCATGGATAGAGATTCCACAACTTCTCTAGGTAGCCTGTTCCAATGTTTAATCACCATCATAGTCAGAAAGTTCCTCTAATCTCCAACCTAAATTCCCATTGCTGCAGCTGAAGTCCGTTGCTCCTGCTTCTGTCCCCCATGGCTGCATAGAAAAGCCCATCTCCATCCTCTTTAATCATCCTTCCAGTATTTGAAGACTGCTATCAAGTCGCCGTCATTCTTCTCTTTCCCAGACTAAATAACCGGAGTTCTTTCAGTGATACCTCATAAGTCATGCTTCTCAAGCGTTTAATCATTTTTAATCACTATCTGCTGAAGTCTTTCCAGTCTGTCTGCCTCCTGCTTGAAACATGGGGCCCAAAATTGTACACAGTACTACAGGTGAGGCCTCACCAGTGATGGAGTAGAAGAATCATTTCCCTTTATTTGAAAGTGATGCTCCTGTTAATACAACTCATCATACTGTTGACCTTTTTTGGAACAAGAGCACATGGTTGGCTTATAGTCATTTGAGACGGTCCATTGCAATATCCTCAACTTTGGCCATAAAAGTTTCCCCTGCTAGCTGTCTAATGTGCTTCCACCCAGGATTTGCAAGGTAAGCTTCCTTATATCACAAAATAATTGCTTTCTTGCACATTCATATCTTTCCATCTCTGCCAATAAGGATTCCAATTAGGTTGGTGATTATTTAAGATGGATGCATGGCCACTTGGAGCAATAACTCCTCTTTACTGATGCTCTGTTTCTAATCAGAAAAGTCTCTCGATCATTTAAAATATAAAATCTTCTTGTGTCATGGCTTTGCACTCACTTTGCTTTCTTCCTTTCCTTAAACATTAGAATTAAATGAGATGGTTTTTGCTGATAGCTTCAATATACTTGCTTTTGTGGGTCATCTTGAAATGAAGTAAATAGAAAAATTCTGTATCTCTCTTATTTATATGAAATAAAACTCTGATTTTTCAGACAAGAGCTTCATTTTTACAGCTTCTCCCTACTGTTTCTGAATTACAATTTATTTGGATCATTAGGTAGGAAAACACTCATAAGATATAATATGCTGCTTGAAAACAGAGCTAAAATGTATTCAGCAATTTAAAGTGCATTATTTTCTGTTAAAGATAGGTAATTCATAAGTTGGAATACATTTATAACAGTACTTTTGTAAACACAGCTGAGCTGGTGTTTGGATGAGAATCAACTTCCATGTGGTTTTGTACAAAACTCATCTATTGGTGTAGAGAAATGCTCTTTTTAGCCATCAAAAGATCCAATGTTATGGAGGTAAGTGGACTTCCTCATGTCACCCTATTACATAAACCTTCCATAATGATCAGCTCTTCTCATACATATTTTGTTCACTGGAAGTAGGAGTGTATATTTTCTCATATGTGCAGAATTTTTTTCCCCCCAGCTATTTGGGAAGAGGAATTGGAATCAGGTGCTTTCAAAACCAGATAAAGATGTTTATCCATTATAGTGGAAAAATAGGAAAGAACCATTAGTAAGTAGTCCCCTCCTCTAGGAGCACAGACATACCTGAGAGCATCTCAGTTCTTCACAGGCTGCCCCTTGAAGTGAGCTAATGTAATAGAGCTTGATAGTCTTCTCTGAAAAAGCCAATTCAAAGGCAAGGTTTTTCTCCAAGGGAAGCTTATTTTGCACTGAGTCACATCACTGTAAGTGGTCCTGTTGCAGTCCATAAGATTGCTTCCACATAACAAGGCTTTTTTAAAATTAAGTGCATAGCATTTGGGGTGGTTATCCCAGGGTCCTGCTGTAGGTTGTTATGTATTATGGGATTTTTAGTGTGTAATGGGATACACAGCAAAAGCAAACAGAAGCAACTGTAACTTTGGGATTTGTTAGCAAACTCAAAAATACCATAATTCTTCTTCCACTAGCTCATGCTTCATTTCTCTCTGGCTAGTAAAAGATTGGAAATTATGCTTTCAGGAGAAATGGATGAAGTAGTGCCCCATCAAATGATGCTGGTCAAATTCATGGCCTCAGCATATCTACAATAACATCTTGTTTATGTGGGAAAGTGCTTTCAGCCATCAACCTCTCCAGCAGCTTTGAGTGCCACAGGAAGGATCAGGGATACAATGAGGATGACATCATTGACCAGTGCCTTGCAGAGGATCTCTTCTTCTATCAGCCTCAGTCATTGCAGCATCATTTCTGAGTCAGTGAAACATGTGTGAACTAGTAGGAAAGGAGCAAGCTACACACAGAACAGAAATAGCTGCTAACAGGAATGTGCATTAAACTTGCCCTACTTCTGCACTGTTGCCAACATGAGAACTCACTGAACTTTTTAAAAGCTTGTGACCCTTGCCATCTAGAAGCCTGCCACCCAAAATTGCTATTGGTCAATAGCTAACCAATTCAGCGAAGACAGATGAACCGTTGTAACTGAGGTGTGTGCTGCTATTAAAAAAGATATGGTCAACCCGAGTTATGAGGACTGGATGTTCTCAGGAAATATATTGACTGTTTTTCATGTATCTGAATTGCACCTGGGCAAGTGATGGAACCCATATTCCTATTCTTTGCCCCCTAATGCTAATGAGTTTTTGGAACTTTCATTTAATTAAAAAAAAAAGCCAGATTTGCTCCTAGAACTGCCATGGACATAAATATTATTACTATTCCCCCTTAGTTCTGGAAGACCCTGCTTATCCAAGGAAGGAATTATTTAATTATCATACATGCAGATGAAGAATAGAAGTTGAGTACGTGTTAGGAATTTTAAAGGGGAGATACCACTGTCTCAGAACACAGACAGGGGCTGCCAGACAATATCAGCCTTCTGCTATATCTGAAGGTGGTGTTTTAGATATCTTTAAGAGCAAAGGAGAGAGTTTAATGAGAATTAGAAGCTGGGGTCAAGAGACTTTTAGACCGGTATGATCAGTCAATGAGATACTTTTTCTAAGATGAAACATTTTAGGGGCCTGTAAATCAAAATACCTTTTGTTCCTGCTTCAAGCATCCATTCTTGTGTAGCAGGCTTGCCTTTTTGGAGCTTGGGTTGAGTCCCAGGATTGAGGGTCTGCTGTGCAATTGGTGGAGCCCGCCCACCAATCTGGAGGCAGCACAAGGGAAGCAATGCCATACCCTTTTCTGAAGGGAGGGGGCAAGGAGCAACTGGACCTGAATCAGAACTGCACCAGCCAGGTCCAGAGAACTTCAGAGGTGGAGCCCCTGAAGAGTATTGTCCCAGGGAGATGGCCACTGGGGGATGGGGAACTCCCCCCCCTTGGTAGGAGAGGGGATGAGGGTGACCCACCCCCACAGAGAAAGCCCTGAAACCAGGGCAAACTTACCAATTTCAGGTCGGGAGGCGTGAGACGAGCCGCACCGGGAAGAGCCGCCTGCATGGTTAATAAGCTGCACTTACTTCCAGGTGGGGCTGGCCTGGGCGGCTGACATCATCGTGGAAGGCTGCCTGGCCAGAATAAAAGCCAGCACCAGCAAAGGCTCGGGGAGAGTGGGGGAAACAGCCGGCAAGAGAGGCGCTCTCCACACTGAGCGCAGGCAGCGCCGGCATACAGCTGAAGAGCTAGCAGAAAGAGAAGAAGAGAAGTCCTTGGCAGGAGGGAGGACCCGGAGCAACATCGAGGGATGACTCAAGCCTGAGGCATGAGGGCTGTGAGGGAAGAGAGGTGGCTAGCCTATTCCCTCAGGTTCTTTTTTTTCGGTGTTCCTTTTTTGGGGGCATTCCCTTTGGATTTTCCTTTCTTTTTTTCTCTCTTGCTGTGGCCAGGGTATGAGCATCGCTTCGAGAGGCAAGAGCCGCTTTAGACACACGGCAGGTGGATGGCTGGCCACAGGAAAACACCAAAAGGCCAGGGCAAATCAGCTGTTCTGGGAGCACAGGCAACATGCAGAGCTAGGACTGATGCAACCGGAGAGCATACCACATGGAAACTATTTGACTCATCCTGGAGGCTGGCATATGGAAGGGGAGTAGGGGAGGTGGAGCCCCACAGATACCCGCCAGGAGGCGTGACCCACCTAGAAGAGTCCTCAGAAGGGGAACCCACCACTGAAGATTTGATCAAAGTCATGGCAGGAGAGTTTCTGGGCTTTCCCCAGGGTGATTGAGGACCCCTCCAGAGGTCACACGTCCCCACGCAATGCCCAACACCAGGTGCACGTGCTAAGGTGGCTTGAAAAAGCATCCTCGAGGCCAGGTGGGCACAAGTATAAAAGAGAAGTGTGTTCAGCGGGCTGGGAGAGAGAGAGTGAGGAACAGCGAAGAGAGAGGAGCTCCAGAGATGGCCATCCTCGGGACCCTGTTCGAGCTTCAATGGCACACAAATCGGCGCACAAGGATCAGGCTCTAGGAGCTGCTCGAGGTGGCTTGAGCCTGTGAATCCAGCAAGTGGCTGGGTAGTCAGTGTACAGATCAGCACATGGAGAGCTGGCCTTGGGAGCAGCTTGTGGCTGCTTGGGCCTCACCTGGTGCAAGGAGAACCGGGTTGACGCACGGAGAACTGCCTTGGAAGCAGCTCACGGCTGCTCACGTTAGCCCCAGCCCTAGGCTGAATGACTGAAGCCCTGAAATGTGGCTCCACTTTTAATTAAAAGAGCCCCGGTGCCCAGAGCAGGGCCCGGGAAAAGGGAGAACCCCTGTTGTGAGGCCAGGGAGTCAGAGCCTGCAAGGGCTTAGCTCCCACGAGAGAGAGTGAGCCCTGGGTGCCTAGTGCAGGCCACCAGGCTGTCAAGGAGAGCCAAAGGCACCACTGAGGAGAGGCTCTTGTGGGATTGGCCACCAGGGGACGAGTCTTGACTTCTCCAGAGATGAAGTGTGAGTTACTGGGGAAGCGGGCCCTGCAGGGGGGGCTGACATGGGTAAGGAGGGTCTGCCGCTTCCACCCTCTATTGCAGGAGGGGCATGTCCACATCCCAGGGCCCTAAAGGGGAGGGGCTTCAGGGAAACCCCTTGGGGAGATGCTGAGTGCACTCCCTATTTTGAGATTGTTGTGTTAAGGGCTATATAGCTAGGGGTATTCTTTAAAAGGGTTTATATGGTTTGTGTTTTAATGTCTCAATGTGTATATTGGTATTGTTATTTGTGAAGGTTTAAAGAAATATTATGGCTCAGTTACTTGGGTTATATAGGTTAATATACCTATGTGGTAATTGTGTTATATAGATTGTAAGTTATTTGGTTCATATTTATTTATTTGGTTCAGTATTATATGTTAAGTCTTGTAAATATTCTGTGTATTATATTAAACGTCTGTATTTACTCTTGTAATAACTAGTAAAGTATTTGGTTATGGCTTAGCTCTATAGAGAGGGGAGGAAGCCACTCTAGTAGCTGACCCCTTCCTCAGCACCCTGCCTGACCACCACCACTGCCATTGGAGGACAGGGGACACCCCCGGGTGTACCTGGGCTACACTTGTTATTCTACAATTTTATCAACCTTGTGATTGTGAAGTTTCTTTTTTGCTTTGGGTAGTAATCACACAAATATTGCTATGTAGTTTCACAAATAGGGCTAGATATAAACGTTCAGTAAGGGAACTAAAACCATCATGAAATGCCTCCTTAGTATTTCACTCACCCTAAGGAACTATTTTGTAAAATATTGCACAAGCATTTTATTTAGGGTTGATTTTGATGGTTTTAAAAACATGTTTTAGTAAACTATGGCTGAGTGGCATGAGAACTACTAGGAGTCCAGTTTTTGTAACTAGGTTTCAGATTGTTGATCTTGATTGCAAATTGTCAGATGCCATTAGTGTGACCTTGTTGGGCCATTTCTTTAGTGACAGCTTTCTATCTTGTAAATGAACCTTCACATCTCCCCAGAAGGTGAAGAAATCCAGGATTTTTGCATGGCTCCAGACGGGAGAATTTATGCTTGGAAGTAGTTAATGGGCCTTTATACATACCACAAAACTGGACTTTAAAGTTAAATGCCCTTTTGCACCCCCTTAATGGCACTACTGTTTGCACATTCAGCAATGTATTCCACTTTAATAGCATTGCTGTTTGCATGCTTAGAAGCATATTCCGCTTTAAATGACTTTGGTATGTAGCAAGATAAAACACCTCTGAGGTGTTTTAGTTTTCTACTTAAAGTGCAACATTGCACAGGGGTGCTGGAAGCTGATGTGCCAGGGGCTTGGCAGGCCCCATGCAGATCAGGGGCTGTGGGACCTGGCAGCAGCCTGTGCAGGCCGGCTCCACTGAAGGAAAAAAAAGAAGTAGCGAGCCGGATCTATTTTTTCTCCCCAAAGCCTGCCTGTCTGCCTGAGCTGTGTGAGGGCCTGGTGCTTTCCTCTGTGGCTGCGGTGCCCCCGGGACCGCCTGGGGTGGATGCCAGTGGGCGGGTGCTGCCTGGGGCCCTCCCCGTGCAGCTCAGGGACTGCTCAGCCTGCCAGTAGCTCTCTCTACCCTCCTCCCCATCCCCCCGAGGCAGGTCAGGATCGGGCTCCCACCCCTGTATACATGCCATGGGGGTTCAGTTCTCCCTAAATTGAAGTGGTGTTTTTAAAAACCCACCATTTCAATTTAGAGAGAACTAAACTGAATTAAACCCCTGTGGCATTTACAAGCAGTCAATGTATCCAAATGTCTTCTGTGGCAACTTAATGCTAATTGAACACACTTTCAAACAGGAGGGCAGAATATGCATCCTCTGGCTTCTTACTAAGAACTGTGTCATATGGACACATTTTAATGCAAATAAATTAAGCTTATTTGCAAATTAAATCTTTCAGTTGAAAAGCTCTCATTTGAAATATTGGATATAGTAATCTATGGAAACCTAGCTGCTCATTTAAAAAGAAAAGGAGACTCTTGCAACTCCTTCAGTGGCAGGAGGTCACTCACTTTCCCCTCATGCCTTAATGTAACGCTTCTATCTTGCTTCTCCTAAATCAAAGTGCAATATTTGTCATACACATCTTAAATTGTATACCATTTATCTTCTCTTTCTCATTCTACTTCTCCCCCCTTCATTGTCCCTCTCTAATCCCTTTCCTTTTCCCTCTCCCGCCTTCTCAGAAGTGACAGAAGTGTCAGTATCCATAATAAATTACTGACTTTACACTGACAGCTGTAATGAAGCCAGCAGCTGCCCAGCCTGAGCTGTGTGCATGCATTGCAATGTTATAGGCACCAGCGTTTTAGTGAAAAAGCCTAAAGAAAGGTTCGTGGAAACTAAAAACCAATGGAGTACAGCAGAAGTGTACAAGTAAAAATAACTCTTGTGGGTGTGAAGGATGATTGCTGCAGTGAGTGAGGAGAGAGCCTGTCTCTATAGGATCATTTTGTTGCGACATCGGAAGAATCAGAGCATTCCAATAGCTAAGATAAAAGTTGAGCGCCCTTTCTTTACTGAGGTTTACCATTTATATTTTTATAGCACCTACAAGCCCTAGTCATAGACAAGCATTTTCCCAGTTCTGTCTGAAGACAGAAAAAATATGGCCCCTCCCTGGGAGAGTTTAACAAGCAAATATAATCCAAGAGGCATCAGGTAATTACAGACTGATGGGAGCATAAGGGAACAATGAGACAAGACTGGTTAATGCAATAGCCAGACCTGACACATCAGCAGCCTAGCCATTTTTATGACTTTTTGAAGACATCTTGGCAAAAGGAGAGTTTAGAAGAAGGATCTAAAGGAGACTGAATGACAGTTTTATGGATTTTTCCAACCAGGAAGGGCAGCATGGGAGAAAGCACAAAGATATTTGTTTTAAAAAAAAATCTAACTAGTGATGGAAACTGGCATTAGAAGTTAATCTCTCAGTGGTGAGAGATAATAGAGTGAGTAGGGGGAGAAAATATGAAGAGCAAGGAAAGTAATTTATGCTCAGTAGGATAAAGAAGGGGTACAGGCTCCTGACACGGTCAGAAGTGGAAACTTCTCTGAAGGGTAGAGGCCTTGTTTCTAACGCTGACTATATCAGTCTATAAACTGATCTTAAACCTTGTGTGTGTTGGGCTTGTGCCCCTAACTGTCTTCATTCTGAGCCTACTCTACTTCTAAAGGTTAGATAGTTGATCTAGAGGGGTTGATTTCCAGGGGTACTCAATAAAGATATGCATGCTTTCATACCTATAAAAAAAAATCAGGCTTCATTGATGCCAACCCAGTGGCTCACCTATCTCACTTAGCCAGGGAATTATGCCAATAACCTTCCAATACCACAGGTTTCACCTATGCTTATACCAAAGATAATGCTCCTTCTCCCCACAGCTTGGGTTTGAGTCCAGGAGAAAGGTAAGGGTGGGAATGTACCAGTAAGATCTCCCAAGGCAGCGAGCTTATGGGAATGTGCCCAACACCACACTATGGCAGCTATTGTCAAGACACAATATTGTCTCCATTTTTAAAACAGAAGGAGAGAGACGAAGGTGAGAGAACAGAGACAGACGGCTGATTTATAGAATACAGTCACATTTAGCTGAATAGGTGCTCACATCCTTGTTAGAAGCCACCAGTAATTGTGTTCTGTTGGACAACAATTGTGCTAAATTAAATTTAGTAACATGATTCTATCTTAGTCAGTCAAATTCCATTTGCCAGCAAAGAGGGTAATAAATAGATGTATGCATAAAGCAAATGCAGCTGCATCGTTCATGAGTAGCAAAGCCACAGCTAAGTTATGCAGATCATTGAAAAAAAAATGGCAGGCATTTCTGTTTAATACACTAGTATACACATTGTACATCTCCATAGTTTAAACTATTTATCACCAGCGTGGCTCACCACTTCTGTATTCATCATTAAGTAATTAAGATATACTTTGCTGTTTTGCCCCCTATCATGCATCAATGGTGCTGGATGATTTGTTAGAGAGGTCATTGTTAGAAAAAACAAAAGAAATAAAATCCTGGGGCCAAGCTATTGGGGATGCTAGTTCTGAATGGAAAACTATCGTGTAACACTGATTGTACTTTTAAAAGAGGTGTTACATAGGTAATTCTTTACCCACTTTTAATTGTGCAAATTTTGTTATCAGCTTGTAAGGCAAAATGGAAAAGATACTGTTCAAATTGTGGATGATAAAAAGTTAGGAGGGATATAAGAAAACACATTTTAATACACAATATACTTGATAGAGGAATGAGCTAAAATCAATACGAGAAGATTAAACACAAAAATGTATCTAAAATGCGATGCAATAGGACCAAAAAGAAGTATGTGGGGTGGGGGCAGCAGAGGGGAGGTAGTGGAAATGAAATCATTAAGTGATATCATCCATTATAGCACAGAAATCTTAGAAATCTTCCTTTGAAATATCCAAGTGTTGTATCCAAAAGCATGGGGTTTGTGTATAGGATCTCCTTGTGTATCTTGAACTAGGACCACATATTTTTGCTACTACAACCACGGAAACCAATGGAAAGGCTTTCATTAGTTTCAACAGGAACTATATCCTCCCCTGCGCCTGCACAATAGAAGGTGCTCATGAATGAAGCAGGTGTTCAATATCCATTTTATGTCCAATGCCTTCCTCATATACATAGTCCAGCTTCCACAGTTATTGAGGTGAGCTTCTACTTGCTTAACTATCCAAACTTGCCTCAGTCCCCATTCTATCTATCTGTCTTGCTTCATAGGGCAGCCCTAACATCTCTTATTATGGAATTTGCTATGTACAGAAAAAATAAGAAACACTGTGTGGAGCTTTCTTGGTTCTGCCTGCTCTGAGAACTCAATGAAGCAAAAGAACTCTGTCTCACTGAATATACTTATTTTGAGGAATGAATTATCCAAGAATTTATATGCAACCTCATGCAATGTACACATTAGTCACATATCTCATATCATAGAATCACAGTATCATAGAAAATTTGGGTTGGAAGGGCCCTCAGGAAGTCATCTAGTTGAACCCTCCAGTCAAAGCAGGACCATCCCCACCTATGTCATCCAGCCAAGGCATTGTCTATCCAGGTCTTAAAAACCTCTAAGGATGGCGATTCCACAACCTCTCTGGGTAACTGATTTCAGTGGTTTTCTCCCCTCCTATCTTATAAGTCATCTCATACATGTAACTGTGTATGTGTATGTATGTAGGCATACTTAAATATATAAATAAAGTGCCGTATGTTATACCTTACCCATAATTAGATCATTGCCAAACTACTGCTGAAAAAAACTTTACAAAAAAATAACTTGGCCAAGTCAAAAAATGGATTTAACCCAAGCATCAAAACTCACCTTTACAGCCTAGTGATTATTTCTTTATCACATTTTAGGATTCTTCAAAATTCCATGCTACACTAATTAGTTTATTATACAACGTTATTCTTGAAAATGGCTGAATGTGTTCTTACTCAGATTTAACAAAGAAGATGAATCCCAGGCTTAGAACAATCACATAGACTTGAAGATTTTTTGTGCCAAAAAGTTCATTTAACATCACCCCCAATCACAAATTTGATCTATTAAAGTATATTATGAATCAATGCTTGGATCTCTCACAGTCCCCAGACTATCACAGGAACACTATTACAATACTATTAGGGTTGGGGTAGAAAAAGACAAGCTAACCAGTTGAAAGCTGCTGATACGTAGGAAGAAAGCTGCCTTAGGTGGAGGTTGGTAACAATACTGGGACCAGCATTCCTACTCTTCTTAAAAGTGCCATTGGTTTCTTATTAAGTAAGCACAGGCATTCAGGATGACCTTTGCTTTTGTCAGGAGAAAGGTAGCACTTCTGTGAGAAATAATTCAGTGAGGCTAGAAAGAGAAGAGTGCCACCTACTGATCACCAGCAGCACTTTTTGGCAGTCCACTGGCTTTTCTCAAGCGATGCTATTAGCACCGTATTATTAATAGCCATGGGTTCATAGTGGCTGACCAAATAAATAAGGGTAAGTAATGTAATAGTGTTGCAAAAAAATTTCTATTCCAGCCTCATTGGATGGGTGCAAAATTAATGAGACCAGAACCCCATTCTACTCAGCACGGGAAAGGTCGCAAACAAAAGAGTGAGTTCCTTTGGGGAACTGAAACAGCAACTAAGTTCATAGAAGAGCTTTCCTGCCTATGCAGGGGGTCAGACTCGATGATCTATTGAGGTTCCTTCCGACCCTAACATCTATGAATCTATAAGAGAAAAGGAAGCAGTAGGAGCAGAGAATGATGAAGCTAATACTAAAGGTCTCATTAGTCTCACATGAGAGACCTTGCCTGCCACATGCAATAAGAACAAGTTGTTAGAGTCAAGATCTGCAGGGTAGAGCCCAGAGAACTCAACAACTGACCAACAATTTAGGAAAAGTTAAGAGAAATGGTCTCTTTCACACCAGAGAAATAATCTCTGACAGGAGATACAGGTAAGTGGTATACTGAGACAAAATGAAAACAACATAGGTCAGTTTTCATTAGTGAGAACAGAAAGGAATAATGGGCTGAGGGTGCATGAAAGGAAGTGGGAACTGTAGCAAGAATATTTTTACAACTAAGAGAAGCCATTGGATGGAGAGTGCCCATGAGAAACTGTAGTATAACCTTCTCTGAATATGCTCAGCAATAGCCTCGACTAAAAGGACTAATCATGCAGGCTGAGCACACAGCACAACCACACATCTCACTGCTCATGAATCGCAAGTGCCCATTTAGTTCACAGAGTGGGATGTAAGACTACACTGTCTTACATTGTCCATTCAGCAAACAATCCAGCTATTGATTGATTTATTGGTAAGCAACCTCCAGCAGTACCACAATTGCAAAGTGAGCAGTCTGAACCTGGCAAGGTTCCTGCTAAACCCAAGTGATTCTGCACAGTCTGTTTCAAAATAATTTCATGCAACAGAACTGGTAACTCTTAAACTATGCTAGTGAGCAATAAGGCAGCAAGCATAGTAAAAAAATGTGTAGATAGATGAACATGTTCAAAAGTAATGTATGTGGCTAAATTATGACAGTGCTGCCTGGATTTCGTTCTAAACTTTCTAGTTCAGTTTCATTGACATGTCTCTCTAAATTAGAAGGCTGGCAGTAAGCAACCACTGGAGATTTGGAACTGCCTTTAGGTAATTTTTTTTGAATTTCAGATTAAGAGATTGTTTCCTTATTCATTTTCATATAGTTTGGGGCTGCTTGGTGAAAGTCCATACCCAAAATAGAATTCTGCAAATGTATTAGTTTCTGCTTGTTTAACTAATAAGTATTCTTCTGTGAGATCCACAGGGGTTTTATAATCTATTGCTGGATCATCTTCATAGGCAAAACAAGTGCAGCATTTGAACATTTTTGTCATTGCTTATAGCCCTTATTGAAGACCTTCTCTTCACTACTGACATATTTATTTTGAGGGGATTGACTATTAAACAACTTCCATTTTCTGGATACACATACACCCCAGAAGACTGAGATAAGATCATGCATACTATTGTTACATGTGAACATTGTTAATAAATTTAGTAGATTCTCCGTATGCATCATTCTCTTGGTCCTTATTACATAATCAGCACCATATCTCTATCATATGAGTGGGGCCGGGGGCTGGACTCGAGGATCTTCCGAGGTCCCTTCCAGCCTTAATGTCCATGAAATCTATGAGTGATTTATGTAAGGAAACAAATGAGAGAAGTCCATATTTCATTTTCATGCTTTCATAAAGTTAAAGTAATTTATATTCTCCAATTCGAGGAACATGTTGGCCACTGCCTTGAGATTGCTTATAACTGGTTCATTTTGGGAGGAAATCAGGATTATTATAGATGAAAGAAGCTCAGACAGATGTCATCATAGCCAGATAATCAGAAGGAAATTCTGTATGTTGATATGCAAAACATAGCAAATCTATTTTCAGCACTCAAAAAATCTTGGATTTTGTCAAGCTTAAAAATGTACAGAAAATTCTACCCATTCAAGCAGCTAAGGAGTAGAATCAGTAGGAAGGCACAACAAACACTCCATCACTGCTATAGTGGATGTGTTACTACCAACCAAACCTCACACAAAGTGTCATGAGGCTCAGAGAAGCCAACCGAGAAAAAATATGAAGAAAGAAAACTGGAACATCAGTATGAAAAGAACAGTTTGACAAAGACTGAGCCATAGAGAATTTCTACAACCTTAGTTCATTACTCTGCAGAGGGGAAGGGGTGCCTATGGCCCTTGACACTTTACATCTATCATGCAATTAACTGGTTAAGTGCACCATAAGTTTAGACACGCCAAAGATGCAAAGTAATTATCACACAATAAAAAATGGTCAACGAGCCATAAAAATGGCCAATAAGCCATAAAGTTATTGCTTGAAAAAACATGTTGAACATTTTTATAGCTTTAATTTGCATGTGTGGCATGTCATTGTAGCAGGTCTAGGCCCAGAGTGGAAGAGACCACATCTTCACAACCCCCACCTAGTAGCCAACTGGATCCTCCCTTTCCCTTGCCCACTCTGAACTCTCAGGGTCCTGCCATCTCACCTGCCATGTCTTCATGTTATAGTTGAACTGGAAGGCTGCCCCTAGAGATCAGGGGATTTCTCTTCAGGTCTTAGGTCCTTGTTTGGGCTTTGGCCCCCTGGCCTTGGCCTACTTTGCTATGGCTGTACCCTTCCACCTGAGGTCCACTGTCCTAAGACTCTAGGCTCATGGGTCCATGGGCCCCTGTCTTGTCCTCACAGGCTCTGGGCCCCTCAGCCCCTGACTGTGGGATTGTGCCCTCAGTCTCATGCTGCAGTCCTCAGTTGATAGAAGTGCTCCCCCAGGCACTGCTTGCAGCCCCCAAGCCTGTCAGGGCTCATGGCTGGGCCTTGGCCCTCTTGGTCTTAGCCTATCTACTTACATCACCTGCCCCATTTTGAAGGGGTTAGGACTTGGGGTATCCCAGGCACCCTTCTCAGTGGTCTCCTCTTCCCCTAAAACCACAACCTAGTCCTCTGGGTCAAACTTCAACAGAACAAAAATACAAGTGTCCATTTCCAAACAAAGGTTTCTCCCATGCTGGGAGAATGTCACTTCATGATTTCATAGATTTCATAGACATTAGGGCTGGAAGGGACCTCGGAAGATCATCGAGTCCAGCCCCCTGCCCAAAGGGCAGGAAGTCAGCTGGGGTCATAGGATCCCAGCAAGATAAGCATCCAGTTTCATCTTGAAGGTGTTCAATGTAGGCGCTTGAACCACCTCCGGTGGCAGGCTGTTCCAGACCTTGGCAGCTCGGACAGTAAAGAAATTCTTCCTTATGCCCAGCCTGAAATGATCTTGAAGTAGTTTGTGACCATTCGACCTCGTCATCCCTTGGGGCGCTCTGGTGAACAAACGTTCCCCCAGATGCTGGTGGTCACCCCTGATAAACTTGTAGGTGGCCATCAGATCACCCCTGAGCCTGCGCTTTTCCAGGCTAAAGAGCCCCAGGGCTCTCAGCCTGTCATCGTAGGGTCTGCTTCCCTGACCTCTGATCATGCGCGTGGCTCTTCTCTGGACTCTCTCAAGCTTCTCCACATCCTTTTTGAATTGTGGAGCCCAAAACTGGACACAGTACTCCAGCTGCGGCCTCACTAAGGCCGAGTACAGGGGGAGAATGACGTCCCGGGATTTGCTTGAGAGACGTCCCGGGATTTGCTTGAGACGTCCCGGGATTTGCTTGAGATCATCGAGTCTGACCCCCTGCATAGGCAGG
>NW_005841962.1:3189275-3193150 GCF_000455745.1 Alligator sinensis | reverse complement strand
CCGCTTCTGACTCCAGTGTCCACATAATTAATGAAGATGTTGAACAGTATGAGTCCAAGGACAGAGTCTTGGGGAACCCCACTGGTCACAGGACACCACGATGAGTGACTTCCATCAATTACTACCCTCTGGGTCCAACCACGGAGCCAATTTTCCAGCCAGTGGATCGTGGAGGACCCAAGGCGACAATTGGCCAGTTTCTCCAAGAGCTGATCACGGGAAACCAGATCGAAGGCTTTTTTGAAGTCAAGATATATGACATCAATCTCTTCTCCCTTGTCCAGGTGATAAGTCACCTGGTCATAGAAGGAAATGAGATTGGTCAAGACCAATCTTTATGATAATAAACTAAACATATGGCCAAAATACTTAGCTCTGCCACCGGTGATGCAAGGACTTCCTTGAAGCTGCCTGCAGTCTGGAGTCCTTCCCCTTTGATGGGTCAAACCCTGCTCTCCTGAGGCCTCATCCACAGTCCTGGCTTTATATATCCTCTAACCCCACTTTCTGGGCCACCTGATGCACCACTTCCACCCCAGATGTGTCAATTATTAGCTCTACTATGCAAGCTGCACCTGGTGTGGGCAGCTATTTTATTAAAGGGCTCTCTGCCACTATTAACCCCTACAGGGGATTGGAGCCAGTCAGATGCTTCCTGGCTCCCTCTCTCCTGTGGTAAAGAAGTAGGGGCCCCATTGCAGTCACACATAGGGTGATAGAGTTTGGCTAGGTCCTCCAATGTCCCAGAGTAGACTGTTCTCTCCCTGCCTCCCCACTTCTTGCAAAGGGACTTTCTGACTCTCACTAATTTCTGCAGTCCCCAGGGAGTAGCAGAAGAAGTCATGACTCACTGGCCTTCCCCTCTTTCTTCAACCAGCCTTCAAGGCTGCTTCTTTGAGAAGTGCTAATGGCTTATCTGTGAAACCCAGAGTGTAAACACTCAAGTGACATGCTTTACTTGTCTGACACAGGGAGAGATAGGGGAGGGAATTTGTTTAGAAACCTGTGGGCAGGACAAGCACATACACAAAAGCACCTCCTAATGTCCCTGGAGAGTTTGAATCCTGCTGATCCTGCCCTCTGTGCCCTTCACATGGGTCTCCTCCAGATTGACAGGAGGGCTGTGGGAGCAGGTCCTTCACTCAGGTGGACTTCTCATTCACAGCACAGGTACCCAGGGGGATGACACCCTTCCAGCAGCAAACCAGCTGTCGTTGCTGGTAAGCACTGGCAGAGCAAGTTCCCAAGATACATTTACCCCCCCCCCCCGAAGAGCTTGCCCTTTGAAAATGAAGCAGGTCACATGGCATGACAGTTTCCATTGAGTCGCTTGATGAAAGTTTCATTCTGTTGCTTGATGAAAATAACATCTTCTGAGGACTTACCATTAAAAAGAGAGTGAAATTCCTACTCATAGACATGTTCTTGGCAGGAAATTTCTTTATGAGCATAGCACTTCTAAGGCAAGAAACAATTTTATTTCTGACTTCACCTGTTTCTAGAGTGGCCTTTCAGGGCACATCTTACCCTACTTGTTCCCCAGTTCTGTGTACATTTTCTAACCAACAACCTATTGGGCCATACCAGTGTGGTGGCTGCCTTACCTTGGATATTAATTTGAGATACACCCATACGGTTGCAAGTCTTTCCATATGTCACTTTTGATGATGAATGCTGATGAAAATTTACTATGGCCCTCCTCATTATTCATTATTCAACCAAGACTGGATGTACCTCCCTAAAATAAAATGTGTAATGGTAGCTTGTCATCCACTGCAGCATAAAATATTGAAAAACCAGGCCTTGTAATGAGATGTAATAGTAACAAGGGTTTATCATCAACAAGGGTAATAATAACAACCACTGACCTGGGACTACAAAAACATTGTTTTACACTCTGAGGACAGCAGAACGAAAATGTGAGAGTGCTAAATATAACCAGCCAGACACAAGACACTTGCAAATTGTTGGGAGGAAGGAAGCCTGTTAAAATACAATAGATTTAAGGTTAGCAAAGAGGAGGGAATAGCTGCATAATTATTCTTATTTCACTGAATTGTCTGACTTGTTTTTTTTATAATCCTTACCTTTTCCCTGACTTGATTTAAGATATCACTCTGCTCAGGACAATGAGATTCTGCATTTAAAAAAACCAATGAGAATAAAGTAGAAGGATATTAGGAGAGAGAGAGAGTAAATCATCAGTAATTGTGTTAGTAAAACATTAAGTCCATTTTAAAAAGTTAAAGATTACAGGTATGTAGCTATTTGACTAGTTTCTGTGTTTCACATTTTTAGATTCCTAAGGTCCTTGGAAGGCATTACACTAAGATGTGATGAACCAGTTAGTCATGTCTGTGAGTAGTAACCCAGCCACATGTTCATGCAATTAATGGCATGATAAAACAGGTAATAAGCCACAAAATTATTATACAAACTATGTGTAATAATTTTGTAGCCGATTCCCATCTGGCCTTAGACTGAACATCTGGACAGTATGCTCCCAGAGTTGAGAGCCTTGCTCAGCTTTCTGGTGCTCCCACAGTGGCAGTGCCAGTTAGCTTGTCAAAGCTCCCAGTCCTGGGAGTAGACTGAAATATACCCTTCTAATAATGAAGTTTTTCTCATAACCATTCTAAACCTGCATTGCTGCAACTTCAAGCCAGCAGCCCATGCATTCTCTGCAGCAAGGGAGAAAAAGTGTTTTCCCTCTTCTTTATGGCAGCCCTTCAGATATTTGAAGACTGCTATCATGCCCCCTCCTAAGCAGCTTTTCTGCAAGCTGAGCATGCTTATTTCCTTCAACTTCTCCTTGCATGACTTGTCTTCCAAGCTCTTTGTTATTTTTGTTGCCTGCCTCTGAACCATCTCTAACTTCTCCATGTTCTTTTAAAAATGTGAAGCCCAAGACTGCACACAATACTGTAGATGAGGTCTAACCAGTGCCAAGTAGAGAGGCATTATTAACCTCCCATGTCTTGCACCTAATGGTGTTGATGCATCCCAAAACTGCATCTGCCTTCTGTGCAGCTGCATAACATTGCAGACTCATATTGAATCTGTGATCTACCAAGATTCCCAGATCCTTCTTCATAGTGTTGCCATCCAGCCAGCTATCTCCCATTTTGTATTTTTTATTATTCTCATCCTGTTAGCTCCAGCCCAACTTTTCAATCTGTCACGATTCTTCTGCATTGTGCTCCTGTTGAGCCCCAGCTCAAGTCTGGGATCGTGCCCGGTATGCAAAAACCAATAAAGATACCAGGGGTGAAAGTATAAAGATTTATTGCTAGCAATACAAGGTGTAAGCGGAATAATTTCATGTAACAAGCACACAGATTTTTAATTCTAAGCATCTTTTATACAGGAGTATTGGACCTTCATAAGCATTCTTGTTTCTCTAATTGGTTATTTGCTAATTGGTTATAAGGGAGTGACGCAAGGAGTTCTTTACTGAGCATGTCTCTATACCTGTGTTTTAGCCATGTATCTCATTTACATACATGTATGTTTCATTAGCATACTTTCTCCCCACCTAGGGGTGTGAATCTTAATATTTAAATCAGCTCTTTGCCCTACTCCACTAATTCTATTTTTGTTTTCAAGTCTTGGGCATTAGTTACATAACAGAGACTTTTGCTTGGGCTTTGTATAGTGGTTTCTAGGTCAAACCTGACATTCCCCTCTCTGGAGCATTTTTAATTATTTTTATTATAATTGCTCCACTCAATTTGTTTCAACACAAACCTAGTATTCTCAGCTTTCTTCGTTTGTAAAATCATTTGATTCACCTTAGGCCTGAAGATAGATAAGAAGACAGGTAAACATTGTATACAGCAACAGGCCATAATCCCTATAACACAAAATAAAACAAC
>NW_005841962.1:3182960-3184659 GCF_000455745.1 Alligator sinensis | reverse complement strand
ATAAACGCTTGCGCATACATCAATTCCTCCCATTTACCATTCTGCCGGCAGAACAAAATCAATTGTACGATGGTATTATAATTAACACTTCCCTCCCGAGGTCAATGTTCTTGATCATCTAGCTGATAGCATGGCCACGCAGTTTCACAGAAGAATTCAGCTTTCTTCTTAGTCAAAGGATCCCCACCAAACTCTGCCCAATGTCCCAATGCACAAGAGAGGGGGGTACATTTCCTAACCTTACTGTTAATAGTACCCATCTCAGCAGAAACTCATGTCGTGTGTGTGTGTTAAGCCACAGTGGGGTCAAAACTGCAGGGATGGTAGCTCTTGCTGAGGCCATAAAGCCTGCCAGGTTTGAAAGAGATACATGCAGGGGTTTCTGGGAAACTGCACCTCAGACTGCTGACAAGCAAAACTCATGACATAGGTGAGACTGTGTGTGTGTGTTAAGGCACAGGGAGGTGAAAACTGCAGGCCTGCTAGGGCCTGCTGCAGCCAAAAAGCCTGCCAGCTGTCAAAGAAATAGGTGCAGGGGGGTCTGGGTTCTGGGTGCTTGTGGGACTGTGTGTATGTTCAGGTGTGCCCTTCCTGGCACTGGGGCCTCTGCACAACATGGCAGAGTGCCCCTGTGAGGTCTCCTCCTCCCCTACAGCCTTGGGCCGGTCCACCACTATAAATGACAGCAGGTCAAAATAACTTAGCTGGCTCAACACCAATAGCACCAGCAGCATCAACGGCGGCGGGGGGGCGGAAGGGGGATATAGCAGCACAGGTAAAAGTGCAGAGGTACCTGGGGAGTCAGATGTCCGGCAGGTTGCACTGTGTCAGAATTCCACTGTCTAATCTATATTGAGTCCATGAGTTTATATACCTAGGAGGCTGATGAAGTGCAGTTCATAGATCCAGCTGTGAAAAGTGGTTGGCAATTTGTTCCCTCTCAGGATCAGGCCTGAGAGACTGGAGGCAAAGTATTTTTCTGGTGAGGAATGTGCCCCCACACTCACCCCATGACACCTCCATTTCCATTTTCTGGAAACTGGCTTTCTCACCTGCATTGCATGCCAGCCTCTGGCTTCTTTATTATTCCTTCCATCCAGGACCAGGAGACACACCAACTACACATAGTTCTTCAGCCTGCCAAAGGGTTTATTTTTCTAACTAGTTCGGGTTTTTTTCAGAATAAACATATAAACATAAAAACTCAAGATAAGCCATCACAGCTTGACAGTTGGCAGGCTTTGTGGCCGCAGCAGGCCCTAGCAGGCAGTTTTCACCCCCCTGTGCCTTAACACACACACAGTGTCACCTATGTCATGAGTTTTGCTAGTCAGCAGTCTGAGGTGCAGTTTCCCAGAAACCCCTGCACCTATCTCCTTGAAACTTGGCAGGCTTTGTGGCCTCAGCAAGAGCTACCATCCCTGCAGTTTTCACTCCACTGTGGCTTAACACACACGTGACATGAGTTTTACTTTCAGGACTCTGAGGTGGAGTTTCCCAGAAACCCCTGCACCTATCACCTTGGAACTTGGCAAGCTTCATTCCCTCAGCAGCAGCTACCATGCCTGCAAGTTTCATCCAAATCATCCAAAAAACAACAAAGTTATAGCTATTTCATTTATTCCCCATTATACCCTATGGCCGAATCTCCAAAACTCTCTGAACTGGCTCTGAATCAATTCGGCGGAATTGAATCGGA
>NW_005841962.1:3165748-3182920 GCF_000455745.1 Alligator sinensis | reverse complement strand
GAATCCGAATTGAATAGTTGCCTATTCGCACAGGCCTATTTCCCATCATCTTTATATCCTACACAAATTCTTCCCTATTGGGCAGGACAAGATCCAAGATAGATAATCCCCTAGTAGTATCCTCAACCTTCTGGAGCAGTGGTTCTCAACCTTTGGTACCTTACATAACCCCTGCCAATCGATGCAGCAAAAGCGAAACCAGAAGTCCCACCATGGCACTTCTGATTTTGCCGCTGCAAGCCGAGTCCCACTTTTTCCACCGCAGCAAAATAGCCTGCGCGGAGCCTCCCTCTCTATCCCCCAGCATACCAACGCTGGGAAGTGAAAGTCCTGGCACACCGGACACAGTGGGAGGGGTGACAGATGGAACTTCTGGCCTGAGCAGGCAAAAACCAAAACGCAGCTCCCGCATATCCCCTGCCCGTGTCTTGCGTACCCCCAGGGGTACACATACCACAGGTTGAGAAACACTATTCTGAAATAAAGTTGTCCTCCACACAGATTAGGAACTGGCTTGACATTTAACCTTTGGCTGTATTATTTCACCAGTAGATGTCCAGAAAATCAAAGCTTCCCATCAGTGCCATCTCATAACTTCTGGATAATGTTGTCACCTCCTTAAAGAGTGCTTCATCCACCTCTTCTTCCTGATGCGGTGGCCTATAATAAACCCCCACCATTATATTGATGCTGTAACTTTTGCCTTTTTTGTTCACCCAAATCCATCTTTGTCTGCTATCCTCTTCTTCCTCAACCAGGGAACAAGGTGACTTTAGCACCTTTAGCAAGGTGACTTTGGCATATAAGATGACTTCAGCACCTTTTCCCCCAACTCTGTCCTTCTGAAACAGAATGGAGCCTTCAGTGTCATAATAGCTGTCCCACCAAGTCTCTGTGGTAGTGCTTTTCACAGTCTGTGACTTACAACTCATCTTGCTTATTCTCTATACTTATTGTATTTGTATGCATACATTGGATGTATTTTACATTTTGAGTAGTTTGATTTCAAGTCAGATGCTACTGCAGCATTCTAATATAAGAAAGGACTTTGTTTGTCTGTCTGTGTGCCTGTCTGTCTGTAACGCTTTTGGACATCTGCATGTGCCGCTAAGAGGGTTGGCGGTGTTTGACTATGGGGGCTCTGCCTCATCAGACAGGGAGGGAGCTGCTGCCACCTCAGGCAGGGAGGTAGGAGCCCTGCTGCTCTGTGGGTGGAGGCGGAGGCATAAGCGGAGGTGGGCAGGTGGGCAGGAGGGAAGAGCCGCCACCTCCTCAGGTTGGGGGAAGCCCCACTGCTCCATGAGAGGAGGCTAAGGTAGAGGCAGGCGGGGGGGGGGGGGGGGGGGGCCCCGCCACTGCTGCCACCACTGCTTCCTCAGACAGAAAGAAGGCCCACTGCTCTGTGGGAGGATGCAGAGGTGGATGGGCAGGTGGGAGAGAGGAGCCACCACTGCTGCCACCTCCTCAGGTGGAGGGACGCTCCACTCCTCCTGTAACAGGGGGCTTTCTCGGTGCTGCCCACCAGTTCTGGGCCAATCACCCACCTCCTCTTCTGCCACGCCTTGTTGTTTCTTAACTGTTTTTAATAAGGTGGGAGAGGCTGCCCATTCTTGCCCCGATGCTAGGAGGGCACTATCTGCAGCTCCGTTCCTCCCCTACACTGCAGCCCAAGACTCACAGATGGCAACCAGGTGAACCGATGAGCCACAGTGCCAGTTTCCCCACCTGCCTTTGGGCATGCTGCCTACCTGTCTTTCTTGCCATGCCTTGCCATTAATTAATTAAGTTGTTAAAGTGGGAGTCTGCCCATTTCTTGCCCCAATGCCAGGGGATGCTATCTGTGGCTCAGTTCCTCCCCTACACCGCAGCCCAAGCCTCGCAGATGGCATCCATGAACCAATGCTCCCGGCCTACAGCCGGACCAAGCTTAACCCTCATTGTCAGGCCTTAGACACGCACACATTCATACTGCCCTCCTCTCACTAGGGCCCCTTACACTCCACCCTCTCTCACAGGGTCTCTTTCATGCCTCGACAACTTATACCACCTTGCTACCTCCCAGAGTGGGCCCCTTTGGCCATAGGCTTTATCTAGCTCATACCTTGGGTGGCAGACGTACTGTCTTTTGGGCCTTTTCCATGACCCTCACCAGTAGTGGCCAGCCAATTATCCAACTGGGTCCAAGCTTGCCCTGGCCCCTCCCAGAGCAACTCAATACACACACACACACACACACACACACACACACACACACACACCCCTACTGGGCTCCCAGCCCTTTGGTTTCCCCCTCACTGGGGCCACGGGGCTTCCCTCCCCAGTGTGGGCTCAGGTGGCCATAGCTGTGCCTGGCCCCCTTGTGCCCACAATATTGTGGATTAAGGCACCCTGACCCACCTTCACTGGGGCGGTAACTGGCCTGGCATTCCCTGGGGGCTCTTGCACCACTGGGAGCCCCACTAGGCCACCCACTCCAGGCAGGGTGCAGTTTTAGGTCATGCCCAGGACCAGGAGCTCCAAACCATCCCCTTAAGCTCCTGCCCTTACCTCCAAGATGTTGCATACAGCCTTGCAGCCAGGCAGTGTTTCTGCCTGGCCTGCCAGCAGTAAACTGCTCTGTTTATATAGGTGGCCAGAGTTCTAAAATGGCCACTATAATCAAGGACCTGCTGGCTGTTTAGCTCCGTCCTTAAAGTGGCAGGCACCACCAGTGCCCTGCCACACCTCTGTGCTAGGAGGAAGAGGTGGGTGGGCAGGTGAGGGGAAGGGAGCTGCTGCCACCACCACCACCTCCTCAGGTGGAGGCAAGCCCCACTGCTCTGTGGGAGGAGGAGGAAGTGGAGGTGGGCAGGTGCATGGGTGGGAGGAGGGAAGAGCCACCACTGCCTCCTCAGATGGAGGCAAGCCCTGCTGCTCCATGGGAGGAGGTGGAGGCAGGGGGGTGGACAGTGGGGGAGAGAGTTGCTGCAACAACCTCAGGCAGAAGGAAGTCCTGCTGCTCCGTGGGAGGAGGTGAAGGCGAGTGGGCAGGAGGAGGGAGGAGCTGCCACCAGGAGGAGGGAGGAGCTGCTCCGCAGCAGGAGGTGGAGGAGGGTGGGTGGGCAGGGGGTTGGGGGTGGTGAGAGCTGCTGCAACCATCTCATATGAAGAGAAGCCCCGCTGCTCCCGGGGAGGAGGCAGAGGTGAAGGCGGCCATGCTGCGAGGAGGGAGCTGCCACTGTCTTAGGCAAAGGGAAGCTCCACTGCTCTGCAAAAAGAGGCAGAGGGGAGGGAGCCACCACTGCCAGCGCTTCCTCAGGTGGAGGGAAGCCCCCCTGCTCTATGGGAGGAGGTGGACGCAGGTTGAGGGGAGGGAGCTGCCACACCAGAGGCTGGAGGAGGAGGCGGCAGTGGCAGAGGAACTGTTTACATGACTGGCTCTGAAGGGTGAGTGAAGGGGGCGGGTGAATGTAAATACTCCCTGAAACACTCTGTCATTCATGATGGGCAATTGGCTAGTAAAACAGATTCATCATGCTCTCTCACAAATACATTATATTTGTTCTTTCTTGATTTCATTCACTTTAAATTAGACTGAAAGTATAAGTAGACTTATAGCAATTCTGCACAGGAAGCAAGAACTCCAGTATTCAATCTTACCCATACACTGTTGAGTTCTGAATACACTGGATGCATCTACACAGGACACTAACTGCACAGTAGCCTAATAACACTGTCCAGTAGTGTGCCAGGAAAAACCTGTGCTAGTATGCTACTGCACAGTAGAATTAGGCTACATCATCAGTGAAGAGCCATGTGCCAGTGCTGCTGTGCAGTAGCGCCAGTTACTGCACATTGATTGAGTACTTGGTTATGTACTATGGCACATTAATGAATGTGTAGGTGTACCCACTGAGCAGGAAGTTCATCTCTCTAATGCACCTTCTTGGAAAATGTAATAACCACAAATTGTACTTTTGAAGTTTCATATTAATTATTTTTTTAAAGAATTGAATACTTGAGTGCTGTGGTGATTTTGTGCAGTGTTTTGGACAATTCTTGATACAATTTCCTGGAGCACATAAAACTGTCTGTTCTCTCTCCTGAGGGACTTCCAGTTTATTTCATCACAAATGAAGATTTTAACCTTCTTTCTGTAATTTTTTGATGAACATGTGCAACTGCTATCTCTCCGAAGGCTTTGCTCATAAGTCTGATTCAAGAAGCAGCATATAACACAGCTGTCGCACATAATTTTAAAAGATAACATAACAGAAGATAGTTATACACCCAAACCCCATAAATAAGAGCAAGTGCTCTGAAAGCTTTGCAATGTCAAAGTGTAGTCAAGGGTGTTTTTTGAGGCTGATATTGTTATTTATCTTACTCATTTTTACTGTGATCATCCACAGGCTGATACACCTGTACCACTGGTTTCTCTTGAGTAACACCCAAACTATAGTTCAACAAAATCAAACATAGCAAACTGAAACCAAGCAAAACAGCTTCAGTGCAGAATGAAGAGCTCATTATAGCCTGTTCCACTAACTGCTTTACATCAAATAATAACTAGCACAGTAACAAGAGCTGCAGAACAAGCAGAGGATAATTATGCCACCGAGTGCCATTATAGATGCTGAGCTTGACAGTTTAATTCCATCCAAAACCTCCTCCAACCACCAGTCCAAAGGGTAGATACCTAAATTCTTTTCAGTCTAAGGAAAGGAGAGCAAGGAAGCAGGCTAAAATACTGGCTATGAAGGAAGATTAATGGATTGCTAATTCTGGATGTATAAATAGCAGGTTTTTCTTCTTAACATGATTGCTACTGAATACCTGGCAAAAACAAAACCCACTGTCTGCATGCTAGTGGGGTACGTAGGTTCCTGGTGACCCCTCTCAGGAGCACATTATATGACCATTACTTTAAGTTCAACATGGGATCTAAGGCTTGTGTGTGAGAAACTCCACAGTTCAGTTTAGAAACACCATTTTGTTCTTTCTGCCTCTACTTCTGACGATGTATCTGTTCAGATGTTTGTTTTCCACCCTCTTCATCTTTTGGCAAGGCTCCCAAATGTGAATGGACAACGGCTGGATCCTAGTCCAGCAGTTGCTTTCATTTTATTAATTCATATTCTAGATACCCAAAACAGCTTGTTTGGCCCATTTGCAGGATGGCAACCCTGCCAAAACCTTGTGCTTTTTTGGCAGGGAGGAGGGGGTAGAGATAAACAAACAGACCAAGTATAAGAAAGAAGATGCCTTTGGCAGAGATATTTTGATTTTAGCCATCTACTAGCTCTAGATCTGTATACAAAACAGGCAGATCTTTTAGGTTATAATCACTTCAAGAAAAATAATAATAATGAAAAGAAGATAAATGATCCCAGAAAGAAGGAAACAAATAGAAGCATTTTTTTTAAACCAATGTCTGTTAGGTATGAATGAAATAATGGATAACTATGATCTTAGATTGTCTTGTTAGCAATCGCTAATTTTTTTCCAAAACAACTTTAGATTTTATCACAGTTTCTCAAGTGATTCTTTGTGGTTTGTGTATTTAAAACAAACCCTGCATGCCACCAACAATGACATGGAGGTAAAAATGGAGACAGGCATCCTATCAACAGCTAACATTGCTCCAGATTTGCTGGTAGCAAACACATTATCTCTCTCTTATTTTTTACATACAAACAAATGTGTGTGACCTGGGAGGATTTCAGAATATTGTGGGGATGTCTGTGAAGTAAAATTCTGTATATGTAAGTTGGCACGTTGGACTCTGGAACTCTCATTAATAACCCCATCCAAAGTCAATTTAGGGAATGCCAGGATGTAATGTAAGTTACAATTGCCAAGATTTGTCTTCCACAAGGAAGTCATTCAGTTCTGAGCATAACAAAAATCTGACATAAATTTCGCAGAACACATCTAGCTATAAATGCTCCGCTTATTCTTCACTACCTAAAGAGTGGCCCTACTCAATACACTTACATTTAGCATTTAGATTGTAACAAACTTGAATCTTCTCATGCCAGCTTTTCTCTTCCTATGCTAATGATGGAGTTACATAACAAATGAAGAAATGTCACAAGCCATTCTTACAATGTTCAGCTACTTGCAAACCAATATGAGAAAACGCAGACCCTTTTAGCTTTTGAATCCAAGCCAGGTTATGGCTATTTTTGGAGCCAGGGATTCAATTCTGAAGCCTTAAATGTTTGAAAAGATTTGGGTTGAATCTTAAAGATTTGATCTTTCTCTAGCTAAAATTGAGTTGGAAAGTTAAGATGAAATCTTGAGCTGAGCAGATTTTTTTTTCAGTGAATCATTTATTTGGCAAAAGTTGCCACATTTTGGTCAACACACATGTTTGAGTCAAGTTCACCAAATTGTTTTCTGTGAAAGCTTGTGGGGTGGGGAGACTGACACACTAGATCCATTAAATGGAGCAGCAGAAAAGGAGAAGGAGGAACTACCTTTTTGCTAGCAGCCCAATGGTTAGAGAATTCAAGTATGATTTAGGAGACTCAAAACCTATTTCCTCTCATATCAGAATGGATTTGAACCCCCATTACCCAAGGCCCTATCAGGCTACATTTTGGTCTAGTATGCTCTGAGCTCTCTTCTATTGAAGCTGTTCCACCTTGTATAACATAATTTAACATTGTCTGGGAACAGAACTTCAGATGCCCCATCTCCCTGGAAAGTTGCCTAACCAGCCTATAGAATAGTACTCACTCACGCTGTATAAAAGACATGTTTTATTAAAAGTGGAACAGCACCAATGAGAGAGATTAAGGGATCCCCATTCCAGAACCCCATATAATCTGGTGGGAGACTATTAGAATTAAGGGTGAAGAAGGCATGACAATCTCTACCACTACAACTGCCACCTCTTCCTCTGATACAGGAATTCGATTAAGTCTAGCCCTTCCCTTTCACTGATTTCCTTTTGTCACATATGCTTGAAATGGAGTAGAAATGGGTTTTTTTTGCATCAAATGAAATGTTTCATTGAACAAAAAATGAAGGGAAAAAACCCAACCCTTTGCCTTCAAGCCAAACTAAATGTTTCTTTGAACGGTTTGGGGAACTGAATGGAAACATAAATTATTCAAACAACCTTAATAAAATATGAGTTTAGACAGAACGATTAACTTGGATTAAGTAAAACAGAAGTGAAATGATATACTTACCACAGAAAGAAGATTTGATAACTAGACCTATAATAGTTGGTACCAGGGATCTAGCTAAGGTACTAGGGATCCAAGTCCAACTAAGGTACTAGGGAGCTGAGTCCAACTCCTTGTAGAGCTGTAGTAGGCCAATGCAGTGGCTGGAGGTTTGCTGCTGAGCAGGGAGAAGCCACCTCCTTTTTTTGCCACCAACATGCATGTCAAATGGCTAAAAACACACAGGTTTTCAGAGGCAAAAAATGAGGTGACACATCCTCTATCAGCACTGAACCATTTGTCTAGCACTGCTTGTTGCTGCTCTTTCAGAGCCACAGTCACTTCAGGGAAGGTGCAGTTTGCAAGGGAGGGAAGAGGGAACTGGAAAATGGGTGAGAGAGTGAGGTGATGTCCACATCCCACCACCCGAAAGCCGATGTCCAGGACGTTTGCCCCACTCACCCACCTGCTGTTACACTCTTGACTCGTGGCTCTACCAGGAGAGTAAAATATTCAAACCAGCAACTCTTTTTAATACAACAGGACCCTGAGATCATCTTGAGTCTCTAAGGTAGAGATTCCTGAAGTGTGGCCCATGAACCCACTGGCACATTTTTTTGGAACAATTACCTGGGATTCCCAAAGTGTGGCTTGAGGACCAAGTGGAACTCATGAGTCCCTCTGATGTGGCCCACCATCTTGATCTACCCCATTGAAATGGCCTTCAGGAGAGAAAGTTTGGGAACCTGTGCTCTGAAAGGCAGACATTATCCCACTTATTAGATTTTAATGGCACTGAGCCATTTAAATGTGATCCTGTTTAACTCTGTTGGAGACCCCAAGAAACTTAATGTGTCTCCTTTTGTAAGACAAGGTTCCTTGGGTGAATTTGATATCTTTTATTAGACCAACCCAAATGGCTGGAGAATAGTTATTGAGCAAGTTTTCGGGTTCAAAAACCCTTCGTCAGGCTCAGGAAGCTGCAGCAGTTGGTGTGTGCTCTTCCTGGATGGAATGAAAAGTAAACAAGCCAGGGGCAGGGCTGGGCTGGGGAGTCAGTTGCCAGGCAGATTATAATGTATCAAAAATCCAGTGTCTATGTTTAGTCCCTGATCTCTAGTATCCAGCAGGTTGATGAAATGGAGCTCATAGGCTTGTCTCTGGGATGTGTTGTGTAAATTTCCCTTGAGGATCAGGACTGAGAGATTGAAGAGAGAGTGGCCCTCCTGTGAGAAATGTGCCCCCACCGGTAATTGGGTGTTTCTGTCTTTGATGGATTTCCGGTGTGCATTCATTCTGGTGCGCAGTTGTTGTCTGGTCTCTCCTACATAACTTCCATCAGGGCATTTGGTGCATTGGATGAGGTATACTACATTCCTGGAGGTGCAGCTGTAAGATCCTGGGATGCTGATGGCTCTGTTGTGGGGTGTAGTAATAGTGGGGGTGGTGGAGATGTGGGGGCAGGTTTTGCATTGTGCCTGGTTTCCACTGGCATTCTCCTCATATCTGATGCTTCCTTTTGACAAAATGAGAAAGGGGAAAAAAACCCACAAATGATGATTAAACAGAGCTGAGCTGAATCAAGTGAACATGGCAATGACAGGGATAAGTCACCACAACAAGTACATGCATCTGTATGTGAAAGAAAGAAATGCAAGGTAACAGTATTCATTTTGGAAGACTCATCTGGTGAATGTTTTAATGGTGGGGGTTGACTAATCGTTTGGCTCAGAGTGGGAAGGGGGGGACACAAAAGTTTGGTTCACATACCCATTTTTCAGAATAATCTCGCAGTAGAAAAAGTAAATGGGCCCATTCCCACTTAACCCTGTTGGTGCTGTCCCAACACAACACAAAGATGTACACTACTGGAACCCAGCATGCTTTATAAAAGAGCTGCACAAGGATATAGGGTATCTGTTCTGGGTAGCTGAATCTTTTGCAGCAGTAAAAGATAGATTTGTCTGAACCCCTACCTATACACCCAGATTTGCACCAGTTTAACTGGACTGATTTAGGGAAAAAAACCCAAATGTGTATGCTTAGACAATGCCTAAAGCTCAAAAGTCAGAGTCCTGCTATAGGGGTTTAGGTTGTAGCCGTGTTGGTCTAAGGATATAGGCAGACAAGGTTCCTTGGGTGAATTTGATATCTTTTATTAGACCAACCCAAATGGTTGGAGAATAGTTATTAAGCAAGCTTTCGGGTTCAAAAACCCTTCGTCGGGCTAAGGAAGCTGCAGCAGTTGGTGTGTGCTCTCCAATGAAATTCCATCCAGGAAGAGCACACACCAACTGCTGCAGCTTCCTTAGCCTGATGAAGGGTTTTTGAACCCGAAAGCTTGCTCAATAACTATTCTCCAACCATTTGGGTTGGTCTAATAAAAGATATCAAATTCACCCAAGGAACCTTGTCTGCCTATATCCTTAGACCAACACGGCTACAACCTAAACCCCTGTCTCCTTTTGTAATGCACTTTATTCTTAGTCCTAGAACTACATCACAAAAAGTAGTAAGGAAAAGAATGGAGGGCCCACTTACAATTAACAGGTTGCAGGGAACTTGAGCAGGGTGGACTACGGCTGCACTCAGGTTAGGTTGATCTAAATACCTGGGTGCATAGGAGTTCACAGGGCTTAAGCTGCCCAAGAAATGGGCAGCTTTAGAATGATAAAGGTTAACTTGATTTACAAAGACTTAACCCAACTTAGCAAATCCACAGCCCAGCCACTCCCTCCAGCCCCAGAGCTGTGCCGTTCTTATACTCTGACCCTGACCAGGCCCCCAGATATGCCCACCCCAGACCAAGCAACCCCAACCATGGACCCACCAACCCCATCCCGCACCCTGAGTTAGTTTCCTAAGGCTGCCCATGTCACTTCCAGCAGCAGCAAACATCTGTGTGTGCCTCCCTGGTTTAGGTTTAGGTGGCTTAAAGCAAGCCACCTAAATCTAAACCAGGTACAGTGAATGCTTGTTCACACCCATGGATGGATACAAGCTGGCACTGAACTGCCCCAGGTACATACAGGTAATTGTAGTAATTTTAAAACATTTTTTAAAGTGAATTGTGTTGCATCTGTGGAAATTACTTTTGGACTTCTGGGTTTGCTAAAGGTCCCAGAATGAATAACTTTGTGACTTCATTGATAGTCAGTCAGAACTATAGGCATACGTTCTGGGTTCCCTTTAGTAAAGAGGGAAGTACTGACTGAGTTAGAAATTGAGCACACTTTTGCCTCTGCTTCAATCCATTTGCATTCAAGTTTTGCAGTTCATCGTTACAGAAAACGATATGCTTCGTGACAAAAACTGCAGGGAAGTAATTTTCCTGGTGGTATTACCTGTATTATGTTAATGTCAGCTGTGAAATTCTATTTCTATATCCAATATAGTTCTTCTGCTTGCTCATAAGTTTAATACAGAAATTAATAGTAATATGACAAAGTATAAAGCAGGTTAGAAGAAAATACCAGCATTCAGTACCAGCATCTGATACTGGTAGTAAATTACATGTATATATATTAGGAGAAACTGGAATCTGAGCCCATGAATACTGATCAGGCAATTTGTTTCCAATATGACAGTTTTCTGGCTGCCAAATAAGATTAATAGACACTTAATGCTTAACACAGGAAATACATCAATTGTCAGTACATCACAACATTCCTTAGACAGTCTGTTCCTGCTAATTCATTTGTTAGTATAAACACTGCTATTCAAATCATTTCTGGATGAACATCTAATTACCTGTCTCAGTATGCTAATTAGTATACCCATTTGGAGGGGGCTAATTATTATTCACTCTAAAAAAATGAAAACCTAACTCATGGTAAAAACCTAAATACATGAAGAAGTAGGATTTTAAAAAAATACAACTGGTCTATTCTAGGCATTTAAAGAGAACTGATCTCAATAAGATATCAGGGTGCTGATGTGAGATGAGTTTCCAAAGGAGAAGCAGATAGATATAATAGAAAAAGATTCATGTATTCCATTTACCTAGTGCCTTGTGTCTTGAGAGAATCACAAAGCATTTACAAACTGTGAATGAAATGCAGCATATAAAAACACATTTGTTCATTAATCACTAGTACAGAACCAGTTAGTACAGAACCAGTTAACCCAGATATTTGATGCTCTTGCTACTGAACTGGAAAAATGCACAAGATTTTAAGACAATGTTAATAAATACTATAGATGCACACATTTTGCAACATAATCACATACCTATATCAGGCTTATAGTTTATACATCAGACCCTTTGCTACTCAAGTGCAGCCTATGTTCCCTGAGGGTTGACTCCAGCATATTTTTTTAAATGCAAGAAGCATTGTGTGCAAAAGGCAACACAATGCTAACTACAAATGCCATTCTAAAAAGTAATCTCAGATTCTAACTTTACTGTCTGCAATAGGGCCAGTGTCATTCTTTCTTCTAGACAAAGTTCAGAGCCTTTCACCCTGAATAGGTACTGCATGGAGGAGTGGGCACAAATGGTACAGGTCTGTACAACTGAGTAGATCTAGCTTGGCTTCAAGTATTATTTTAAACCAGTTTGGTGCAAAAGACCTTGTGGATCCTATCATTTAAGTGTAAACCAGACCTACTTCAGTTTTTCTTAATGTTGTAGACATATGAATAATCCACTGTGATGTAAAAGGAAGAAGGGCTTTACCATACAAATATTGCTCCATGATAGCTGTCCATGTACTCATTATCTTACAGTAAATGGAGGCAACTGTGCCACTGCCCCCTCTTTCATTGCGAGTTAAGTGTCCCTAGTTTAGCTTCCACCTACTACAGGGCAGGCACATACACACCATCAGTTACTGTGCAGCACCTGATATGTAATGAAGTTGCATTCCTTTTTACTGTGCAATTGACTGTTCATATGTTCAAACCTAAAGTGAATATGAACTTGTCTCACTAAACTGAAATAAGCCACTTCAAAATTAAACAAGTGTGTCCACATTGGCTCAATTAACCACTGCAAAATGCAATCTAAGTTAATGTGTAGAAGAGCTCCAAGATCTGTGATCTGAGAACTGAAAGTATACACCAAACAGCAGTGATTTATTTTTAACTTATTACTGGTGTGATTTTAAGCTTCTTTAATTTAAATTCATGCAGCTGTGCATGGCCACTTTTAAATCCACTTAAAACCAACTTATATCCATTTAGCTTGCCAGTTTTAAGCTGACAGAAGCATGTCCAAATAGAGGCATGCAAATATTTGACTAATCTGGTTTAAAAAGCTGATACCAGTTTGTATCCACAAAGCCTCAGTCAGAATCCTGAACTCATCTCACATGATAGATGAAAGTTAAACTGTATTAGCTTAGCCACACAAGAAGGTAGACTTTTCAGAAAATCACTAAAACAGCTATAGCTGTCTTTCAAAAATTACACTTCTCCCTAAAGTCTGTTTATAGTGTTGTTACAGGAAACTGCAGACTTGGGATTGTGAATGTTCTGAGGATAAAGAAGCTCTTCCTTTTGCAATTATCTGACACTATATTACAATGCCACACACAATTAAAGCTGCTTCATCGAGATGTCAGAGAAATGCATCTTTCAGCGTCTTTGCCTGGAATTATATTTCATCTGAAACTATAAAAAAGTATGGGAACTGACAAATGGAGGAAAAAACCTAAAGAAAATAGAAAAAGTGAAGACACTGAAGGGAAGGGAAAGACAGGATGAGAAAAAAGCTATAACTTAAACTTTTGGCTTACATTTGGAGAAAACCATTCTGAATTTGTAACTCTGGGGGTGAGGGAAATCCAGAGATGAGTTGTCATGCTTTAAGCCTTTAAAGGCATCCAGAAACTCTCCTCTACTGTCCTGGGAAGGGACATGGGGACACCATTGGACAAGGCAGGAGTGTGAATCAGAGCACACCTCTTAGGTGGCTATTTTGAAGGCTCCAATTAATTCTAATGCATCTGTCTCTTGCCCAAGCAGTTTACAGCACCCAGTGATCCTGTAGTCTCTGGATGTATCCTCAATAAACCATTTCTCCTCTCTACCTAATACGTTGGTTGCACCCATTTTAGCACATCAAGCCTATCTAACAACTACATTTGGTAGACCTGGGAATATAACAAAGATCCCTACTTCTACTCCAGTATCCTGTCCTCTGGAGCATATTTTCTTCAACCAGGGGTGGATTTACAGGGCATGCATAATGCAGTCAAACCCTCATTTGAAAGCAAGCTGCAGAAGCAGCAGCAGCAGCTAGGTAAAGAATTTCCCTCATTTTCCTTCCATGTTCAGCACCACAACCTGATCCTTTCCATTCTCCCTTCTCTCACCTATCACTGCTACTATTCCTGGCTAACCAGGTGGGTGGGGGGATGCCAGAGACAGTCCTGACAACTCCAGATGAGCTGCATGAGGAGCTGGGCTCAGCTGGGAATAGCATCAGCGGGTGGGTTCGGCCTCTCTGCCTGGTCCCCACAAAGTGTTCCCTACTGGCCTGGGAGCAGGTGCTGAGACAGACAAGCCACTCACCACCACTGCCAGGAAGAGGGAACCTGCCCACTGCTGCTACCACTGTCCCCAGTTGGAGCAGGGCAGAAGTGACTCTGGAGCTCCCCCTACCCATGGGGCAATGGCAGTGACAGAGAGGGGATGGGAGGAAAAGAGAGAAGCCACTGAGCATGGAGCAGGATGGCTTGCCCACACCAGTGCAGGGTGGAGGATAGTTAGAAGTGGAGGTGCAGCCACTCCTGTAGAGGTGGTTGCTGCTTCCACAGTCCTCCCCGCTCTTTTCAAAATCTTGATCTGCCTATGCCTCCAATGATAACTATACCCTGAACTGAGCAGCACAAGACGGAGACTATGAATACTGCTTATGGTGAGGGGTAGAGAAGGAATTGAAGATTTTTTCCACAAGGAGTTTAATTCAGAGGGTTTTTGTCTTAAAGTCAACTAAGTAGAGAAACCTGCTCCAGAAATATTTTCTGAGTAAAGAACTGTTTATTTTCAGGGCCTCTGCTGCCACCAGAAGTCTTGGGATCAGTTCCATAACACCTCACTCTCCAGATGTTGGTATTCAAAGTACAGAGATAGGAAAAGAAATAATCTCAGGAAAGACAGATCTCACAGTCAGATCATGACAGCTTTGTTAGCTAGATGTGGTGCACTTTGCCCAATTTGGTGCCCTTTGCTGATTCCTCAGTGAAAGGTTTATGAATCTAGAGTTCATCTTAGCTAGCTTCCAGGCTTAACAAGTAAATGAGGTCCTGAACGTGTATGCAAAGATTTTTTATTACAAAGCACTGAGTGACATTCATTTTCACTCATGAAAGCAGAGATGCCTTCAACCATGAGAAAATAACAATAATCATTTTCAATACCAAAAATACAATGCAAAAATTTACAGGTGAATGCTTTGCTTTTATTTTAAACAATTAAAATATTCATTTCTTTTCTTTGCATGAATAAGTTTAATGAATTTATATATTCAAATACTGTGCATCTGAGAAATAGGCCAAGAGAGCAAAGCCATCTGGCATCTGAAAAATGTTGTGACAAATCTGACATTCATTCTGGAATATTTATGAATTGCTTTCTGTCATTCAAACAAACAGACCACTGCAGATGAAAAGTAAAACCCTCTTCTTTTCTTTCTTATGAATTATGTAGTCCTGATAAGTATGGATTTTTAATGTAATCTTTTTTGCCTTTTTTGCTTGATTTTACATTGTAAATTGAGGTCTGCTCCACCTTGTATTTCTTGGGAAACTTAGAGGATGATCACAGATCCAGCAAGCTTAGATGGTAAGACGATCTACATGAATAAAACCTCACTGAGTTGAGAACTGGCTAGTATTAAGGCTGTTTAACATAATCTGTATTTTATTTATTCCTTCTTAATCTCTTCAACACTCATAAGAATTCTTTGTTAACAATTTACCCCATTCCTTTCATTAGGACAAAAAAATTCTCAATATATATATATATATATATATATATATATATATGTCTGAAACATCCAGAAGTTGCTAATAAGAGAAAAAAGACAGCCGTGGCCTAATTAAGGTAAAGTAGGAATAAACATTTTACAAGATATTCTCTCTGAATCACAAATAAGGGCACAACCCCTTCTTTATTGTCCACCTTGAAGACCTTTTTTCCTTGAAAGCTACTTATTCCACCAATATCAGCAAGAGGATTAGCTCACTCTAGCACTGGTAGATTGGCAGCTTTATCAGATATGTTGAGGATTTGGCAATATCTGTTCAGCAGTTAGAGTTAGTGTCTTTCAGATGGGTTACATGGAATACCAATGCTACATTTAGTATATCTACATGGCACAATGCAGTGCTATGCAGAGAAACACTGAGCTAGCTGTAAATGAGCTAACTCAGCTACCAGAATCAGTATAGCAGCATGGCAACATTACTGCACTGCTTAGCCTGAGAAGCTACACAAAAGTATACAAACAAAAGTCTGTCTCTAGACACACCATATATTAGCACATGGAGCATCTTTGTGGCTGGTTTGCTATGGTCTCACACCATGAATTGGCTGACTGTGTGGCATGTTACAGTGTATCACAAGATTGACATACTTGTGCAATAAATGTAACATCTGCCAGCGCTCTTATGCAGAGCTACCTTAGCATCCCCGAAAAGCACTGCTGTATGGTACCTAGCTTTTGAAATTATGGGCTATATATTGTTAAAGCTAACAGTTCAGCAAGATACAAAACAACATGATTATATCCACATTTATATTAACAAGGGCAAAACACATACATTTTAAGGGGAATAAACCAAATATTAGCAGATTGGGTTGGAAAGAAACATCTCCTCGCTCCTCAGAAATATGTGGTGTTGGATACTTTTGGAGATAGGATGTTGTATTACATGGATTCCTAGCCTGACCTTGTTGACCTGCAATGCTCAGTAGCATAAATAGGGGAATGGTGGGTGACTGGGGCAGTGGCCCTAGGTGTCATCTTTGTGGAAGTGTATAAAAACAGCCACTGCTACAACTGGCATGGACAGAGCCAGCGCTGCCCTGTAAGCTGTACAGGCACTCCAGGTGTGAAGCTATGCTGCTATGCCTCTGGCAATGCTTGTTTACTACTTTTTTTTTTTTTTTTTTTAAATCATCCTGTGTCTGCCATCTTCTGCATAAACTGAAATACAACAGTGACAATTTCAGGTTAGGATTGATGAAAACAGAATACTCATTTCATCGAAGTTTAATTTACGTATACTGTTATAGGAATGGATAGATGAGAGAAGCATAGGTTCAGCTGGCATGGACGTGCAAACAGTAAGATTACCTTCGTTTTTAAAATGAGGTATCATTAGTATGTGATCACAGTCTAAGCTTACCACTTGTTAGTTCCAGTAATTAACTCAACAGCTGCATGTTGAATTAACAGATTAAAGGATTTCCATAAACAAAACCTTTAGATTCATGGAGTTATGTCCTGGCCCCGCTGAAATTAAGGGAAAACTCTCACTGAAGTCAGTATAGTCAGGATTTTATCCATGATGAATAAATACAATTAACTCTGCAACAGGCAACACATCTGTGGATCTACCCACCTGAACACAGAAACATTCTCCCTCAAAAATCCCTGTACCACATTACAATCTTTTCTTGTTACAGGATCATTAGACTATAGAACTGTTTTAATTTCCTTTCCTACAGCAGAACTAAAAAAGCCATTAATAATGCTTGTTGCAAAAAGCCCAATTAAATTTTATTCTATTATGTGAAGTCTTTCTTATCTTGACTAGTCAGAGAGCAACTAAAGAAAGAAGCTTTCGTGCTTTTAATTAAATGTTTACTGCCTTTCACATGCTAGTTTGTTAGTCTGTTTTTCTTTTTTAAAAATGCAAGATTTACATTTAAAAATACAATTTGTATTTTTCCAATGTGGCTGGAGAAATTGGAGGTCATACTTTCTTAATTACTATGTATATAATTGCCTACCTACTCAGCCAGCTGTTTGGAAATGACAACATTTGATTTTAAAAATGTTTCT
>NW_005841962.1:3161392-3165717 GCF_000455745.1 Alligator sinensis | reverse complement strand
CAGCAGGAAGTACTCAAAAGCAAAGCAATTCAGAAGAACTTTTTTAAAGGAAGTAGGCAGTAGTCGTAATTCATGAAGTTTCACCATGGGTTTCTATCTGGACCTTCAGCCGCTGCTGTATAAAATACCCTCACCAAAACCAGTGTGCTTTCAACTCTATGTAGCTTTTCTCCCCTCCAGACATGAGGAAAATGTATTGCCCACCTGATTCATGAGGTCCTGAGAAAAGATGCTTAATATAGACCAATAGAAAGGCTTATAATAAAATTCCTTTATGCAGAGGCATAACTAGCAATTTCTGCAACCTGGAAAGAGATGCTGTCAAGTGCCAGAGAATACATGAGGGGGAATAAATCAGAGAGAGAAAATACCGCCCATGGTTGGTGCTCTACTTACTCCACCCTATTTAGACTTGCCTTCCTATATATAAAAAATTAAGGCATCTTTATACAATACCACCTATACTTGAGTCAAAATAGACCCAAAGAGTTATACCAAATATGTTTTCTATCCAAGGCACTTATTTGCTACAATACATTTATCTCAGACACCTCTGGATTCTGACTGCTTAATATTCTAGCTAAACATTTTTACTATGTCATGAGAATGACATGTTATTGATATGGATTTAATTTTGAGAATTGCCACCTGGACAAGTACAACTGATAATTTAAACAGACAAAATAGAGGACATTATATTTTCTACTGTATTGGCAATGGGTTACATTTCTCCCCCAAAAAGGAGCACCATAATTACAAATATTATAACAGAAAGGAAAATCAACTAATAGCCCTCACTCCTTTGCTCATATGTTTTAAACACGATCAAAAGGTAAATAAAAAAAATAAAAGTTGGCATCTCTGTTGTCTCACAAATACTTACATTGGAGTCTACTCCATGCAGAATTGCCTACAACCTGAGAAGACATGAAGAATAAAATAAATCTGTTAGGAACCATGTCATATCAGTCTATTGTGCGCAATGCTCAGACTTCACTGATAGCCAGCAATGTAAAAACCTAAAGTAGGTTATGGAATGAAATGGGTTTGTCTCTTGATACCTTTGCTTGCCCTTTCAACTGCTATCTATTTCACTGGTTCTCAAACTTTCTTGGGTTGTATAGCATAGAATTATAAAGTCATTGAAAATCAGGGTTGGAAGAGACCTCAGGAGGTTATCTAGTCCAACTCCTTGCTCAAAGCAGGCCATCCCCAACTAGATCATCCCAGCCAAAGCTTTATCTAGCTGCTTCCCCAAGCCTGTACTGGTGAATGGGACTGTTCCATCCCAAGCTCAGGACTTTGCACTTGTCCTTGCTGAACCTCATAAGATTTCTTTTGGCCCAATCCTCCAATTTGTCTAGGTCACTCTGAATCCTAGCTTTACTCTGCAGAATATCTGCTACTCCCCCCAGCTTAGTGTCATCTGCAGATTTGCTCACGGTGCACTGTATGCCATCTTCCAGGTCATTGATGAAGACATTGAACAAAACTGGCTCCAGGACCGACCCCTGGGCACTCCATTTGATACCAGCTGTCAACTAGACACTGAGCCATTGATTATTACCCTCTGAGCCCAATGCTCCAGCCAGTTTTCTATGCACCTTATAGTCCATTCATCCAGCCTGTACTGCCTTAGGTCGCCTGTGAGAATGTTGTGGAGACCACATCAAAACCCTTCTTAAAATCATGGTATACCATATTCAATGCTCTTCCCATGTCCACAGTCAGCTCATCATAGAAGGCATGACTTGTCCTTGATGAATCCATTCTGACTGTTCCTAATCACCTTCTTTTGCTCCCACCTTAAGAGTTCTATATTACTGTGTACCCCTGTAGTGCTTTATCATGGATAATAAAAAAGTAGTATCTTATTTCACTACAATCACTCTGTATCCTCCTCAAGAACCCTGAGCATATTATTCTTATTTCTAATATTTTCTCCATGTATATTTTCTCTTTGCCTTCTTGTTTTCAGTTCCTTTCTTTTGCATACCTTCTAGAATTTTACCATGAACCCTAAAATTTCTGCATAGCACAGTTTAAAAAACCTTGATTTATTTGATTATGAAAGCATGCTCAATCAGGGAAGGGACTGCGTTTTACAATGTGCTAAGTGATACATAAATGTAATGGGCCCCCAGTCTTGAGTTGAACTTCTAAGCACAGCCATAATACTAAACAATAACAATATGTAAGAAACTAGTCTTGACTGGCCCTTTGCACTGATTCTAGATGTGAGATATTCACTAAGGTAAATATGATGTGGGCTGAGTGAAGCTTTGCTGCTTTCGAGCATATATTAATATATATGGTATTTGCCTTCGAAGACACCCATAATATGCTAAGTAGGGGTGTGTGAAACGGGCCATATTCGATTCAGATTCGGATTCAGCCCAAATAGGGGACAGTGATTTGATTCGTTGATTTGGATCACTGTCCCTGATTCAATTCAATTGAATCCGAATCTGAAGATTCAATGCTGGTTCGGAGAATCAGCGATTTGGTCATAAGACACAGATTTAAATATTTTTTCTACATACCTCAAAGTAGCAGGCACGGCTCGTGAATGCTGCAATGCTGGGGTGGATGGAGTGTCCCACAGGAGTGCAGGGGAGAACCCGCATGCTCGGCAATGAACCCAGAAGTGGACGGAATTACTTCCGAGTCTGTCAGGGAGTGCATGGGGAGGCCCCCCCCCCACGCTTCCCGACTCAGTGATCGGCCGTGGGGGGACCCCTGCTGTCCCCCCCAGATCCAGGAGGCACCAGTTACCAAGCTGGGGGCCCCCCCAGCGGACTCCCCGGTGGACCTGGAAGTGGACCAGAAGTGCTTCTTGTCTATTTCTGAATCTGCTTTCAAGCACACTGGGGAGCCCCCCATGCTCCTGTGGGACGCTCCATCTGCCCCACCATCACAGCAGTCCAAATCCAAATTGCTGAATCTTTCCAAATCTCTCCAAATTGATTCGGAGAGTTCTGATTCAAGTCAGAGAGATTAAGGGGTCTCCTGATTCGATTTGGATTCAGAGATTCAGCCACTGAATTGGGCCAAATCTCCACTGAATTAAATCAGGGACCAAAGCTTTGCACAGCCCTAATGCTAAGCACTATTCCTACATATAGAAACATGCAGTCCTTTTCCTGAACTTATAATATAAGCAGCTGGTTATCACTATAGGCTGGAAGAGCATTTTTTAACTTCCAGTGGAATTTATGAATATCTATATCCTTCAGCAATGCTGGGAAAACAGATGCACCTCAAAAATAGCAATAACTTCTGCCATTCCTTTGAAAAAGCAAATGATTCGGTCCAAGACTGTTTTGCCCTTAATACTCAACTAAAAGCTACTAAAGGAGTCACGTGAAAAAAAAATAATTTCACTACAGTATGTCAAGGACTTCTGGTTGCAAAGAAAATGAGTAATAGACCATTTAGTTTGAACTATCTATAGAGATGTCATTCATCAATAGATAATGTAGTTTATTACTCTGACATTTGCCAGTGACTCGAGAGAGATCTAATAACAAGGTCTGCACTGCCAGACTCCAATTATATTAGAAGTTTGCCCACTTAGTAGGTCTACTTAGAAGAAGAAAAATTTGGCTCATATATTGGCTCACATTCTTAGCTGAGAAATCTTGTAAAACGTATCAGGAATATATTGGTATTATCTGTTTTCTTTTCAAAACCATAGCTGCAGATAGTCAACCTTCTTAAATAGAAGTTTGCCTTTTTATTTGTTTCCATTCTGCTTAATTTGCTTGCATGCCATTCCATTTGTTTCCATTCATATTATTCCATTGGCATTCATATTTTGTATTTCCAAAAAAAATGTTTTTCTGTCACTGTATATATCGATATATTTAAAGTATCTAGCAATGCATAAAGAACTGCCCTGCAAATAGAATCTAGCATAGCAAATAGAAACCATAGTTTCTGACTATTAACCCTCACAATTTGGAATGTAGAATTAAATAATCCTCTGCTTAGAAAAGAAAATAAATCATAAACCTCTACCACCCTACTCAAAATATAATTTCTTATAGGAATATCCACTTTTGTGGGAGAGGCAATAGAACTTAACTACACTCAAGCATGTCTGCCATTCATCCAGTAGAAGGGGCAGCAATTAACGTGGAGCAAGAAAAAAACTGAAAAAGACAGAAACTCAGAGGCAAAATGGAATCCACCTTGCAAAAATAAATAATTCTTATTGTTTATTTTTAAAAAATAATTCACTATTAAGGAAAATCCACAAAACCTTTCCAGGATTACTTACACATTCATTTTGTTATTCATTTATTTAACTTTTAGCTCTTCCG
>NW_005841962.1:3160451-3161361 GCF_000455745.1 Alligator sinensis | reverse complement strand
CGAATTAAGAAGGGAACATTTTGCATGAAAAAGCAAAATTTTCCTTTGGTTGAAAATCAAGTTGCATTAAAATATGAAAAGCCTCCAATACTGTATGCTTCTCTCTCTATAAGGAAGGGTGCTCTACCAAAGTAAACTGATTTAAATTGTCCGATAAAATATGGAAGTTTGTTTTTTTTTAATGGGTTTCTACTGTAAGTTTTCCAAAGACTGGACAAGAAAGAGGAGTCCTTACTCACATTGAAGAAAACTTACAAAGGAAAAGCTGATATAAGTGAGTCTATTTTTTGAGCAAGTAGTCACCAATGTAATGATATTATTAAGGCAAAAAGAAGCCTATATTTAAGAGCTAAACTAAAAAGCTACTAAAGGAAGTCACATGAAAAAAAAATAAGTTAGATGGCTAAAAATGTGCATAGTTCGATGGGAAAAAAATTGGCTGATGGGGCACACCCAGAGAGTAGTGGTGGACGGGTTGTACTCAACCTGGCGAGATGCGAGCAGTGGGATACCCCAGGGCTCGGTCCTCAGGCCCGCACTGTTTAACATCTTCATCAACGACTTGGACGAGGGGGTGGAAAGCACGCTGTCCAAGTTTGCTGATGACGCTAAGATGTGGGGCGAGGTGGACACACTTGAAGGGAGAGAGAGGCTGCAGCTAGATTTAGACAGACTACAAGAGTGGGCAGATGAGAATAGGATGGGGTTCAACGTAGACAAATGCAGGGTGCTGCACCTTGGGAGAAGGAATCCACAGCATACATACAGGCTGGGGAGTTCCCCTCTTGAAAGCACAGAGGCGGAAAGGGATCTTGGAGTCATTACTGATTCCAAGATGAACATGAGCCACCAATGCCAGACCGCAGCCAGCAAGGTCAGCCATACCTTGTCATGCATCCAAAGGTGCATC
>NW_005841962.1:3157854-3160413 GCF_000455745.1 Alligator sinensis | reverse complement strand
GGCCACCCACTTGGTGAGAGGGCAGCAGGACAGGCCGTACGAAGAGAGACTGAAGGACCTGAACCTGTTCAGCCTCAGCAAGAGGGGACCTGGTGGCTGCCTACAAGCTCATCAGGGGAGATCAACAGCAAATAGGTAGAGCCCTTTTCTCCCCAGCACCAGCTTTAGTGACAAGGAACAATGGTAATAAGCTGATGGAGAATAGGTTTAGGTTAGAGATCAGAAGGCAATATTTTACAGGTAGGGTGGCCAAAATCTGGAACCAACTTCCCAGGGAAGTGGTCCTCACCACTACCTTGGGCAAATTCAAGAGGAGGTTGGATGATCACCTGTCTGGGGTCTTGTGAACCCAGCATTCATTCCTGCCTGTGGCAGGGGGTCAGGCTAGATGATCTGTTTGGGTCCCTCCTGACCCTAGCTACTATGAAATTATGAAACTATAAGAATTACATTTGTCCTTCATTTGAACTTTATATATTGACCTTTGCTCGCTACGACTTACACTTCTCCTTAACCTGTGTCTCTAGTCCAGCAGCCTCCTTTTCAAGATGAAGGATGACCTCTGCTCTCTGCTGACACACTCATATCCTTATGCAACAGCAGCAGCCACATCCCATAAACAGGGTACATAAGAGCTCCACAGCTGGGACAGCTGAGTAATACTCAAAGGAACAAAGCTACGGAAGTCAATAGGACTATTTATGCAAATCAATAAAGGCTGCAGAAGAGGGCCTTTATCCAAAAAAAATCCCAAAGTGTTGTGTGCAGTGTTGTCAGTATGATTTGGCATCCTGCTTCTGGAATTACGACACAATTTCCCCACAAGAGACAATCCTTGTGGGCAGACAGCTCATGCTGACATGATGAAAATGGCTTGAATTCCTCAGCCAATTTGTCTGCAGGCCAGCCCTTCCACACCCAGTTGAAGACATGGGCAAGGATAGGGTCTTTTGCAGTCATCCTTGCTATCTGATCAACCTGAAGAGGGCTTCTGGCATGGATTCCAGCATGAGGACTTCTGCTGGCAGAGGAGTAGAATAATCAGGTATTTGTAGTGGTAGGCAGCTCAGTGCATCAGCATTTGCAATCATTTTCCCAGGTTTGTACATGAGTGTATAGTCGTATGCATTTAGCATGATGCTCCAGCATTGTATGCAGGGAGACAAGATAGAAGGAGTTGGTTTGTCCAAAATTCCAAGAAGGGGTTTGTGGTCCGTTCGAATTTTGAATTTGTGGTCATAAATGTAATTGTGAATTTTTTTAACTCCTGCAATGATTGCCAATGCTTCTTTATCAATCTGTGTGCAGTTCCTCTTGATCGAAGTCATTGTTCTTGAGTAAAAAGCAACAGGTGCCTCCATGCCATCAGGCAGAGTGTGACTGAGAACAGCGCCACCACCACATGGTGAAGCATCACAAGTAATGGACAGTGGCTTCTGATCATCATAGTGAACAATGACATGGTCTGATGTCAGCAATTTCTTGACACTCCCAGTTGACATCTCTCTCTTTTGACTCTGATACCTGTTTTATCGAATCTCTGTAAAACTTCTCTGAGTCTTTCAGATGGCCCCATGATCAACACATCATCAAAGTATGGAACAATCCCGGGAATTCCTGCTAGCATTTTCTCCATGAACTGCTGGAAAATTCCTGATGCCACAGAAATTCCAAACTGGAGGCGCTTGACCCAGAATGCTCCCCGGTGTGTAATTATTGTTTGGGCCTCAGCAGCCTTGTCATCCAGCATCAATTGCCTATAGGCTTGAGCGAGGTCAAGTTTGGCAAAAACCTTCCCTCCTGCAAGAACGACAGTAACTGGTTAATGGTAGGCACTGGGTGTGGGTCCTGCTTAAATGCTTTATTAATAATGCACTTGTAATCCCCCAGATGCAAACACTGCCATTAGGTTTTAAAACAGGAACAGATGGTGTGGCCCAGCTTGTATGTACGATTGGCTTGAGGAGCCCTTGTGTGATAAGCTGATCTAATTCTGCATCAATTTTCGGCCGCAGTGCAAAAGGTACATTCTGAGCCTTCATAAAGATAGGGGCTATCACAGTATCCATTTGAAATGTCACAAGTGGATCAGAGTAAGTTCCTAATTCCTCGGAGAATACCTGGGGAAACTCCCTTGCTAGCCTTTCCAGACTTTCTGTGCAGAGACTGCATGCCTTGAATACTGATTCCCCATGGTAAGAACCAATTTCTCCCCAGAAGACTTTTGCAGGAACCATTAGTGACAATGAGGGGTAGACACTGTCTAACAGATCCAGTGGCAATGTGTAGGGGGTACATAGGGGTGCACAAGCACCCCCTGAGAGCACCAGTGCACTCCCTGACTGGCCACGCTCCCCACTTAGGTGATGGATGGGGGGATAAGCAGGAACTCTGGTGCCTCCCATGAGCGCTGGCCAGGGAGTGGGATTACCAGATGTAGGGATGTAGGCTGCAGCCACTTCTGGAAGTGCCATGGCTACTTCCAGGAGTGCTGTGGCTGCTTTTGGGAGCAGTGTGGCTGCTCAGCGGTTAGTAAACTTTGCCACGGGAGACCCCCCC
>NW_005841962.1:3129854-3157756 GCF_000455745.1 Alligator sinensis | reverse complement strand
CTAGGGGCACATGCCCCCCCCCCCAACTAAGGCACCAGTCGCCTGTGAACAGGTCCATACTGGACATCTACACTGCAGCTACCCAAAGTTTCCACAATCTGCCCATTATAGTCATGCAAGCAACACTCAGGTTTCAATAACTTGGGGACAGGGTGCTGAAACAACTGGAAGAATGTGTTTTCACTTATGAGGGATACTCCTGAACCCAAGTGCACTTCCATTTTGCACTGCTTTCCATTTATTACTACAGTTGCAATCATCTCAGAACCTTGAGTTTCAACAACACCAACATTTTGAATCAAATATAGTTTTTGTACCTCACGTTCTGGGAAGGACTCTAATCTGTGAGTGGTTTGGGAGCAAATACATTTGCCACAGTCTTTTGGTCTCCAGGAACTGGCCTTTGAGTGGCAAACCCTCTCTATGTGGCCCTTCTTCTTGCAGGCATGACACTCTGCGTTCATAAACCTGCACTCCCTTCGTCAATGTTGGCCACCACAACTCAAACATGTCTGTTGATTAGTTGGTTTACATGGTGCTGTTGGTGAGGGTATAATCCACTGAATTTGTGGGTGATGATCCAATTCTTGATCTTTTTGGAGTAAGCGGACATTGCTGGAGAATGCCCGGTGAATTTCTCTCACGTTATGGGATGCTGCTTCAGCTACCAAGGCTTTTTCTTGTGCAGTAGCCAAGGTAAAATTTGGTTCAGAGAGCAGATGACATTGGATTGCTTCTTCTTGAACCCAACAGATAAGACGGTCGCAAAGCGGGCCATCCAGTAGATCACCGAATTTACGAAATTCTGCAAGGTGACAAAGCTCAGCCAGGTAATCTGCTATGCCTTTGTTGGACTTTTGGTCTCGTTTGAAAAAATGAAATCTCTGCAGGGTAACAGACGGCCTCGGGGAAAAATCTGCCTTTAGCAGGGCAATTAGATTGGCATAAGACTTAATGTTTGGTAAGGCAGGTGCTGTGAGGGAATGGACAATGGCAAATGTTTTGGCACCCCAGACTGTCAGGAGGACCGCGTGCTTTTGTGCTGGGTTTTCCACTTTGTTGGCTTCCAGGTAGTAGGATCGTTTCTCAGCATAAGAGTCCCAAGAAGCCAGCTGGCTCACATCAAATTCCTCTATATGCCCCAGTGTAGCCATCTTAACTAACATCGGCCATATAGAGAGAAAAGAAGAAGAAAAAAACCAACTTCCCTCTGATCACAAGCGCAGCCTGGTCTCAGAATGGCGTCCCACAATCTAGAGGTGTCTTTTCAAGCAAAGGATCCCATCCTTGCCACCAGATGATATGTTGTGAGCTCAGCAACTACCCTCTGGACACTGTTGTGTTGAATCATTCATTATTACAACTCTCTGGAATCCCATCCAGGTGGATCTTAACAGTCGCATCAGTACATGTATACAGATCTTATACCTGCTACACCTCTAACTTGACCCCGTCCAGTCCTGTGGAGGCAAGAAAGCCTCTGGCTGCTCATGGCAGAGAGCCTGGCGTCCCCGGTGCTGCAAAACTGCCACAAAGCAACTGAGCCCTGCAGTGCTGAACATGCGGGCTTTGGCCTTAAAGGAACAGTACACGGAAAACACAATAAGACACAACACAAACCCATGAGTTAACTGAATTGATTGAACAAAACAGAAACCTACTCTTTTTTACCTCCCAATCCCCATTTCCTTCCTTTTTAAGCACTGCCACAAAGCAACTGAGCCCTGCAGTGCCGAACATGCGGGCTTTGGCCTTAAAGGGCATGGAAAACTCAATAAGACACAACATGGCCCACATCATGAAGTGTTTTGTGAAGGGGGAAGCCTCTCCCTGGGTGCCCTCTGCAAGGAGCAAACCCTTCCTTTGCCTAATCGGCATGGAGAACGTTCACACCATCACAGCAACTCTCCATGGTCCTTTGTTATAAAGACATAAAATTGAATGCCACTAATGCTTTCTCTTTTTTTGTGGGGAACTGTTCTTCAGCTAAAAATGTTCTCTGTCTGTTGTGAGAAACAGCAGATAAAGACTCCCAGTGATCCACAGAATGGCACGCTCTTATGAGTTCAGTGGATTTTTTCCCAGGGACTTACATGGTCTCCCATTTACAAAAGCCTACAGGTACCTCAGATTCTTAATTTAAAGCTTTATGGATTTATCTTTTCAGTAGCCCTGTAAGGTAGGGAAGTGCTGTTATTCCCAACTGGAAGATGAAAAACTTGGCCACAAGGTACCTAAGATCCAGATCTACTACAGGATTTAGGCACCTAACTCACAATGAAAAAGGTGATGGAAAATAGTATGAAAATGCTGCATTTTGCTTCAACATTTCTTCATTCAGGAGTGCCAAAATGCTTCTGCGTTTTCAAATTTAAACTTTGAAATTGTTTACATATGAAGATTGTCCCGAATCTAACAAACAAAAAGTTTTAAAAGAGTTAAACATCCAAAGAAAGAAATGAAGCATTTCAAGTTGACCCAAAGCAAAATCTTTCAGTTTTTTACTTTCACCAAAAAGCCTGGAAAAAAAGAAATATGTTTTGGTTCAACCCAAACCATTTTTTCTATTTTTTTTGCTTAAGCCACCAAACAGAAATATCATTATTTCTTTCAGCGCTGCTTACACACTTGCTTAACTTTGTTTCCATGAACTGAAGTACTTACATGTTTCAGCATCCACGGCTTTTGTGGATTTATAAAAAATAATGCAGTTTTAGCCCCTGCTACAACCAGTCATGTAATGATATATGACATACCAACTTCATGCAGTTGTTAAACTCACACAGGAGCAACAACAACATCTACTCTAAAGTAGCTCCCTTCCCCACTCTTCTGCTTCCTATGGAAGAACAGCCAGTCACAGCTGCTGCGGGAGACAGATTCCTCATCCCCTCAAGAGATGACATAAGATTTTGGATCTGGGGAAGGGGGAAAGAAGGATCAGCTAATATTTTCACAAGGTGGGCGGGAGATAGCTGAAAGCCCAAACTAGCCATGATTATGTTTGCCTCATGTCACCAGAGTGGCCAAAGTGTACCAATGAATCTCCCCTTTTGCATCCAAGTGCACGTTCAGTGTTTATCACAGCCAGCAAGAACAACTATTTCCATTTTATTTCTTTGAGAAAGGGAATGTGCGTTTAGAAGGAACAGAAAGAGCTTCACAGAGAAGGAGGATGAAACATTTTGCCTTACTGATTCACCCACCATCTTGAGAAATACCTTTTATTTGTGTTCATCAACATGCTCACACATCATATTCATGTTGACTTTTCACATCATATTCATGTCGATTCAGTGGGTTTCTTATTTTCCCTTTAGCTGGGTTCTCAGACATCACACGTATAAAGGGAGAGGTCTGGGAACGGGTTAATTACATTTCTTTAAAAAAAATTAGGAATTGGGCTTATCACTCTGCTTGCATGTGGGGAGTTGTGTGTCCTGGGTGAGTGAGCTGATGCTAGACAGTTTCTAGGCAACTTCAGTAAGCCACATTGGAAGAGCAGCATGATTAAAAAAAAAGAAAACAACAGCCCAACAAAATAAATAGCAGCTACTCAACACAAAACCAGTTTTGATTGATTCATAAGGGTTGTGCAAGGTCTTTTGTGAGGTTAATACTGTTTCACTCTAATGGAGAGAGAACCTGGCACCATGGAGCCAGAGTCTATAGTCTGAGACATTTGATAAGTGTGTTTATGCAGACGACATAAATAACTTTTGTCTGATAAGAGACCTGTCGCACCAAGTCAGTGTGATGAACATTACATGATAGCAGAAATGCCACAACTCAAGAGTTCCAGACATACCAGCCGAGGAACCTTAGTACATTCGAGGGCTGGAATGATTTATATGTTATTCTTGGTTCTGTTCCCATTACATGTGAACCTTGCTTTGTATTTATCAATTAATTATATCAGTTTCCAGGGGGTTGGTAATAGTACGCACAACAGTAAACCTGGGAGAATGTTCATTGTGATTGTTTCTCTTTTACCTAGCACAGATAAGGGCAGAACAACGCATCTGCTTACATTCAGCTACAGGTTTAGAATAGACTTTGCTGTAAATTTTGAATCTCAGCACAGTGAGTCCCATCAAGTAGCACAGGCCAATCAGAATATTGTTAGGCCTGCTTTACTCCCAGTTTCATTCTCCCTTCCTTTCGCCAAATTATGGCTAACTCAATGCCCACACCAGCAAAATTAATCCATTGCAGGTGGTGCAAGAACAGAACCTAGACTTTGGTGCTTTGATGAGGAGTTATACTTTTTACCTTTATTTCCCCAAATAGCAACAGCCAGGAGTTGTGGGGATGAGGTATGTGCAGCTCATTTATGTTTGGGGTGAGCAAAAAGTAGGGAGGTTACTTAAATATGCAAGATTCCAGGTCAGATTCTGATTCTATATTCATTGAAAGAGCAACGATCAAAGTCAGTGATGGATTCTCACACACTTGACTGAGATGAGCTTCTCCACCTACAGAGAACAAAGGAACCTGCATAGGATAAATGAAACCACTGGAGCTGACCTTAGCAGTTTGCTATTGATAGGATTCTGGGATGTCACTGCCCTCAGCTTGGTGAGGGTAAGATCTATGTGCACATAATGGCTGGCCTCCCCACTACTTCCCCAGTCCCATCCTGGTGTTTTCCCCTGCAGTCTGCCCATACGGGCAGTTCTGTTTCTGCTCAGCACATGGTGCCTCCAGCTGCTCTTGCTGTGTGGCTGCGTGTATCCTCTGTCAGTGCTGTTGGGCCACCAGCTGTGCTTCTCAACATGGACGGTTCCTCTCTTGCTCTACCAGCTGTACTTCCTCTAGGCATTGCTGGGCTTCTTCTGGATCTGGCAGCTTCTATTTCTCTCCATCTGCTTTTGTTTCAGGAGTTACATGGACCTCTTCCATGGCTCTTCTGGGAGTGATCATGTCAACTCTGCCACATGGACGGGATTGTAGAAGGATGCCAAAACCAAACTAAAAAAAAAATCAAACAACTCCTTCAAGAATGCCTCCAAACCAACCCAGATGGCACAGCTCTGAGTTCTTTTAATGTTCTAAGAAACAGGCTGGCTTTCTGCCCTTGCCAGAGGCAACAGGCTGGTGGAGGAGCGATGGCTTAACAAAATTCATGAGGCTCTCATAGCAGAGCCTTGAGTCAAAGCATCCCATACTCTGTCAGAAAATAAAGCCTCTAGGGCTTATGTCAGGCTGGTAAAGCAAAATGGCTCCCAGCCACTGTCCTTGAGGCCTATCTACCTATTCTTAGATTAGCCAAAGTTGTTGTTTCAGAGCAGTTTTAGGAAATCCTCTCTCTCAGGGGAGTGAAGAATGTGTAGGCAGAGGTGTATGCTCATGCAGTGAGTGCAAGTGGACAGCATTTATTTCTTAGTAATATGCTCAGACCCTCTCAGCAGCCGCTTTTTATATTCAGAGGGCTACATTCAGACCCTGTGTAAGCACAGGCTATATCAGTACCATAATGAAGGAAGGGGTGACCAGGGCAGGTCCCAAGTGTCAACCCTGGGAGCAGGGTACATAAAATACCAGCAGCACCACTGCCAGCAATGGTTCATCCACTAATGCATAGCTGCCACCCAGGGCACTCAAGTGACCAGTTTTATCTCCAGACTATCTATCTATCTATCCATGCCCTTCTTCTGAAGCACTTCCAAATAGGACTTGGTAGCCTAGGAAAGAAAAGATCAGGCCTGAGAAAAGAATGGTGGTTTCTCATGTGTTAGGAAAGCCTGATGAAAAACATTCAGTCCGTTCCTACACTGCTTTTAATTTTTATTTTGAGAACAGAATGAAAATGCAAAGGGAGGCCTTGCATTATTCATATTGTAAGGAAACCAAATTCTCCACACATTGCTCTTGCAGAATGCCATGTCAGTTCCATTGCTCTAACTCACAGGAAAATTTTGCATGGGATAGGCAACATTGGGAGAAACTTTTGCAAAACTCAGTAGATTTGATTTTTGTTTTGCAGAACCAAAGCCCAGATCGTGGGTGGTTTGGAACCACCCTCTCAGCCCCCATGTAGGGTTTAACACTATTCAGAAATATGGTTTCTGTCCTGGGTCACCTATATATCACGTCAGAAAATGCATGAGCATGTAGGGTCATAACCTATTCCACCTCTTAAACACTTAAATGCCTACATGCCTCTTAGATGCCTAAGTGTGATCCTAGTTCACCCTGATCAAGTCTCAAAGAAACAGTTAACAAACCTCCATTTAGCTTGCAGACTTAGTTACAAAAAAAACAGCATTGAGGAGAAGGAGGATCATTTGGCAGGAACAGTTTTTCAGGAACACCAACAGGATAGAAGAGAATTGCACTTAGACACTAAGGTGGCTCATGGGTGGAATTAGATTGGCCTGGGAGTGTCCATAAGCATCTAGGATTCATTTATACATTTGTTCTAAACTGCAGCTTAGAAACTACCACCAAGAGAACTTCAGAATAAGCCCATCTAACTATTTATGACAGGACAAAATGAGTAGCTTCAAGTAGAACTTCTCTATATATTCACTTTTAAAAGTCAAAATCATTCACTAAAGGAGATGAAGTTGGAATAAGTTTTTCAGTAATGTCTCTGGGGATTTTTGATCTTTGAAGATTTCACCTGATGTAGACACACCGCATTTTCCTGAACCAATATTCAGAAACAGCAGCTGCTTACACTGTATTTTTCTTTTCTTTTCGGGATGGACCCAAACCAACACTTCAATCCAAACACTGGCAATAGTAAAGCTCCAGATTCAATTCAATTCTCCAAATGTATTTTGTATGCCTCATTTTACAATGGCTTTCCTTGTGGGCTGATTCTAACATAATTCTCCCTTTGTGAGGAAATGACAATAACTAAGGTAGCAAGTGAACTAGATGTGCTTCAGAACTCTTGTGCTGAGGATGAAGAAAAGACAAACTGCATAGCTACTGTAAAGTAAGAACCAGTGTGATCCATTAACACAGAGAAGCAATGGAGAAAAAGAAAGGAGGTTGAAAGCAGAGCCTAGGGAATGGTGAGGACATCCAAACACCCCAGTGACGTCCCTCAGAGTTGGAGTCAAGGGGGCTAGGGAAGGAGATGAAGGGATCTTTATTCCCAGGTTGAGCATACCTTGCTGGTGTGAGCCATTCCTGCCTGACACACAATTGGTTCCATGTGCAGGGCACCCTCTGTTCCAAACAGAAAGTTAGGAATATGTAGCTTGTTGAGTAATCTGATCAGCTGAGTGAATACATAACTGTGGTGAGTAGCAAACTGTCAGCAATTCCTTCGGAGACAGCATTTGTTATTTTCTGCCATCCCACTTATTAGCAAACAGCTGGGCTTGTCTCTCGATGAGAGAACTTTCCCCATCCATGTGTAACTTTAAAATTTTAATGATCTAGTTTTTCATTAGACATTCAAACTCACTCCAGCCAACCTGTAAAATTGCTGTGAATGCTATTTCTATTACTCTAATCTAATTGAATAATATACTTTTATGCACCAAGCAGACCAACATGACAATATCTGTAATGAGAGAGAATACGCAGAGTTTTGTGGGAAGCATCGCTGCAAGATGTTTGGCAAACTACATCTCAGAAGGTCTCCAAAGTGCTCCAAGCCAATCCATAGGAATGTGACCATCACATCACATTAGCATAACACAGCACTTGTCTAACATGATTTTCTGCAAAGTACTGATCAGAAAAATAAGCAAAAGAGAACTTCCCATAACAAGACAAACATTGATTGATCTTCTGAAGAGGACTTTTCAAGCTACTCTGAGGACCCTGGCCAAGTATGGGCATTAAAGGAGAGATTTAGCTAATCAGCATAAGAAACAATTTGAGCCGCACCCTCTTCCCTCCTTCCCCCTGGCCAGGTTGGGGCCAGGCCACACCCCCTCCCCCTCGACAGCTGATTCAGGGCGGGCCATGCCCCCTTCTCCCTCCTACCTGTGCATGGCTGGGCCATGCCCCCTCCCCTGCAGAGCAGGATCAGGGCTGGGTCATGCCCCCTTGTGCAAGGTCGGAATAAGCCCCCTTCCCCCACATGGCTGGATCAGGGCTGGGCTGCCCTCTCCACGCAGCCGGATGGGTCCCTGACGAGCCTGCCCTAGCACTGCATTGGGTCCACCAGCCAGATCCGGCCCATGGAGGGACCAGGCACTACCAATTCAACCTGCTGGACAAAAAGGTTGAGCACCACTGAGCTAAAGCACAGTTTTTACAGAGATTTCCATTTTGCTTTTAAAAAGCATGTTTTGGTGACACATCTCCCTCTCCCGGTGTCTTTATATACTGACAATTGCATGAGCAAGAAGAGTTTATGTTAGCTGTTTAGGGAAAGGATCAGCAACCTTACAGCCTGAGGGCCAGATCCGGCCTGCAAGGTTGGTGACAGTGGGGGTCCCCCTGCACTGTGCTGCAGTTGGGTCCTTGGGGCTCCAGCAGAGGCGGCCAGATCCTAGTGCTCACCTGCCTCAGACCTGAACTGGGTCAGTCCAGCTCTCTGCTGGAAAACATTGCCAACACTGACTTAGGGTATGTTTATGTTGCCTTCTGAGACCTTAGACAAACCACCAAGAAATAAGCCTGAGGATGGTGCCAGGGCACGTGATCAGGGGTAATTTCTTAGCAGCGTGCTCAGGCTCTCAGTAGGTAATGCAGACATACCTTTAGCTTCAGAAGGCTGAATTCAGACCTTGTGTACGCAGGAGTCACTTTACTGATCCCAACAAAGTTGCCCTTGATCTTGCCAAAGGTCCTGGCTTCCATTTACATTTAGAACTAAGAAACTTTGAACTTATCCTAAAATCTTTAATTTCTCTCTATTCAATATGGCCAGATTCTCATTTACTTGACATCCCTTTTTTTACTGTCTGTCAGGATAAAGGGACATGAGGCTGAAGGACAATTTATCCCTCCCTGTTTAATGTAACAGGCCAAATTCTTCTCTCAGTTACAGCAGCAGAAATGTTAGGCTCGCATTTATGGCAATCCAGGATATTTTAATTTTAAAATTGTCACTGGCTGACCTGAAAACAAAAAAGAAGAAAAACTTTCTGCTTAGAGCCCCTGGTTGATGCTGCAACCCCACAAGTTATGCCTTTTATGGAAAACAGTACAACAAGATGCACACAGGCTCTACTGTAGAGGTCAGCAGCTTACCCTAACAGATATTTCAGGCAGGCCTTTCAAAATGGAGAATACACACCAGTCCAAGACAGGCTCTGACAGCCATGCTGGTAAGTCAGGTGCTGCCCTATCAATCAGCAGATGCGCAATACCAGACAAAGCACTGTAATGTTTCAGAGACCAGCACAGAGAATACTGAAAGTGAAGGTTTAAATATTCTTATACTCAGACCTGTGAAAGGGAAGGTTTAAATATTCTTCCACTGGACTTTTGCTTTTAGCAACTGTAAAAAAACATAGTTTTCCTAATGACTGCTTTGTGAAGAAAGCTCTTGCGGCAAATAACATAGCAACTTTATTCCTAAAAGGCTTTTAATGAACCAATTTTAGCATCACAAAGGACTACCTTGGGGAGAAATAGCATTCAGTTTTTTGTTTAGTCCCTTTTTGCTTTTGTGGCTGACATACTCTACCAGCAGATGAGTGGCTAGATAATGTCATTTACACAGCAGGGCTAATACTGAATTTTCTGTGGAGGAATACAGGCACTTTTGTTTTCTACTACAAGCTGGCTATATTTATAGAATTTAAGCAAAGGGGTTTTGATCTCTACAGCTGATTCGGTAAAATTTAAAGAGCAGACCAAGATTTCAATGGACAGCTCACTGTGAGTCTGGGATCTGTAGTATGGTATCTGTAGAAAGAGGGACTTGCTATTCACATGATTTGGACGGTTGTTGTTCCAGGGTTTTAAAATGGGGATTAATTTTCTTTTATGTAGTTTTCTGCTTGGCAATCTCATTGCTAGGGGGAGGGCCATATCCTGAAACAGAGCTTAGCAGCACTGACATATCACAGTGATACCCCTTCAGGTCCATATCTAATAAGAAAAGATTAATGTGACAGTACATGATGAATTGGTAACGAGCAAACAATTCAGTTAATGAAAATCTGTAGTTAAAGACAGAGGCTTATTTTGATGTTAAATAGGAGAAGAGAGGTTAAGGATGGATGGGGGTGTAAAAAGAAGGAATTTCAAAGCAAGGAAGAAGCTGAAGACCTACTGGGAAGTCTGGTGAATTTCAAGACTTGCACCAATTAGATTAACTGATGCAATAGTTGCTAAGCACACGAGAAGATGTGCATCTGCTGAGATAATTTAAGGTTTAAATTAGAAAAATAGTTCTACCATTCAAGATAGTGATTAGATGAAAGATTCATTGAGTGACCTTGTTACACACTGCCACCTTAGCAAGTGTCTGATTTCCATGGGTTGTGCAAATAAGGAATCTCTTGCTGTTACCTTCATACCCTGCATTTTGGCCTAAAATAATCCCACTAGCTGAGGGGAAGGGACCAGATGGTTAAAGAAAGTGGCAATGAGGAAGAGAGATTCCAAACTCTAGATAACAGAGGGCGTGTTTACACGTCGTTCATATGGCACATGTAGACACGCCCAGAGTCAAATAACTACCAACACAAACACTGATCAGAATAAATTAACACTAATTCATCAAATAAACTGTAAAGTCTCAGTCCTTCTCCTAGTGAATCATCTGGTGAAGTTATCTGTTAAACTTAGATCACACTAAGGTCACTTAAAATGCAAGTGTCTACATTAACTTGTGCTAAGTGCCCTTTGAGTATTTCAAAGGTATGACACTTGAGGCCATGCTACCTAGCTTGTGTTAAGGTAACTTTGGAATGCTCCACAAAGATAAAATGGGCAATTTGCAGTCCTCCAGCATCCCAGGAAGCATCACTCCCAGCCTACCATGCCCCCAGAACAGGGATAGAGCCCAGGTGTTCAGCTCCTAGCCGTACCCAGCTTGCCAGCCCTCTAGTGGCAAGTCGTACAAGGCAAGAAACTGTATTAACACTTAACATGCCACAGCGTACAGTATATTCTAGCTTTAACACAGCTTAGAAACCAAGGGTTTTGTATGGTCTAAGTGTAACGTGTAACTTCACCCATCGTCTCCTTTGCAAGGACCAGCATGGTCAATGGAATTGATGTTGCAGTGGTAACAGTTCTATATTACTGGACTTGTATAAGAAGGGTTACCCTGTGTGGCAGAGCACCTTTGGTACCTGCCACTTTAAGGGCCAGAGCAAGCATCAGGGCAGCTGGCAGGTATGTGCCAGGGTAATGAGGCAGTCACATGACTGCAGGAGGGCCCTGGGATTGGAGGAGGGGGCTGAGCAGCCTCCATTTTAGATCCAGGCCCTCAGGGCTGAGGCAGCAGTCTGCCTCTGGCAGCCAGAAGAATGCCACCCAGCTGGGGCTGCTGCTCAGGATTGGGGCGGAGGAGAAGGTGGCCAGAAGCAGAGTTGGGCTTCAGGGAGAGTGTGTGCAGTGCACATCTAAGGATACCTGAGGCAAGCAGGGCCAAAGGCTAAGGGTGGCCAGTAAGGGGCCAGGGGAGTTATAGTGGGTAGCTTGGAGCACAGTAATGGAAAGCGTCAGGCAGGGAGTGAGAGTCCCATGAGAGACCCCTGGACCATGGGTCACGGTATGAGGCACTGTGCAATATGGATGCCATCTGTGAGGCACAGGGCATGGTACAGGATAGTTCGGAGCCGCGTGTAATGTCATATGCATTGGGGCCTTAAATGGGCAGCTCCTGTATTGTACAACAAGTCATGGCAGGTGAGACAGGGCAGCTGCCCTAGACAGAGGGGCAGGCTGGTATGGTGACTGGCCACAAGTAGGTTCCTTTGTCACACTCTGGTACAGACCTGCTTCAGTCAAATCAAATCTCCCCAAATTCCTTGAAAATGCCCTCCCCTCTTTATTACATCTGCTTCAGTGGGATGTGCCCAAATATTAGTTTCCTGAAAAAAGTCTGTCCATCATATTCTGTAAGTGCAGAGAGTAATTCCTGAGCTTCAGAAACAGTTTTTTATTTTGATCCATGATCCCCCTTCCACTCCCCAGTGTGCCTTTTCTACTGGATTTTAACATTCCCTTTCATTTTATTGGTTATTTCACTTCCCTCTATCCTACATGTTGAGTTTAAAGGGGCAGGAGGTCCTTCTCTTCATTGATTTGTTTTCCTGACCTTTAAAATACATGCAGAAAAGATCAGCAAAAACTCACAGGCAATGCTGAAAAGGGACAGCAGAAAACTATTTGTGTATGTCTCAATTTAAAAAATTAAGCAAGCATGGAACCTACAAGCTAACTGATATGAAGAAGTTGTCAGCTGGGGACTGAAAAAAATGACACTTATGAGGGGATTTTGATGGAGGCTGCAATAGAATGGTATACTGAATAGCAAGTGCTACCAAATTAATCTGTTACGGTATTTGGCCTTTAAAGAAGGAATATTGAGCACCTTCATGAGAATAAAAGAATTAAGAAAGACCCAACAATTGTCAACAGTCAGAATCATACCACACATTTCAAACCTGAACCCAGTTGTTCCTAAATTGAAGGGCAGTATGTTGATTGTATACCTAGGCCAGTAATTCTCAGCCAGGGTGCTATGGCACTGTGGCAGGGCACTGTTTGTGCCTGCCACTTTAAGGGCCTGGAGCTGGCAGCTACCAGGTGCCTGATGAGGGCAGACATTTTGAACCTAGGGCTGCCCATATAAACAGGGAAGTTCTGCTGCTGTAGGCCAGGCAACAACATCGCCTGGCCGGAGGGCTGCTGGTATCATCTGAGGGTAAGGGATGAGCTGTAGGGGATGGTCAGGAGGCTTCTGGTCCTGGGCATGACCTAAAACTGCACCCTGCCAGGAGTGGGTAGCCTGGTGGGGCTCTCAATGGCATGCGAGCCCCCAGGAAATGCCAGGCCAGTTACCACCCCGGTGAAAGGTGGGTTGGGGTGCCTTAACCCCTAGCCCCCACAACCGGGTGGGTTGCCCCTTGTTTGGAGGGCCTGGAGGGTGGACCCCCGGAGAGAGAGAGAAAGGGCCATAGACTCACACCTGTCTGGACTTCCCCTGACTGGTCCATGCTGGGGCCAGGACCAGAAGAGTCAAAGGGCCAGAGGCCCACCGCGAGGAATGCCCAAGAGCTGTGTGCCTGGGGCTCCAACTGGCCTGGAGGTGGGCCAGGGTTAGTGAGCCAAAGGTCCCGGGGGGACCACACCTGAAGGAGAAGCGGTTCTGATGATGGTAATATCTAGATGCCATCTGCAAGGCTTGGGCTGTGGTGTAGGGGAGGAATGGAGCCGCAGATAGCACCCCCTGGCATCAGGGCAGGAAATGGGAAGCCTCCCACTTAATTATATCAATGAACTAATTAATTCCAACAAGGTGTGGCAGGTGAGAAGGCGGGCGGTTAGCACAGAAACAGGTGGGCAGGCCACAGTGAGATCAGCCCTGAGCAGGCCCCCTGTTATAGGCACCCTGGGGTGCCGTGAAATCCTTTCAAAGGTACTGTGGGATGCTGTACAATATTAGCACTGTTAGATATGTAAACGCAAGATAAACCAGAAATTTCAGACAGGAAAAATACTGACCTGAGGTCTTTGCAACAGAAGAATTACTCTATTATTTTTCCATTGTCAAAAAGTGAGTGAAAGCTAAGAGCTGGCATTTTCCAAGGGGTACTGTCAACCTTGAGTCTAACAAGCTTGAGAACCACTAACCCACCCTCTTGTACACTCTCCCTCACTCTGACTGAATACACCTTTAATTTTCCTGCAAAGTGGTACCACTGCAATAGGCAGAGTGCAAAGTATTCCATAGACTAGCTTATCTCCTTGGACCACAGCCTTGTCGTAGTGAAGATGCTTGTGTGTTCCAATGACCCTCAAAGCTATGTTGTCTGGAGTCTTCTACTCCTAGTAGTGTCTCCCATGGTGAACAGGCTTGAGGCAAGGTCCCAGACTAAGCATGGTCCAAACTCCTGAAGGCCCCAATGGCAAAACAGGTACACTTGAGGACCTGCTGGTTCTCTGGACTGTGAAGGTGCATGAGGGCTACAGTGGGATGGAGGTCTCCAGTTCTCTTAGGAATTCTTGCCACTGGGTTCAGGGCTCCTTCGTGTCAAGTTCATGGGGCTGTTGCTTGCGCACCAGCTTCCCCACATTAAAAGATGTCACTCGCAGGGCTCTGCCAGGGATGTTGACATTTCCAGTACCGCCAAGTCTCATGATTTTTGGCATTGTTCTTAAAGTCTACACTTCAGGAATGTGAAAAACTTAGCTCTTTCTTTTATATTTATAAATATATAAAATATAAAGCTATGTTTTTCGCATTCCTGAAGCATAGACTTTAAGAACAATGCCAAAAGTCATGAGAGTTGGCAACACTGCATCTCCCAGAAACCAAATCCTGTGGTGATGGATGAGTGGTGGTGGAGACAGGAACAGTGATCTCTGGGAGTCCCTAGTCACAAATCTGCATGTAGGCGGCAGTTGTGTGATGGTCATTTTGCACTTGCTGAGGTAGAAGAACAATTCAGCAGCTGCAGCTGTGACTAAGCAGTTCTTTTTAGGATCTCCTCTGCTCAGCCTGAATGGGAAAGGGGCTAGAAAAGGTGCCCTAAAAATAGGCTGTTTCAACCCCTCCTCGCTGGATTACTGCATCTGGTAGGATCACTCTACCTGCAGCCAAAACCAACATAATAATGTACTGAAATTCACCATATGGAATTTCCACACTCTCATGGACTCCCCAAACAGTGAGTGTCCTGAAAGAAGACCCAACATAGTAGCTAGAAAACTTGCAAGATATGACATAGATATTGCTGCCCTAAGCAAGACCCACTGGGCTGATGAAGGCCAGCTGAAAGAAGAAGAAGGTGTCTACACCTTTTTTTAGAAAGAAAAGTCACCCGAAGAGAGGCACATTCATGAGGTTGGCTTTGCCATCAAGAACAAGGTTGCCAGCCAGCTTTCAAAACTCCCTCTGGGCATTAACAAATGCCTTATGACTCTCCGCCTCAAGCTCAGTAACAACCAGTATGCTATGATCATCAGTGCATATGCCCCCACACTTCATGATGAAGAAGTCAACAAGGAACCACTGAACTCTTGACACAGTTCTGACTGCCACTTCCAAGGAAGACAAGCTCATCCTCACGGCTGACTTCAATGCAAAAGTTGGGTGACTCTCTGAACCCTGGAGTGGCACCATTGGGAAAGACAGGGTAGGGACAGTCAATTCTAATGGTATCCTCCTCCTCAGCAAATGTGCAGAACATGACTTGCTTATCATGAATACTATTTTCAGACAGAGTGACAAATATAAGACCACTTGGAAACACCCACACTCCAATTACTGGCACCTTCTTGATTATACTATTGTCAGAGCCTATGATTATACCATATCACCCAGGTCCTGAGAGGTGCAGATGACTGTTGGATGGACCACGTTTAGTCAAATTAATCATGGACATGCAGCTTGCACCGCAACACCATAAAAAGATGAAAGGAATGTGGAAGGTATTTAACATCAAGGCACTCCAAAATCAAGCTAGATATGAAACTCTTCAGCAACGCCCTACTAAGAGGCTCTCTGACCTGCCTGAGAACATCAAGGACATCCAGGCACATTGAGAAGAACTTAAGAATGTTATTCACAAGGCATGCACTGAATCAATTGGATACTCTACCCACCATCACCAAGATTGGTTTGATGAGAACAATGAGGAAATCCTAGCACTCATCCATCAGAAGAGAACTGCATTCTGCAGTTGGCAAAATGAACCCTCCAACCAGCAAAAGTGACAGTCTTACCACTGGCTTAAAGCTGTAGTTCAGAGGAGGCTACAAGTTATCAAAAATCAGTGGTGGCAAGCGAAGGCCATGGAGATCCAGAGTTTTCATAGATTCGTAGATTGTAGAGTCAGAAGGGACCACAATGGATCATCATGTCCAACCCCTTGCCCCTGGCAGGAAAGAGGACCGAGGTCAGATGACCCCAGCAAGGTGACTATCCAGCCTCCTCTTGAAGACCTCCAAGTTAGGTGATAGTACTACCTCTCTTGGAATCCCATTCCAGATTCTGGCCACCCTTACTGTAAAAAAATTCTTCCTAATGTCTAACCTAAATCTACTCTCTACTAGTTTACACCCATTATTCCTAGTTACTCCCAGGGGTGCTCTGGTAAATAGCGCATCTCCAATTCCCTGTTGTCCTCCCTTGATAAACTTATAGGCAGCTACAAGGTCTCCCCTCAGATGTCTCTTGTGAAGGCTGAAGAGATCCAGATCTCTCAACCTCCCCTTGTAGGGTCTTTCATGGAGGCCACTAATCATGCAAGTGGCCCTCCTCTGAACCCTCTCCAGATTCTCCGTGCCCCCTTTGAAGTGCGGTGCCCAAAACTGGACACAGTACTCCAACTGCAGCCTGACCAATGCCGTGTAGAGGCGGAGCATCACCTCCCTTGATCTGTTGGTCATGCATCTGCTAATACACGACAAGGTGCGATTGGCCTTGTTGATGGCCTCGTTACACTGCCAGATCATGTTCATCTTGAAGTCAACTATGACTCCAAGATCCCTCTCAGCTGCTCAGCTGCTGAGGAGGACATCCCCCAACCTATAGGTGTGCTGGGGATTCCCCCTTCCTAGGTGAAGTACCTTACATTTATTTTTGTTGAATTGCACCCTATTTCGTTCTACCCATTGATCCAACCTGTCCAGGCAGGCCTGTGCCTGCTCCATGCCCTACGGTGTGTTGACTTTGCCCCATAACTTGGTGTCATCTGCAAACTTAGAGAGGGTGCTCTCCACACCTTTGTCCAAATCGCTGATGAAGATGTGAAATAACACCGGTTCAAGGACTGAACCCTGAGGGACCCCACTGCCCATCTCCTTCCAGGCCAAAAATGACCCATCCACCACCACTCTCTGGGTGCGATCCCTAAGCCAGTTGGCCACCCACCTGACTGTATACGCATCCACTCCACAGCCTGCTAGCTTCCCTATGAGATTAGGATGCGAAACTGTTCGAAGGCCTTGCTAAAATCCAGGTAGATGACATCAGCCTCAGCTCCTGTGTAAAGGTAGTGTGTGACCTGGTCATAAAAGGCTATAAGGTTTGCAGGCAGGATCTACCTGTGACGAACCCGTGCTGGTTTCCTTTCAGCATCATTTCTCCTGCTGGGCCTTCACAAATGCGCTCTTTGATAATTTTTTCCAGTATTTTTCCAGGGATAGAGGTAAGACTGACTGGCCTAAAGTTACCCAGCTCATCCCTTCTCCCCTTCTTAAAAATGGGCACCACATTGGCCCTTCTCCAGGCCTCGGGGACCTGGCTGGAGTGCCATGAGTGGAGTGCTCAAACAGCTGTGCCAGAGTCTCAGCTATAACACTGGCCAATTCCTTCAGCACCCATGGATGGAGGTCATCCGGGCCAGCTGACTTGTACCCATCCAGCCCTTCCAAGATCTCCTTAACTAAGTCACTGCTAACCTTTGCTGCCTTTTGGACATCTGTCTATGCTCATGGTGGGGGAATTGTCTTGGTAATTACTTAGGAATACTGAAGCAAAGAACTCATTGAAGAGCTCCATCTTTTTTCCTTGCGTCAACCACCAACTGTCCTGATTTGTCCTGCAGGGGCCCTATGTTACTCTGCGCTTTCCTTTTGCTCACTATGTATCTGTAGAAGGACTTTTTATTGTCCTTAATTGTTTGAACCAGCCTAATCTCCAGTCCTGCCTTGGCCTGCCTAACTGATTCCCTGCAATAGCACGCCAGGGAGGTATATTCCTCCTTGGTGGCTGCCCCCTGCTTCCACTGCCTCTTTCTTTGCCCCTAGTCTTTTCTGGAGTTCCCTGTTCAGCCAAGGGAGCTTTTTTATCCCCTTACCCCTTTTCCTGCATAAGGGAATAGGCTCCTTTTGTGCCCCAAGGATTACTCCCTTGAGAAACCTCCAACCCCCCTGGACCCCCATTTGCTCAATGCTCTTGAGCTCCGCCACCTCACTAACTAGCCTTCTAAGTTTACTAAAGTTGGCCCTTCTGAAGTCTAACACTTTAGCCTCACTGGATACTTTTCCCAGCCTACACTGGATAGGGAACGCTACCAAGTGATGGTCACTGTCTCTCAGGCTACCGTGTACTCGCAGGTTCCCCACAAGATCATCCTGTTTGCTGATCAACATGACATGAGAAGCTTCTTGCAAGCAATAAAAGCCATCTACAGGCCATGTTCAAATGGCCCAAACCCCTTGCGATCCCAGGATGGCTCTACCCTTCTCACAGATGTATCTGTCCTGGCGCGAGGTCCCCAGGGATGGCCGTGATGCCCCTAGGGCTCCATGATCATGCCACTTTCTGGCCTGCAGGCACCTTCTTTTCTCACCTGCCACATCTTGTTAGTATAAACAACTAAGAGGAAGGCTGCCCATGAGTTTCTGCAGTCACAGTCCTGTTGCACCCCACTAAACCCTGTGGGTTCTTGGACCCCTTGTTGGGTCCCGCTCTAAGTTGGTGCTTCATGAAACACCCCAAGCCTTGTGCGCTAGATGTATGGCTCCAAAACCTGCCCTTTCCCATCCCTGTGCCTCACAGGTGGTATATGAATATTGTCTCACTGATAAGGTCTTGTTCTAAGTTGGCCTCCTGTTGTCACCGGATCCCTGGCCTCTGTGAATGCACCCCTCTGGTCCATTCCTCCCCATTAGCTTCTTCCTGGTCCACTGGTATAAAAGACAACAGAAAAACAAGCCCCTGGACTACAATATAACAATAATAATGGAGGCCACACTCTGCTCCTTAAGGAGGTAAACTTCTCTGTGTGTGCCTCCTAGCCCCAGGTACCTTATGAGCTCTATTAATCTTGCAGGCAGCAGCCCAGTCCATCAAACATCTCTAAGTAGTTCTTTCCTGCAAGAGCTTCTTCCCCTGGCAGCTTTCAGAGAACTAACCCCCTGTCAGCCCCAGCCCTGGGGCTTATATGTGCCCAGGGCCCTGCCCCCTTCTGGTCAGCTGACCGGGTGCAGATGCCAGCTAATTCCCTCATTAGCCTGCTGTTGGGGCAACCTGCACAAAAACTTTACCAACTTCTCATCAAAATATGGGTTAACAAGGAAGCACCACCTGACTGAAAGAATGCCAACATTGTGACCATCTTCAAGAAAGGGGACAAGTCAGTGTGTGGGAACTACCGAACTACTTTGGGGAACTACTTTGATACATTGGAAAAATTATATAAAATGAATCAAATGAACTTCAATAAGAACAATTGCAAAATACCACATTTAGGAATGAACAATCCCTGGGCACATCCCCTCAAGTGGGAATGTGCATTTTCCCATGGACAAACAGCAGTGGCACATGGCACAATATGTGCTGCTGCTGTTTGTCCTCAGGGAACCCCTGTACATGCATGTTCTGGCGCACAGCACGTTGCCCCAGATGGCCCCCAGCAGCCTTATCTGGGGTCCTGGGGGCTGCAGCCATGGCTCTGGTTTCAGGTGATGCATGCTGCTGCCACATGCTGCTCTTTTTAGGCATGAGGTTTTTTGACACCAGGATCTCCCAGTGTCAAAAAATGCCCTCATGTTGCAAATCAGCAGAGCAGGAACTGCCTGCATGTACAGTGCATGTGGGGTGCAGTGCCACAGTTGGGTCTTCGGCGCCTCGTACCACATGTGTGTGTTGTCTGGAAGTGCCCCCTACGTGCAAATGCAAAATGAGAGAGGATTGGCTAGATTGCAATACTGCAGAAAAAGACTTCAGGGTTACAGTCAACTGTTCAATATTGAAGAAAATAATTTAATAGCACACTGAGATGTGCATACATGTCAATGGAAGAGAATCTTCTTCTCTGTTCAGCATCAGTGAAGCCTCACCTGGTATACCAGTTAGTCACTACACTTCGAAAGACTGATTGTTGTCAAACTGCAAAGAATAAAACGTAACATATGAGGAAGTGTTTGAAGAACTAGGGTGATTTAATCTCAGAATAAAAAGGTTGAGGGGAGATTTAATAAATCTTCAAATACAAAAAGCATTGTTACAACAAAGATAGCAATAATTTGCTCTTTGTGTCCACAAAAGACAAGACAAGAAGTAACAGGCTTAAACTGCAGCAAGAGAGAGTTAGGTTCAATATTAGGAAGATTTTTCTAGCTATGAAGGTGATTAAGTACTAGAACAGATTACCTAGCGATGATGTGGAATCTCTGCCACTGGGAAATTTTAAACGCAACTTAAACAAATATTTGTCTGGGATGTTTGAGACAGGGATGATCCCACCTGGAGCAGTGAGTTGTACTAGATGACCTACTGAGGCCTCTTCCAGGTCTATTTTTCTATCATTCTAAATTTGGTACTACACTTTGGTAACATGGGAAATGCCCAAATATTAAGCAGTTATATAGCTTAAAATGTATTAACATTCTGAATATTTCCATTTCATTACATTAGAAAGTCATGAAAAATGTATATCTTTTTTAATTGATTAATTTTTTACCAGAGATTTCTGTCAAGCTGATAAAAATTGCAATGGAATTAAATGTATTAAAGGAGCATTTCAAAATTGAGTTTTCATTAGTTAAAACTTCCTTAATTTGCTGGATATGTAAGAGAAACAAGTGAATCAAAACATGTTTTGCATTCAAAACAAAGGAAATATATCTGTATTTAATAAATTAAACTGAGTGGCTTTAGTCATGGTGTCCTTCAAGATTACAGAAAAAAGTAGATTCTATCACCTAGTTTTTACTCAAACTCAGGTAAAATGAAACAGAGAAAAGGCCACTTCTGTCAAAACACCATTTCTGTCAAAAGCTAAATTAGTATATCAGCATATTCAGGGTCTAGGTACTTAACCAGTTACTTCCATTAGCTCCGTAGTGTGAACTTACTTAAAATATCAGCTAAAAACACTCACCATTTTATAGAACAAATTTAAATTTATTTTAATTGATTATAACAATGTTGATCTTGATATAGGCTGTCATTTATATGAAACTTAGCTTTTAATAGGATTTCTTAAGAAAGGGTGAGTCTACACAAGACGCTAACTACACAGTAGTCTAATACCGCTGCACAGTAGCATGCTGGGCAAAACCCGTGTTAATACACTACTGCACAGTAGTATTAGCCTACTGTGCAGTTAGCATCTGTAAAAACAAGTGCACTGGCTGTGCACAGTAGCACCAGTTACTGCACATTGATTTAGTATTGGTTATGCAAGTACTAAACTTACTGTGCAATAACTATGACACATCAATGAACATGTGGATGCACCCAAAGAAAATCAATTTGATTTAAATGAAAAAAATCATATTCTTCTAAACTGACTGATTTTTTTTTTACCTCCCTTGCTATTAAGCCAATTCCTCAGCAAAGTCCAGCATTTTTGGTACTGTTTTACGCACTGTATTTTTTTACAGATAAGTCCTGATCACTTCTAGTCATAAAAAAATCCCATGGCATTTTTTCCAAGAAAAATGGAGCTCATCATGGTGGCTTGATTGAATTATAAATCAGGTGAATGCATTTTTCCTAATGTCCTATAGGACATTCAATTGGTTTTGATGTTTATCTTTCTCTCTTCTTTTCCTCTTGCATTAGTGTAATACATTCCACAATAAAAGTAGCTGCAATTCAGTGAAGGCTGAAATGATTGCTCTAAAGCCTTTACTTCTCTTACTGGGATGTTGGGAGGATTGACTGATTCATTAATTAATTAATTATAAAGAGCTTTTCTATGTTAAGATTAAAATCACTATAATAATAAAAATAATAAATTACTATATTATCAGAATAAGTTATTGAAATTCACAGTAAATGACAAGAGTCATTTTCTACTACTGCTTGTTAAGACAGTATTCTAAATCCTCTCTTAAGATTTGTCTACATGGGGAAATTGATGCAAATTATTTTTTGAAGTGGGCTAGTTAAACCTTAGGAAGACTCTTGGGGCACCTATATATGTGCTGTGAGTAATTACAGTGTGTCAGAGCAGACTCAAGATTCATTGGAGTCTGCTGGAGTATGGTAATTACTGTGCTCCAGCAGACTCCTGCATCACATGCATTAGCATCCCTGTGCTGAAAAATGGTGGTGGGGGCACTTTAACTAAAGCTCATTTGACACGCTTTAGTTAAAGCGCCCCTGTCGCCATTTTTCAGTACGGGGATGCTAATACATAGGACACTCTAGGCAATTTAATTAGTACAGCTGTGAGGGCAGGGAATTGAGGCTCTTGGACCTGCTCTAATTAAAGCACCTCCCCCACTCCTAGAGCATGTGTATAAATGCCCTTGGTCTTGGCAATGTACAGGGATCTGGGTTTTTTTCCTTTTACCCAAGTAAAAACACAGCTTTTTCATATTAACAAAGAAACACACAGATTTTGCTCTTTCGCAAAGAGCTCTCTGCAGGCTGGAAGGGTTCCAGCCTGCAAGGGGCTGTGCGGAACAGAAGGAGGGCAGTCAGACAGGGGGTACCATGTGCATGTACATGCACATGACTGCCAGGCAGCCTGGAGAGCAGCTCCCAGAGGTAAGTCTGGGTGGGGGCGGATTTGAGGCCCTCATAGGGAGGGAGGGAGGGAGGGAGTTGGGCAGGGCAGGGCTGGGGCTGCTGCCCAGCCAGGCAATATGTGCGGCTTGGGGCCTGGGGATGCAATGCACAGCCACAGGGTCCCAGCGGGGAGTGGGACGAGGCCTCAGGAAGCTTATATGAAGAGTGGGGCTGGCTCCCCACTGCTGCATGCACTTCTGGGGGAGCAGGGTGGGCATGTGCCCCAAGACATGTGTGTGGGGTGGGGGCAGGGGCAGGCTGCTTGCTGCAGGTTTGGGCTCCCTGCCCTGCTGCCCTCCTTCATGGGGCTTCCGCAGCCCAGTGAACAGGACCTGGCATGGCAGGGCAGAGTGAGGCCAGGAGGGGAAGCTCCTTACAGCCACTGTGAGCCCCATGCTGCCCTCGCAATGTGTCCCTTGCCCACCCTGGAACAATGATGGGTAAAACCCCACACTGCCACCCCTGCTGCTGCAGGGCAGGCAGGGGACACGCCAGTAGGGCAGTGCAGGGCTTACAGCAGTGCCTGGTCCTGCCTAGGGGGAGGGCAGCAGGGTGCAGAGCCCAAGCCTGTAGCAGGCAGCTTGCCCCCACCCCCACCCCACCCCATGCACAGATCTGAGGGACACTTGTCCCACCCTGCCCCCCAGGAGTGCATGCAGTGGCAGGGAGATAACCCTCCCCCGCCTAAGCCTACAGCAGGCAGCCCACACCTACCCCCTCCCCAGGCTCTGTTTTGGCTATACCACCTGGGTAGCAGCCAGGGCTCGGGCGCTGCTGTGTGGGGCAGGGGGCTGTGGATCCGGGTCCCTGGCCCCACAGCCCTGGCAACTGAGGGCCCCCTCCAGTGGAGCTGGGGGGGGGGCAGGGGGCTCTGGGTGTGGGGTGAGGGGCAAAAGCAGGGCTGGGTGGCTCTGGTTGAAAAACCCAAAATCAAATACCAAAATGTATAGGTACTCATAATTTATTTTACTATAGTTATTGAGGCACTGGTAGACTTCCAGAATGCTTTAACATTGTAAATATACCAATAAAACATTGCATGGGTGACTGGTGCTTCCTAAGTCAGGGGGGCACTTGCCACTTCAGCGTCCAGTCAGCAACTGCAGGGTGGGGAGGGTGTCCCCTGCAGCTGATCGCGCTGACCTAGAAGTGCAGCTGGCACTTCCGGGTTGGCATTATTGGCTTCAGGGGAACCTTCCCCCCACCACCCTGGTTGGCACAATCAGCCACGGGGGGACAGTAGGGATAATTTTTCCTGGCACCCCTACTTCCCAGACAACACTCTTGGGCAGGGGGGCACCAGTGCTCCCAGCTGGCCCCCCGCCTATCACCTAGGTGGGGAACACTGGCTGTCAGGGGGTGCATCCACGCTCTCAGGGGGTGCACATGCACCCCTGTGAACCCCCTACGTGTCGCTACTGAAACACTGTATTCAATTGATACCTATATATATAATGGCGTTTCATTTTAATCGCAGATTTGGGGGGGGGGGGGGGGTTATCAGAGAACTTGCAATTTTTTGTCAGGGAAAACCAGGATCACTGCTGTAGTAAGTTTTAGAATTGAGACCTTTGGGCATTTATGTAGGATGTAGGGGGGGAGGCGTGCTTTAATTAAAGTGGATCCAAGAGCGGCTCTAATTAAAGTGCCTGGAGCACTGTGTGTATGTGTCACCATGCTGAAAAGTGGCAGCAGGGGTGCTTTAACTGAAGCTTGTTGAATGAGCTTTAGTTAAAGCACCCTTGCTGCCATTTTTCAGCGCAGGGACACAGGCATTAAGCTAGTCTTTTTAATGGTATAATCTTCCCTCAAAAGAAACTGGGCTCAAATGTCCTCCCACTTACACTATTATACACCAGCAAATACTCTATTGAGGTTCACCTGTGTAAGTGAAAAGAGAATCAGGTCCACAGATGGCAATGTGAACTGAAGCCTACCCAACAAACAAAGAGACAACCATTCTACCCAAAACAACTGAAAGGATCTTTTTCTTGTGCCCTGCGGCATTGAAATCCTACTGGAGAGTGACATTCTTTTAAATAAATAGCAGCCTAATATAAATGTTTTCATTCTTGAAATCTGTGCACCAAACAGTGTTACACAGGGATGAATGAATCAGTTAAGAGAATGCATTTGTTCTGTTCCAGTTCATGTCAGGGCAATGTACAGCATATGGTAGAACTCCTGTAATTGAACATAATGGAAATGCCTCAAAAACACAGCTTTTGTGTACAGTTAAATCTGTTTTACCACCAGGGATTCACTTAAGGTAGCAGAGGCCTGAGGCTACATGCCATTGATGTATATTGAAGCTGGGGCAGATCTATTCATAACTAAGCAAACTTTTATAAATATGCTTTGCATGAGCTTTTCTAGGCTTAGTAGGTGTGCAGAACACTGTTCAGCAAGTTTGCTCTTAGATGAGGAATTTAAGTGGTCTGCATTCTGTCTCAGAGATGACTAAAGGTACCATACAAGTAATCCATCCTAGCTGGATATGTGCACATATTTATGATTTTAAATATTGCTTTTCTCACAGTTTTATCTCATTTACAATCTCTTCATTTTGTCTCTGTCTTTCTAGCCCTTTCTTCTTTCTGTAGTTTCTACCTCCTATTTCCCTGTAACCTTAATTATTCTCTGTTCCTCTTCTCTTCATTTCCTTTTCATTTTCTTTCCTTGAATCATTTCTTTCCTACCCATCTCCAGCTGTCAATGCTTCTTTCTTTTCCAAGTATAAGTAGCTTTACCAAGACAGCAGTGCCTACTTTAGCATTTCTGATTAGCTTAGCATAGGGATGTCAAGCATATGGCCCAGGGGTTGGATCCAGGTACAGAGGTGGGTCATCTGGCTTGTGGAGTTTATCATGGACCATAAGCAGTGGAAGGACAGGGTTAACAGGGCTTAAACCCCCCAAATGCAGGGCAGCGGTAGCAGCGCAGGCAGGGGCAGGGGCTGGGGTGAATGGGGTCCCGGGACAGGTTGTGGGAGGGTCAGAGCCTGGGCAGCTAATCCAGGAACATGGAGCGGGGGGCGGGTGCTTCCATCACTGTGCGCATTCCCGGGGGAGACATAGGTGGCATGTGCCCCCAGGATCTGTGTGTAGGGCTTCATGGAGGCAGGCTGCCACTGCAGGCTGGGCTCTGAACCCTGCTGCTGGTTCCTTGCCAGCCGTACAATGCCATGTGCCTCCTGTCGCCAGGCAGGCAGGGAACATGGTGTCTGTGTGTATAGAAGTATCTTTTAAGTTTAAGTTTTACTCAGTCCCCCACCAAATAATATTTTCTCCCTCTGTCTATGTCATGTACTGAGAAGCCTACTTCATGGGTCAGATTCTAGCTGCGGAGCTTGTCATCCGCAGCTAGACAGATGGTTCACAGCTGCCAGAACCATTGTGTCAGTGCAGCTCCAGAACCTAAGGGGTTAACACTGCCTCTGCTGCTCCTTCCTTACCTGATGCTGAATTCAGGGGGTGTGTTTTTTTGTTGCCATTAGTGGCAGGGGAAAAAGGGTGTCAGTGGCAGCTGTGTTAACCCCGTATAGCCACACTGATATAGCAGTTCCTGCAGCCATGAGGACTGACACTGCTACCGGTGCTATTCATGGGACATCTGGATCCAGCCCAGGAGACACAATGACTTGCACACCCCTGGCTTATCAAGATAGCTTTCGTACCTCACCTTTCCTGGTACCCCTCAGTCATTTTTAGCTGAATTGATGGTTTCCTTTAAACCTCATTTTACGCTGGGGGCCTTTTCTGGTAGTTTGTTGCCTTAGTGTTGGTAGGTGTTGCCTTAGTGCCACCATAAACATTTTTATGGTGGCACAAAGGCTAAGCAAACAGACGTCCATGCCTCTTGTTGAGCCACAAATGCTCAAAATTTGTGGCTATGACAGAGGTATTATGATTTTGTGCTTCTATTTTGTGACCATCTGTTTGCTTTAGGACAGGAGAGAGCCAGCAGTCTGGAGCTGCCCACAGTCTCCAGCCACTGTGGGCAGACACTCCCAGGTATTCAGGGGCTCAATCTGGCCCTGGGAATTCCCATTCCCAGAGCACACAGGTTTGGGCCCCTGAGGCCCCAACAGTATCTGTCCTGTTTCCCTCATTTGAGATTCCCCATATTTCTACAAATGGGGAAACCCCAGGTTTCCCTGTTTGCAGAAACACACAGCCAGGGAATCCCTGGATATTTCTCTGCTAGCAGGGAAACCCAGGCATCGCTCATTTGCAGAGGGGTGCCTTAAGTGTTGTTCTGAAGGACTGGGTCCTTGCTGCTCCGAGGAGCATCAGGGACCAACCCTGTGAGACAACAGATGTTGTCTGTTTCGCCCAATGAAGATCAGCTGTACCAGGACACATCCTGACCATTTCATTTGGTGACATCAGTTGATCCCCATCCAGTATACTGGATGTACATACACACACAGCCTCAGGTTGGAAAGCCTTCTGTGTGTCAAAGGTAGGAAAGGGTACAGGGCTTTTATGGAACACAGGTGATGTATTTTTTTTTTTCTGTTGCTGTTTGCACACCCAGGTGTGGCAATAAAAAAGGAATCAAAGGAAAGGTGTATTTCTGGAAACAACGCCACAGTCTTCTTAGGGGAGGTAATGTTCAAGTGGATTTATATTTTGACACCTTGAAGCCACGTACACATCCCTTATTCTGGCTTTTTGAAAATACAGGCTAGACTGGTATTCAAGTTGCTGTCAGCTGCATAAACAATCTATGAATTCAAAATCTATTAATTTTTGAGAACAGGGAACAATTACTGCACAATGCTGCATATGTATTATTCAGACTCCTTAAGCAACCCAGCCAGCAGTTCAACAAAAGAACAAACATTTTGCAATAAAATTCATTTTAGTTGAAACACCAAAAGAGTCACATGATCCTCTCCCTTTAAGTCCCACGGTAGAATTAGCTTCATTTTCTGAGCTTTCTCTGAAAAAATGGCTTCGTTTTTAACTATTACCAAGGCCTTAGTCTCTTTACAGCACTGAGGCATTATAACAGGGATGAAGGGCATGGCTGTGCTGTCAAAGGACTGTGCTTCAGGGGAGGTCAGACTGCCCCAAACTGCCCACAACTGCAGTAAGGCATCTACAGTACATCTGTTTAGTGAAGTAGCATGTATTGAATGGATGTCGTGGGCTTCACTGCACACTCTAGTGTGGGCCGTTAAGAGGGAACAGACATGCCCTTAACGTCATGGAGAAGCTGGCCCTTTATAACTTGCCTTCTATGGGATTATATTGCCCCCGACTGTCCTGGATTGGGCCTGCTCCCCCCATTCAGGTTGCCAGTCCCTGCTCCTGTCTTTCAG
>NW_005841962.1:3114337-3129844 GCF_000455745.1 Alligator sinensis | reverse complement strand
AGTTTACTTGTGGCTGCTGGTACTGTCCCAGGGGAGCAGACAAGGAAGGGGAACCCACCTGCCAAGCCTCCATCGTTGCTGTTGCTACCACCATTCTCTAGACTGGGCTCCTGGGCTCAGCCTGGAGGGAAGTGGCAGCCCAGCAACAGCCCAGTGGCAACAGCAGAAGCAGGGGCCAGGCATATGGGTTTCCCTTCCCTGTCTACCCCCGGGACTGTGCCAGCAACTGAAAGAGGGAGCAGGGAGTCCTGGGGGTGGAGGAAGGTGGGAAGGTGGGTTGGGCAGAGCAAGAGAGGAACCCCAGGGGTTCGGGAGGGAGCCAGATTGACCAGTTGTCCTCCCACCCTGCCAGATCAGACCCATCATCTCCTGCCTCCACCCAGCACCCCAGATTTCCACTTACCCCCCCACCCCAACCACGTTTCCTGGCTTACTTGGCACTGTCCCAGGGGAGAAGGCAGGGAAGGGAAACCTGCCTGCCTGGCTACTGCTGCCACTCTCTGGGCTGCACAGGGAGCTGTAAGTAAGCTGGGGGGCATGGATGCACCATGAGGACCAGAAGGAGGGTGGGGGGAGCCCCGGGGGTAAGGAGTAAGCCTGGAATGGGAGGGGAGAGGAGGAGGCGGATTCTTACTTTTCAGTCCTCCAGACCCCTGTCAGTTTGAATGTGTGACTGCTCCAAACTCGAGCTTGCACTAACACTGATCAACACCTGAGCAGCTCGAAGTGCAACATGTAATGAGACCCCCAGACTCTTATTCAGGCAGGGAATTCCTCCCTTTGTTTAATGTTACTTGCCTTTTCCTTTAAAAAAAAATCTATATTACATCTATTTGATTTAGAGGTATTCTTGTTTGTGGGGAGTGTGGGGAGGGTGAGGGAAGTGTATGCTGGGGGAAGAGGTGTTTTCAGGACATATTTGTTAAATACATCATGAATCTTATAGCTAGATATTCAGTCTGTTGCTTCCTCCTTTGTGGACATAGATCAGTAGCATAAAATCACCTGAAGCAATTTTGCAACTTCCCTTATTTATGCCAGCAATTTAGTTCTCTTAGATGTCAAAGTCCCTGAGACATCTCTAAACTGCAAACACAAACAATTCCAAGCATAAATAACTAGGGGAGCAAAACTTGCACGCTCAGAAATAGAGGTCTGTTTGGAGCCAGGCTGACTATTTGTCCCTTAATGTACAAAAACGTAATACGCTTCACTTCCCATTTATACTCTTTTATAGTGACTTGCTTCTATTAATAGCCTGCTACTGTCAGGATTCAGCATGACATATTAGCGCAATTTGCTTCTTTTGGGAAAAGCAGACAACTACAGGTTTCTAGTCTTCTCTTGTCCCTGCTTCTCTGAGCTTTTTGCTATGCTGTACTCAGTTTATACTTAGGTGAATTTCCTTTCCCTTCCCTTCCCTTCCCTTCCCTTTAAAGTGCTGTGCAATGGGCAAGCTAACACGAACCTAAACCATCAGTCTTCAGTACTGGAAGGCTTGAGGTAGATATGGAGTTGGTCCATTTTGCAAGTTTATTTAGCTGTCTGCACTGCTGCAGATCACTTTATGCTCTGCCATTTTCTCTGGGAAACTGCTCTCCTGCAGCAGAGAAAGATATTCCTTACAAAATGGACTTTGCTTGGACAATTTACTGGGGCAAGTTCAGATTGCACACTCTGACTACCAGAGAGTGTTTGACTACCAGACTGGCTGTGCTGCCTACCCTGGATTTCTGTTTTTTGGCTTCAGCTGGTAAGGTCACATTCTTACAATGATTAAGTCCTAACCTTTGATTTATTTGGCTGGACTCCCAGTGCCCCTTGTTGGTTGTTGCTGCTGCCATCTGCCTGCTCTTTCTGTGGCCAGACTTAGCCCTGGCATGTGTCAGGTCAATGACATCAGTGGAAGGACCTGACATCATTCAGGCAGAACTCCGCTGTTCTGCTGTAACTCAATCCTGTCTTCCAATCTGCCTCCAAAGGTCTTGGCCATGTGGGATCTCAAAGGAAGTCACCTACATAATGCAGAGAGATGCAAAAGAGGCTGCCTTCTAGACCTATGTATAGGTGGCATGTGGAATTACTCCCATGCTTCATGTGACTGCTAGAGCCATGGGAAAGGAGGGTTTTGCAGTGAATCACAAAATAGATGTTAAGGACATTGGCCAGATGGCTTCACTGCCCGATCGTGAAAATTCTCAGAGAAGTCATTCAAGCAATGGCTGAGATTCCTTCTAAATAATTCTTCCCCAAGTGAGTAGGGTGCGGCTGGGGAGGAAAATGGGGGCATCACACAAGATCAGAAGGGAGAAGGAAAGACAGGCTCGGGTTGCCTACTGTCTCACAAATTACATCTTTAAATTTGAAAATGGCAGGGGGGCAGGATACAATATATTTGAGTGGAGGAGGAAGAGGAACCTTGCAACCAGAACACAACTGTTTCATTGGATTACTGCAGCCAATGGGTTTGCTACAGCCAGGCAGACATACCCAAGTGACAGACTTCCACACACTCACTCAAAGGTGAAAAGGAGCCAACAATTCATTTGTGTGCACAGCAGACTCACAAGCAGGAATATACCTAAACCAGTTATGAAATTAACTCACTGCTCTGTCACTCTGGTTCTATGGCAGAGGAACTCAGTTCCTCTATATTTTATGCTTATTTGCCAAGTTCCTTCTTGAAATAGAAAGCTAACTACGCACAAAGGAATCTGACACAATCTTTTGGTCTCTGTTGTTAGAGCAGTAGTGAAGAGCTTGTATCAATATCCTTATTCTATTGCAATCCTGGAGCATTTTCAGTAACTCATCTTCCATATTTTGTGATACCTGTTTTATTGGTACCCTTCATTGTATTGCACATGCTTAGACATAACGAATTGTGAAGGTGGTACATAACGCACCGTGGGCATATCTACATGTGCATGAATGCACTTTTTCTAATGTGCATTAACTTTAGTACCTCAAATGTGAGTCACTAAATGAATGTGCATTAGGCTGTGCTAATACGCAGTACTGCATTTGCATGCTTTTTTAGTGACGCTTAATGCGCAGTAGACTAATTTACTGTTAATTAGTGTAGTCATGGTTTTTTACATGACACTTTAATGCATAGTAAAATAATCTACTGTGCATTAAAGCACACACGTAGACACACCCTGTGTGTGATACCCACATGGATATGGATGTGGAACAGTACTTGTTATTTTGCAAACATCAATTTACCGATTACTTAAGCACTTCATTTGGGACAGATCCTGTTCTCACTTAAGGCAAGGCAGAATTCCCACTAACTTCATTAAGAACTAAATTAACTTTTATTCTCCCTATACATTCACCTGTGCAGAGAGTCAGCATGAATCCTGTGAATCACTTCAATTTCACTTAGGATGTATTTTGAGGACTTGTATGCTGCTTAGCTTTTGTGCAGTCTTTGTGCACAAGGATAAATTTCACCCCTCTGGAACTGCTTATATGAATTCGACATTTAATCATATCCCCCTTAGGTGGTGTGTGTGTGTGTGTGTGTGTGTGTGTGTGTGTGTGTGTGTGTGTGTGTGTGTGTGTAGACAGCATTTTAAATCTACAAAACTGGTAGCAAGTTTAAATTTACTCTGACTTCCTTCACTTTCCTTTTTAATGTGTGAAGTTAAAAAATGGATCATTTCAGAATAACTGATTGTAGTATTGATTTCCCCTATTCTACAATGCACAGTGAATATAAATACTGTAATAATGCCCCATGACTTTCTTGCTGCCCTGTACTGGAAACCACTTCCGTTCTGCTGTACAAAATATATATTGCTCTCTGTGCATTGGTCCATGGTCCCCAAAAATAACAAAAAAACTCAATAAATTTGAGAGATGGGAGAAGAGAGGTCTTCTGGATCTGAAGGTACAGCCAATAGCAATATCAAATCCTCCAGTCTCCTCCCTAATCCCCCTCCCCCTCAATCCCTGCCAACCCTTCCTAGTTCAGTTTGTTCATCTTCCTTCTTTTACCTACAGGTTATCATTACTCCTGGAGGGGGAAAAAAGCCAAGCAAGTGACAGCTGCTGAACTATGGATTCTGTGAACAGTCCAAGGACAATCTGCTCTATTCCAGACCACTTGGCTGCAAAAAAATCCACATAGTGTATTTAAAAGACCATATACAACTCAAAAGCGGTGAAGTGATACCATTGGACAAAAATATTAGCTAGTAGCAATGGCTTCTGACAGTGCATAGGAGTCTTTTTGGATAAATAAGGTAAAACCAGGTAAGCTGGTTTTACCTTTAATTTCTTAACTGCTGCTGAATGATCCCAGGTTATGTGGCTAGGTGCACGGTGTGCGGTCTCTTCCCCTAACTTTATTGGATTGTTTAAGCTATGATGGAAGATCAATGGGAATAAGACACTCGTAAGTATTGCTTACAGGGGATCTATGTTCACATCAAGACTGCTCAATTAATTCCATGGAAGAGAAGCAAGGGAGCCAAAAGCAGGAGAATGTTGAAGGGCTTTGCCTTAACCATGCTTTGAGACAGATGGTGCTACCCAAAGTTAATGACATACACAACTTGACAGTTAAGAGATATTGTCACTATTCCTGCAGACATGACTTATAATAATAAACTAAGCAATGTCTTGGTTGAGTGCAGATAATCTTGGATCACCTGGTGCTGCCTGAGTCTCTTAACTATTTCATCAGGTTGTCTTCCTGTCCCAAGGGTGTCCTATGTACAGCAGAAGAGGGCCAGCTGGTCCTTAAAGAGTGATCACAAGTGTGTGGGAATGGAGGATGTAGAAGAGGTTTTTTTTCATGGTCACTTGAATTGTTCTTCTTTGGTTGTTGTTTGTTTTCATGCCTATTGCCATGTGGAGTGCTGAGCTTTTAATTGATTGCTTTTAACTGGTATTTCTTTAACATTTTTTACCTTTTTATAATAAAGGTTAAAAAAAGAGTCAAAAGTTCTCATTCTCTCTCTCTCTCTCTCTCTCTCTCTCTCTCCCCCCTCTCTCTCATGAGCCCTTGGAAACTGTCATGCTTTGCTTGAGCCTGATATCTTTCACAATTATAGAAAAGTAGGTTTTCTAGTTTTCTCCGGTTCTGGCTGTGTTGAGGCTTTGAGAGAGCAATGAAAGGCTCAGCAGAGAAATGTTTTCAGAGCCCTCTGTCCAGAGTTCAGAGACCACCTCTCATGAGTGTGCTGCACACTGTTTGATAGTGTTTTGCAGCACAAGGGCTTCAGGGGCCTGACAGTTCTTGCCTATGAATTCCTCTATAGAAAACAGATCAAATGAGGAACATAATATATAGTGCAGTGTGTTCACTGAGTTCAGGGGCAGAATGACCAAACAGGCTAAAGTGTTTTCCAACATTTAGATAGCTATAATTAAACTCCCATGTGGCATTGTCTACAGGACACATGAAAAATTTCCCCCTGAAATCGTTAAACATGACCATTCTAACATAGTCAGAAGCAATGTCTTCCATGAATATTTAATGCATCCCAAGAGTGAGGAGAGCCTGTATGGTGACATCACTGGCCAAATTTAGTTAGTCGAGAAGCTACAAAGAAATGGAAATCTATCTGTGTCCACTGTAAAGAATCCCTCTTCAGTAAAGAATCAGTAGAGTCCCTCTCCAGTTCACTGCAACCAGGAATCCTGTTTGTTTGTTTGTTTTTTTAAATCCCAAATTATCTTATTAAAAACCCCCAAATCTGCATTTTTCTATGATTAAAATGAAATGTCACTATATGTATAGGTATCAGTTGAACACAACGTTTTATTAATATAGTTACCATTTTAAAGCCATTTGGAAGCCTATCAGTGCCTCAATTACTATAATAAACTAAATTCTAAATACCTATATACCTATATATTTGGCATTTGATTTTGGTTTTTTTTTATCATGGAAAATCAGAGCTCCCCCTGCCCCCTTTGCTCACCAGGACATGGGTCCAGCTGCAGCTATCCATCCTCCATCCCATCCCCCCACACTGCTTTGTGGTGCTGAGCAACCCTGATATGCTGGTGCCCTGCCCTTGCTCCTGCCCATGCCATTGCCCCTCACTCCCAAGACACAGCCCCTCCAGCCCTGCCAGTGACCCTCACTTGTGACCCACAGTCCCCCCATCCCCACTGGTGTCCCTCACGCCCACCCTGCAGCCCCCTGGTCCTACCAATGCCCCTCACTCCCAACCTCCAGCCCCCCATCCCTCCTGGTTCCCCTCACTCCTAACCCACAGCTCCCCACCCCAGCTCAGCCCTGCTGGTGTCCCTCACTCCTGGCCCACTGCCCCTAGGCTCCAGCCCCCCAGTCCAGTGTATGGGGAAGGCAGTGGGTGTGTGGGACAGAGCAGGTGTGTGTGGAGTGTAGGGGGTGCCCAACCATAGGAGATGCCATTGGCAATGCATCAGGGAGGCATGGGGGAGCAAGTGCCTCCTTCAGATTTATGTGCCCAAAGCAGAGCACAGGGCTGCAACCTGGCCAGACCTACCCACACTGGACAGGAGATGCCTCTGAGGCGCAGTGGTTGGTTGGGACCCAGTGTGGGAGGGCAAAGCAGGGTGGTGAGACTCATTGCTCCTGTTGCTGCTGCCACCACTGCTGGCACCCCCATGCCAACCAGCCACACTACCATGGAGTAATGCCACACAATCAGCAGCATAAGGAGTAATGGACTGGGGGGAAGGGGCCCCCTGGCAGGGGTCTGTGGAGCCGGGCTGGGCTGCACCAGCAGGGAGAGGGGGCAGCTGGCCCGGCACCACAGAGCCCCTGCTGGCTGGGACCCCACGCTCCTGCCACCCTGCTCTGGGCCCCGCTGGCACTGGCCCTGGGACACCGGTGCAGGCCCCATGCTCCCACTGGCTCCCACACCTGCTCACTCCCAGTGCCTCCCAGCCCCGCAGTACAGGTGGAGGGCAATGCACAGCCCCGATCCCCTGATCACCAGCAGGGAAGAAGCTGGTGCTGACTGTGGGGAAAAGTGGCCCCTCGCCCGCCCCATGGCCAGCGCTCCCTGCTGCAGGCGCTCGCCGCCCACGCGGGGCTGTCTGGAACAGGCACAGGCAGCCCCAGGCAGGCTGCGAGCAGCTGCAGTGCAGGGCACCAGCCACAGGGCGGGTGAGGGGCCGCTTTTCCCCACGCTCAACATCAGCTTGTAACCCGGCCCCGCTGCCAGCCTGGGCCCCATGCTAGCTCTGGACTCGCCCATTGGTGGCAGCAGCTGCAGCTCCCCTACTTGCTGCGCCGGGCAGTGTTGGCTGCTACTGCCCACCCGGAGCTCGTGTGCTGGGCAGCCCACAGGAAGTGGTGGCAAACACTGCCTGGTGCAGCAAGCGGGGGTGCTGCAGCTGCTGCCGCTGATCAGCGCACAGCCCTGACAGGCAAGCCTAGAGCTGGCGTGGGGCCCAGGCTGGCAGTGGGGCCGGGTTACAAGGTGGTGGTGAGCGCAGGGGTGGGAAAAGCAGCCCCACCCTCACCCTGTGGCCAGCGCCCCATGCTGCAGCCACTCGCAGCCCACGCGGGGCTGTCTGGAGAAGGCACAGGCAGCCCCAGGAGGACTGCAAACAGCTGCAGCGTGGGGCGCTGTCCATGGTGCACGCAAGGGGCTGCTTTCCCACCCCCTGCAGTCAGCTTTTCCCTGGGCTCCTTCCCTGCCCGGGGTCCTTCCCTGCCCTTCCCTTCCTCTTCCCCCTTACCTGTGGTTACGGCGCAGGGCAGCCACATGCCCCCAGGCCAGAAGTCCCTGCTGGGGCTTCTGGCTGGGGGGGCGGGGCCAGGTGGGGCCAGGCAGGCCCTGCTGTTGTGGGAGCCTGCCAGGCTTCTCCTGGGTCCTACTGCCCTTGGTTCTTGTCATTAATTTCCAAAATTTTTAGGGGCCCCGCAAGCTGGATAGAGTGGCCTCATGGGCTGGATCCAGCCCGCGGGCCATATTTTGTGCACCCCTGGCCTATGCCCTCAACCCTTCCCTCCCCAAGCATTGCCTATGCTCTCCCCATAGATTGGAACTCTGCCAGCCTGCAAATGGAAACCTATGGTTTCCCACGTTTTTGTCCTTTAAACTGAAACCCATGGTTTCCCACATTTTTGTCCTTTAAACTAAAACCCCAGATCCCTACTTATAACTTAGACTACAAACATAGTTTATTTCTAAGAGCTTGTGATACAGAAGATTGTCTCAACTTGACACTCAAAAAGAGGTCTTTCAAATCAGTGCTCAAAGTGACATGCAATATAACTTCTTTGTAATAAACTGTGCTTATAACACCCCTCACCCCCACTTTTAATGCTCCTCACAGCAGGTGCTGTTTTTTCATAATTATTATGCAGCAAATTGATTAACCCAAGGATAGTGAACACCCTTTTTTAACAACTTTTCTCCTAGTCCCTTGGGGGTTCATTATAATTCTACTTACTTAATGTAAGCCTGCATAGGAGACTTGCAAATGATGTTGATGGCTGCAGGGCTGAAGATTTAGCAGACTCCACTGGTTAAGGTAGCTCTGGAGATGCTTGCAACACAACACACATTCCTTAGCTACTACATTTAACTCAAAGACACCTCAAAAACAACCATCATAAACATCTAACTGACTTTCCTCCCCTAGCCTCCATGTTGTCCTTTATGGATCCATCCTTTTTTAAAGTTATCATCATTTGCCTGCCTAACAACTGGGTCATATTTTTAGAAGAGCTCAAAAACTGCAACTGTGGGCAGATTTTCAAAAATGCTGAGCATGGAAGATGCACACTGAACACTGACCTTTATTGAAAATATGGCCATAAGCATTGGAGTGGGAGACGCTAGGTTCTCAGCAGGTTGTGAAAATCTGGTCTTTATTTAAATATCTAGATGGGAACTGAGCTCTCAGGCCAGCTGCATATGCTGAGCTTTTGAAAATCTGGGTCCTTCTCAAGAAACAGCTACTGACCTGCCACAGCACATTTTTAACCCATAGCGGCATTCCCTCCCCGCCGCCCCTTTTCTGCCTTTTACTGGAAACAGATCTCAGGAACCCCAAGGGGATGTTCCTGGAGCAGCAGCAGTCAATTTTCTGGTTTGGTGTCTGGTGGTGGGGCATGCTTGGGGACACCCTCCCTAAACCACTCTGGTTTAGAGCACCTTAATCTATTACCTCATTTGATGAGGGTTAATTTTTTGCACAATTAGCCATTTTAAAAGTGCTCTGCAGCTGTGCACATGTGTTACATCATGGCAGTAGAGAGCTTTCAGGGGCCCAGTCATGTGAAAAATGTAACTTGTGTAAGCACCCATAGTAGCAAACATAAGCATATAAAAGTCTTTGCCTTTAATTGTAGAGAGTGAAGTGATAGGAAAGACTAAGCTAGCATTCAATTTCAGCTGAGAGCACATATGAAAGGATGGTTTTGTTACTAATGCACATGGCAAGGACAAAGATCTTGGTTCTCTCTTCATTGCTCTTACACCAACCTTAGCCAGCTCAAGTTGGCATGATTTTAGCAAACTCAGTTCACTTTTCTGTATCTTATGATCCATAGATGAGAACCAAGATGCCTCCTTATCACACAGAGATGGCATAAGAATGAATGTTTGTAAATGCTGGTGGGGGGGAGTTTAATAGGTGTTAAGCTAGTTGATGTCTTTCACATGATAAATTTGTCTAAAACGGGCCTTTTTAAAACCAAACGTTCTCAGAAAAGTTGTTTTTAATTTCCTTCTTTTTCTCTTCAGTTAAAATCCTAAGTGTTTTCAGGTTCTTGATCTATTGTTTTTCTTTTCTTCCCCTCTTAGTTACATCTCCCCTTCACTTCTTTTTCTGCAGCAACAATGAAGAGATGACCTAATAATACAAGGCTGTGATAATTATTTTCCACATTAGCCATCGTGTACTCAAAACCTGAGATGAAGGGGAAGTGATGGTCTTTTAAGAAACCTAAGTGTTTCTAGATGGAGTTGGATCAGTTTATGTTGAGATTATATGGTATGGCTGCAATAGTTAAGGCTCTAGACTTGATGATGAGTGATGATCCATAGTGACCCTTCCAGTCTTGAATTTATAGAAATCAGAGGGAGGGGAAGGGAAGTTCTGTGGAAATCTTTTTGAACAAAAATGTATTCCTTTACAAGATCTGAGGATTGAAAGTTACTTCAAGACTTTTAACTTCTTCCACAACTTTTTATTCCGCCATAGTCTTTAAGGGAGGTGTGGCAGGGCACCTGCTATGCCTGCCACTTTAAAGTTTCTAGTTGGCAGTGGAGCAGCTGGCAGGTGGATGCTAGCTTCAACAAGACTAGCACGTGACCCTAGAAGGACCCTGGGATTGGCTGAGGGGGCAAAGCAGCCTCTGTTTTAACCCAGGCCCTCAGAGAGGAGTAGTCTGTGCTGAGCAGGCCAGGAGGCAGCATCAGGCTGAGCTGTTCCTGGAACATCTTGGACATAAAGGCAGGAGCTTATGGGGATGGTTTGGAGGCTCCTGGTCCTGGCCATTACCTAAAACTGCACCCTGCCAGGGATGGGTTGTCTGGTGGGACTATTCATGGCAGAAAAGTCCCCCAGAAATGCCAAGTCAGTTACCACTCCAGTGAAAGGCAAGGAGGGGTGTCTGAAAACCCCCACTCCTGCCTATGGGTGGGTTACTGACAAGGGAAGAGACCTGGGCCATGCAAACCCAGAGGGAGAAACCTGAGCCCAGTGTAGTGGGGCCAGGCACAGCAACAGCCACCTGAGCCCCACAGGGTGGAAGATCCCAGTGCAGGGGGCCAGGCACAGCGGCATCCACCTGACCCCCACTGAGTGAAAGACCCCAGAGGCTCAGTGAGGGTGAAGTGGCCCAGTTGAGAGTGGTAAAGATGAGTGGCCCTAGTGAGGGGCAGAGCCACTGACTTGGGGAAATAGATATATTGGAATTTTCCAATATGGAAATACTGGATATGACACAGAAACAGCTGCGAGGCATGGGACATGTGTAAGGGAAGGTCAAAGCATGTACTTAGCCCCTTGTTATCAAGAGGTCAAACAATGGGCAACCTCCTGCCTTAGAAATAACATTCATATTATTTTCATCAAGGCGCGGCAGAAGAGTGAGGTAGTGGTCTAGCCCAGAACAGGTGGGTGGCTGGCACTGAGACCTGGCCCTGCAAGGCCAAGCTGTTACAGGAGGGTATACTCCTGTATATTATACTCCACACTTCATCCACTGGACATACCTATTTTATGGTCTTCAAATTCCTAATTTATGTATCCATAGAAAATATTTTGCCATCAAAATAGTCAACTTTCAAATGAATTATAGAAGACTCTGATTTCATTTTCCTGGTATGTAAATGAGTACTTGGTTGGCAACTTAAGGGGGCTGCCTAATGAGCAGTAGACCAAAATGAGGGTAGGGGGAGAATTAGTGATGGACACCTAGTCATGCTCTTCACATGGTCCCAGAATATATTTAGCAGTGTTGGGGAAAAGAGTCAGCAGTGAAACTTAACTGTGATGATGCCTACACTGTTATCACTACTAGTCTTCAGAATTAAGCCTAATGAGATGACTACGACCTGACGCTGACCTGTTTCTGCCTGAAGGCCTGGGATGAGACAGCAGTGTACTAGTGAGCATAAAGATGGTTATCCCAATAACTTAAAGAGCTTAAAAGGCTTTTTTCCAAGTTAAGATCTGGGTCCTATAAAAAATGATACATTCTAGAAATGTTGGTACAGTGAACCTGTACATACCACCTCAATTCAATCCCCCAAGGTACATGATGTGCTGCATCTGAGAGAATGTTATTTCCCCATCTCCCAACCCAACATACTCCCTGGACCCGAGCAAAGTGAGGTTATTTTCCATTGCCCCTTTGCCTGGATAGGTATTTTCAATAGAGAGAGGAGATAACAAGCCAAATGTGGAAACAAGAGGGGAGCCCATCTCAAATCCCATGAAGTATCTTCCTGCTTCCAGTAAACCGCATGCAAATGCCAGCAATGATCACTTGTTTACTTACTTCCCTTCAGCAAGGCCATTTTCATCCCAAATCTGGGACTAGCAAAAATGGAGGAACTCACCATGGTTCTTACAGGAAGAGAGAACCCTACCAGCCACTCCTGCCAGCCCCAGGGAGGAACCCAAGCACCAGCTTCAATAAAGTTTATTCTTCAACATGAAAGAATATGCTACAAGCACATCATCAGCCTGCCAGTTGTTCATACTAGTGAAACTGAACATCTTGCCAGAAGCACATCAACCCAAGAGAGTTAATTTGCAAGCTTCTAAGAGGGTACCTATTTCTTTTTTTTAAAGGACTCGGCTGTTTTCTTTGAATCAGTTCCATTTAAGTTCTCCAGTAGAGAGATATAACAAGCCTGCCCTGCTACCCAAGTATCCTGTTTTGTTTTGTTTTTTGCAACTGGTCTGATATCGCAAGGGTACCATCTCCATTTTTCCTCCTGAGTCCCTCAAATATACCACCACAGGGTAGCTCGATGCCAGCATCACCCCTACCTGAGGAAGTTTATTTTAAACAATGCCAACAGTGCTTCAGATCCCAACATAGTATGCCACTGCCACTAATACCCCAATCCCTGGGGTATCTTTATGTTATCATCAAACATTGCCTTCACTCCCCTTTGGCAATCAGCAACCCCAGCCCTTCTCATCAGCAACTCCTTACAGGGAAAAGTTAGTAAAATCTAAGGCAAGGGGAGACATCTCACATTCCCCACATGCATTTGTTAACTCTGGTTTGCTGTTTGCAGTTTAGTCAACCTAGGTTTCTTTACTGAGATCACTGAGAGCAGTAGCTGTCCCTTCATGGTATTGTCAGGTTTAAGAACTTTTTTAGCCTGCAGCAACTGTCAGCTCTTACAATTTCTCATCCACCACAACACACCTTTATTGTCATTCCTTTAATGGAAGAAGGGGCTCAGTGCAATCCATGGACCAACTATAGACAACTTACCATGGCCCTGGCCCTACAGTTTGGGAACCACTCAGGTGTAAAATGAATGAGGAAAGGGAAAGTCAGTATGTTAATGGTTGTCTTCACTGGGACCAAAAGGTTATTTATTCCTTTATGCAGTTTCTGTATATATGCAAACTGTATATACAAGATTTTGATAATATAACATGTATCCACAAACTAGTTACTAGGAAGCAGTCTAGTGTGGCAACAGACTAGTACTGATCTGATGTGTCTTTTATTCAAGAATTACAACAAGCACTTGCAGAGGAAATGAATCCCATGATCTTAGAGGCATTCCTAACATCCCTCTGAACCTATTGTTTTTTATTACAATGAGGTAGTGCTCAAAAGCGTCAGTGAGGATCAGTGCCCCATTGTGCTACCTGCGGTAGAAATACATGACTGCCCCAAAGAGTTTTCAGTCTAGTAAGACAGAAGGAGTAGGGGCACGGTGCTACCTCCATGATTTTTTTTCACCATTGCTAACTCTTATTATATATGTAACACAGTTAATTGTGATTGCTTCCTTTGATTTTATGTTAGTGATTTGATTCCTTTTGGTAATTATTCCATTACCTACATGCAATAGATAATTGTGTGGGACTACCAGTGCAACTCAGCTTTAATGTCCTCAGCTTATAAAGTTGAACTGAACACTGATGACTAAAGGGCTGGTACTGTTTGAAACTGATGACAATGTATGGTGAAATCTCCTAAATAATGTGAGAGGTCCTTTTGGCTGGAAAGGGCTAGATGAACCTCTGGTTGATAAGTTGTTAAATTGCATCCTATGGCTGACTGCTTGTCTTGGGAAAGTACAGAATGATAAGTGCACAAATTATCATTACTGCATAGAGTGAATCTATTTCCAAAGGAGATGATCTGATAAAATTGAAGTTATTTATCATGATTCAAAACAGTACTTTTGCACTACTTCACAGCGAACAGAACCTGACCTTACAATTACTTTCTAAAAAAGTACCATATCCTAACTTAAAGGTTTTATAGTTGTATTAAATGATGGATTTTTCTTCCAAGGACAAAATAGATTATAATATTGGAATTGCCATATTTTCAGAATTATCTCCCCCCTGCACTCCAGAAAGTTTTGTTTTTATTTCTTTTACTTCTTCATCAATGTTGGCTCTTTTTTAAAACAAACATGTTTTCAATCACTATCAGAAAACAAACTGGTAGGTGTAATGGTAGCTATTAGAACAATTGCTTTGCATAACCCTATTGCATTAAAGAAAAAGATCTTGATGAAAATGATCATTAACATAATGGGGTCAAATAAAAGTGATTATTCTAATTGGTGTTTAGCTTAGACTATATCTGCTTCTTTCCCAGGCCTAAGAAAGACCATTTTGTGGCCAAAAGTTTGTCTGATATCTCTTCCAAATATACAGCTGGTCCAAATAGAAATATTACCCAAAAAATCTTGCCTCTCATGATTTGCTGACATATTGGTCTTTACTTGCAAGCATGTCAGATATTTGTAGTAATATTGTTTTCATAAAGTTTAAGGTCTGAAGGTATCATTAACTCATTCTGCCCTTCCCTGAGGCCTCCCCTACAATGCAGGCCAGCTAATTTCACCCACTTACCCTTGCACAGTGCATAACAACTTGCATTTGTCTATGTCTTTCAGATAACATCCAATCTCTATTTAAAGACTGCAAGAGATGGCGAATCCACTATCCTCCTCAGCACTTTGGTCCAGTGGTGTAATCATCTTCCTTGTTAAAAAAAATGTACCTTTGTTTAGATCTGTAGGACAGAAAGGGAGGGGGAGAGGGGGAAAAGGGGACTAGCAGCAGCATTCACCCCCTCAGCGCCAGAGTTATGGGAAAACAAGTCCTCATGCCAGACCTTGCCCTGACAGGAGCACACATTGATTACATAGTGAGTTCAGAGCTCACTGTGCATGCCAGCCACAGCCAAAGTGTACCTCCCTTGCCCCATTCCTGGATCCACTCCTGTGTGGGTCATACCACCCAGAACACAGGATTGTGTTTTTCCCCAAATCTATTTTGTTCTATCACTGCAGAGAAAGACATTTCTGCTTGTGTACTAGTGGTTGCGCTTGGTGAAACTAGAAGCCAGGGGCCTATCTTTGTAAAATTTTTCACATACTGCACTGCAGGAGCTGAAAGGCTGTTGCAAATGTGTTTCCTCTGGTATTTTTCTTTCAGTCTCTCTTTTATTTTTTAAAGCAAATTTAGGGCCCATAAAAGTTTGACAGCCTTTGAGACTGCTGATCCACCAAACAGGTAAAGCACAGGTGTGTGTTTATTTACAGCGTGCTTGCTCAATGAGACGCACTTAAAAAGAAGAGGTGGAATTAAAGATCAATTGAAGAATAACAAAATATGCTCTTTAAAGCTGCATACTTGCCAGCAAAAAATATTTTAAAAACAGAATGCAGTAATACTTTAAAACTAGGTTCTTACTAGACTCCTCTAACAGTCCTGCCAAGAGCCATCGATATGTATATATAAAGGGCTTAGTCCATCTGCCCGTGTGTCTGTCTGTCTGTAATGTTCTTGGGGGGCATGGCTCTCAGTGGGGTGTGG
>NW_005841962.1:3111665-3114327 GCF_000455745.1 Alligator sinensis | reverse complement strand
TGCCTGTCCAGGAGTGGGCCAGGTGGACACAGAGTGGAGGGGATGGCGGGGGGTGGCGCGGGGCTGGACGCAGAGTGGGATGGGGATGGTGCAGGGCCGGACACGGAGTTGCGGGGGGGCTGAGGCCAGATGCAGAGTGGTGACAGTGTGGGGTGGCTGGTGCTGGCAGCGGCCACTGTGTGCAAGCTTCCCTCCCACCTGCTCCTGGGAGGTGGCGGCAGCGCGGGGTGGTGGGTGGCAATGCTCCGTCCCTGCCCAGCCCCCCCAGTCATTCTTGACAGGCAGTTCACTAGTTTTTCTAGCATTCTTTTAAATTCTGCCTGATTAAGCATTCCCCATGGGAAATTCAATACCACTATAACTGCCACAGGCTTTGATGGAGTTGTGCCCATTTACACAAGAGTTGAATTTGCTCTGCTGGCTTCAATGGGAGTTGCATTCAGATTACATTGAGTGGAATATGGCCTTATTAGAACATATGTTTTCAGCCTCCACTGAAAAAGGAAAAGTCCAGCATATAATAGAATGTTAACAGACCATATGCATCCCTTTACATAAACAGTCTCCACTCCTTTAACTTCTAAGAGACATTAGAGTGCTAAAAACTACCCAGAATGCACCATACAGGATTAGACCTGCACATTTCAACACTTCCTTTCTTATACAAAGTGTAATCCCAACTTGTGCCAAGCATTCTAACTCTCACTGACATCACTGGGAAAAGGGGAGATGGTAGAGCAGCTTTGAGTTTTGGGGGTGAAATATGCTGCCAGTTAAGCTAAAATGTTTTGTGGTGATATCTGTGTATCCACAAGTTTGTCATCTGGAAGGTTTTGTGACAGAGAGAACATTGAGACATTAACATATGATTACAGTGTCTGCTTGGGATAAGAGAGACATGGCTTCAGGCAGAGCAAGGACTTGCACCTAAATCACCTATCCTAGGCGAGTACGGTAATCCTCTAACTGCCACAGCACACCGTCATTCCATTTTTTGCAAGATTGTTGCAGAAAGTTATTTTCTTGCAAATACACAATGAAAACAAAATTGAAGATGTCAAATATTGCCACAATAGAATTACTGACCTCTAGTCAACTCCAGTGGGAGAGCAGTTAGAGCAGGGGTGGGCAAAATATAGCCCACAGGCTGCATTTGGCCCACTAGGCCATTCTGTCCAGCCTGTGGGGCACCTAAAAAGTTTAGAAAAATTAATATTTATCTGCTCCTAGCTGCCTGTCAAAGATGACAGGAACCAGAGGCAGTAGTACCTAGGGGAAGCTGGCAGGACTCAGAAGCAAGGCCAGCCCTGCCCTGCCCCACCAGCACCCTCCCACCCCCACCCCCAACCAGAAACCTCTGCCTGACCTGGCTTTCACTATTTCCCTGCATGCCTGCTCCAGCATCATGTGGCCCTGGGCTGCATCACTGAAACGTGGGAGTACAGGGCCATGCCAGTACCCCAGGGCCAGAAGCAGCAGAGAGGTGTGTGTGTGTGTGTGTGTGTGTGTGTGTGTGTGTGTGTAGTGAGGGAGGCATGGTGTGTGTGTGTGTGTGTGTGTTCATAGGGCAAGTCCCACAAGCACACCCCAACATGCACATTTACCCACACCCCCCACACACCCCAGCCACCCTCTCCCCCACACACATCCCTCCACAAACCCCATACCCCACATAACCACACAAATACCCATATGCTCCCTCACCCTACACCCACACCCCCCACACCCTCCCCACATACCCATACACCCACAGCCCCCCACAAACCTATACCCATCCCCATGCCTCCCACCCCCGCATAGTATACAAGAGTAAGACTTCATTTTAAGATATTGTGCAATCACCTCTATATGCACTACACAAACGCATGTAAATCAGAACAAAAATATTTTTTGAAATCAAATTAATCAATGTTATAGATGATCACTTTTTAGAAAATAATTTGGTATTTTTCTGGTTCTGAGAGGGCAAAACCCCTTCCTGAAAGTAGTATTTCCAGGGCCAAGGGGAGGGACTTCTGGTGGCAAAGGTTGGGTGTTAGAGGGTGGGAATTCTGGTCCCAAGATGGTGACCAGGGGCAGAGCACCTGTAAAGGGGTGGGACTACCCATGTGGGACTACCCATGCAGCCCTAAACAGCTTGCCAAAGCCCTCAGCCCAAAATAATTGCCTACCCCTGAGTTAGAGCATCCTTCTAAGGTTTCAGAAGCATAAGTTTGAACCCTGTTCCTGATGTGCTAAAGTTGCTTCCAGTTGACCCACCTGTAAATACATATCTGGCCTTTCAGTCTAGCAAGCCCAAGGCATTATCCCTTGTGAGCTGTTGACTATAGGCTAGCAACACCTAAAGGTCAATAATCCAATTCTATAAGGCCTGTAGTATAGACCATGCTAGGCTTCAGAGACTTTTAGACTTGAGTCATTCTGGCAGCCGAAGCCTCTCTGGATCATACCTTTTATCCTGAATTTCCTGCAAGGAATCCTTCACAGATTGGAGGTTTTGAATTTCTAACTGCATTTGGAAAATACACTCAGGCCTCAGTTCTACAAAACATCTTGGCACATATCTAGCTATTTTAGCAAGTAGATTCATAGATTCATAGATGTTAGGGTCGGAAGGGACCTCAATAGATCATCAAGTCCGACCCCCTGCATAGGCAGGAAA
>NW_005841962.1:3040600-3111655 GCF_000455745.1 Alligator sinensis | reverse complement strand
GCTGGGTCTAGATGACCCCAGCTAGATGCCTATCGAACCTCCTCTTGAAGACCCCCAGGGTAGGGGAGAGCACTACCTCCCTTGGAAGCCCATTCCAGACCTTGGCCACTCTAACTGTGAAGAAGTTCTTTCTAATGTCTAGTCTAAATCTGCTCTCTGCTAGCTTGTGGCCATTATTTCTTGTAACCCCCGGGGGCGCCTTGGTGAATAAAACCTCACCAATTCCCTTCTGTGCCCCCGTGATGAACTTATAGGCAGCCACGGGGTTTCATTTTCATAAATCTATTACATATATACATCCTAATTTGGGCTTTACCAGTGTCCTCCTAATTTGGTCTGTTCCCCCAAAACTGGAAAGCCAAGGGCTTTTGCAAGTGGGCACTGGAGCCCGGTCTATCTCTATTATGAAAATAAAATTAGGATGTTTTCAATTTCTTGGGATATGTATATCCGTTGGATGCAGACAACCTGTCTTCCCTGAAGGCTGTGAAACTGTGTGACAAAATGCTTTTAAAAATCAATTAACTCTTGCTGTTGCCCTGGACCATTGTTCTAATACAATATCTACTTTCCCTATAAGTCAATTCCTAAAAATAAACATCTAGATATCATATTCTAGCCATCAACAAACACAGCCAAGGCAGAAGATGCACCTGTTAATATCTCAACTGGCAGGCAAGCAGAAAGGGCCCACAGCATGGGGCAGAGAGAGACAGAAAAGAGAATATCGGTCCTCAAAGTTTAGTCACTTTGTGCCCCTGCTACCATCTACCTGCATATCACCAAAAACAGTTTGCCCCAGCAACAGTCATTTGTGAAATTTAACGCTGGAGATCAAAAATGCACTCAAATGCATTGTCAGCTAGGGGTGTGCGAGATGGGCTGTATTTGATTTGGATTCAGATTCAGCCTCGAATCAGGGACAGTGATTCTATTCGTTGATTCAGGTCACTGTCCCTGATTTAATTCAGCTGAATCTGAAGTTTCAATGCTGATTCAGAGAATCAGTGATTCGGACATAGACACAGCTTTAAATGTTTTTTCTACATACCTCAAGGTACCAGGTGTGGCTCATGAATATTGTGATGCTGGGGCACATGGAGCATCCCCCAGGAGTGCGGGGGGGCCCCTGCGTGCTCAGCGGTGAACCCAGAAGTAGACCAGAAGTACTTCCGGTCTGCTTCCAGGTCTGCTGGGGAGCACACGGGGGAGGCCCACCGTGTCCTGCCCCTGGCTCTGCGATTGGCCACAGGGGGACCTTGGGTGGCCGCCCAGACCCAGGAGGCACCAGTTGCTGAGCTATGGCAGCATGGAGGGCCCCCGGCGGACCCAGAAGTGGACTGGAAGTGCTCTGGTCCACTTCCAGGTCTGCTGACGAGTACACTGGGGAGCCCCCTGCACTCCTGTGGGGCTCCATGCCCCCAGCATTACAGCATTCACAAGCTGCCTGCTACCTTGAGGTATGTGGAAAAAACATTTAAAGCTGTGTCTATGTCCAAATCTCCAAATCTTTCCAAATCTCTCCAAATCAATTTGGAAGGTTCCAATTCAATTCGGAGAGATTAAAGGATCTTCTGATTCAATTCGGATTCAGAGATTCGGCCACCGAATCGGGCCAAATCTCCGCCAAATCAAATCAGGGACCAAAGCTTCGCACCTACCAGCTAGAGCTGTACCTAAGCACGTACATTGTCAGGTACTTGCTTAACTGTTTTGCTAAATTGGAGGTATAAAGCTGGAAATAAAAGGAGCCAGAGTCCTCACTACAGGATGACCCTTCTGAAGTTTAGGGTGTAGACATGTTCCTGAAAATTAAATTGTGCAGTTAAATTTATCTCCAGGCAATTGTATCATGGTTGGCTGATGTGCGCAACAGAAAATCAAGAGCTTTAGTGATATAACCCATATTACAAGAATAATAGTTTCAATGCTCATGCACTACAAAAAATCCCATGCTCCATTTATGTTTCAATTCCCCTATGTCTCTCATATAGTAACCTAGGGCAATTATGAAATACAGGATACAATACCTGTTTCAATTCTGTAGGATTCCACTTTCCAGACTCCAGTGTAATAGAACATGCACTTAGTGGCCTTCTATGCCAGTAGTTCTGCCCCCCATGGGAACAGAATAAGATTTTCTTCATCTTGCCATATGAGGATCTACCATGCAGGCCTCAACTGTTTGTGCAAGACTTTGCACCAATCACAACAGCAGAAAGAATGTGAAAGGTAACAGGTGCTTTTGTCATGGAAGCTGGCAACATCAGGGGATCTTTAGGAGTGCTGTAGGCTACAGTGAGTGATGGTTCAGCTATTTCATGAGGTTCAAATGGGACAAGTAGTTATGAAGGACACAAATTGTATACAGGGTATTAGCCAGCTAAGATGTTTGTTTTATTCATTATTCCTTCATGAAGCTTATGCGAGCTTTTGCTGAATAAACACATTGTCTTATTGACTTCCTTCAATGCCCTCCTTTCCCATGGTATAATTGTTAACTTGCAAGGTCCTGGGGGTATGTCTTGTTAGCTGTATTGAAAGGTGTATAAAATACTCCTGAGGACTGTAAGTTACAATTACTGTTAATATGGTAATATTCAGTCTATGTTACCACAGAATATACACATCACTTGAATCCCTTTCTCATACTCCATTATTCAGCTCTGTATTTTATCTGAGATGGTTGATAAATAGCATGTAGATAATGAAGATGTCTTACTGTAGAAGAAAATCCTGAGGGTACTTAACATTGTGATGAACAGAAGTATAAGTGGATTATAACAACAGCATGAGAAAAGACTAGGTTTCATACTAGAAAAAGATGTTGAAAATGCAAGAAAAATTGTAAATTAATTTACCAGTCACAAATATTTAAAATGCTTTTATATATCTATTAATCCTTAATGGTATTCAGAGTTGAGATGAAAATCTTGTACCCAGACAAGACTGTACCCACCTGGACTGTGAAGAAGTCTGGAACTGAAAGCTACAACCTTACTCAAGTTTGAAGGTTTGGGATAGTCTGGACACGCACCAAATTTCCCAGAGATTTTTCTGAATTATTCAAACCTGCTCCTAAAATCTCTGAACTATTCAAAACTGCTTACTGAAATCTCATACTCACAAGTCTTATTTTGAGAGATACATTACTTAAGATGGTATTCCCTTGCATGTAAAATGCCAACACATACCTTTTCCCCAAAGAATATCTTCTAGAAATTTGAGTGCCTATTATATATGAAAATATGGTAAGAGCAGTTTCTGCTGCTCTGGATGGAATTTAAAGCAATCTGCAGAGAGCAGAACAATGAGCAAGCTCAGCTCCCTAGGTACTGTTGCTCAGTTTCTTACTATTTCTTTTTATCTTCATTCTGCCTTTCAAAAATAAAAAGTGTATTATATTCCATGGCTTGATGTATGTGAGAAAATACAATACTTTTGAGCAATTCAGTAGCACCTTGTGAATCTTTATCACAATGCCATATGATTCCCATTTCCAGTGCTGGCTAAAACCAGAAATTTCAGTAGAGGCATGGGGTGGGGGGCGGAGGGCATCAATTGAAAAGTGCATGTTTCAGACGGGGGGGAACAGAACTCCAGGTTTATAAACCACAATGAAATGAGAGAAAATGTTTGAATTTTGGGTGCAAGCTTTTTTTTTCAATCAGAAATGTCTTCTTTAATTTTACTAATTACAATCTTGGGCTTAACTTTGACACCCCTCCTTTAAAACATGGTTAGACAAGACAGGCTGTGCCCCATCCCCTTCATAAAATAGTCTAGTGGTTGGAGCACTCATCTAGGATGTGGGGAACAGGTTTAAGGTAACTGTAAGAAATTCAAATCTGACTCTGTAGCCTACTGCTGAAGGCATTCACTAGGGTTGGGAGGGGTACCTGGATTTTGGTGTCTAGTGTTTGTCCAAAGACTTGCAAGCAAAACTGAGGACTTCCCCTTCCCAGGTGAGTGCCCTAACCACTGAGATGCAGTCAGACTCCCGCTTGTACTCTCTCCCTGGCCAAAGAATCCTGACTTATTTTCTTTACAGTGGCACCAGATGCCCTCCTTCATGAGATAATACCAATAAGCCGGTGGTTAGGGTGACTGCCTATGATGATTAAAATGTACATTTCTCACCTATCACGAAGGGGCACCTTGAAACTTTGGTCTCCCAATTCCTGACAAAATATTTTAATCAGTAGACTGTTATATTAAAAGGAGGTGGAGGTAGGACAGCATCACCACTACTTGCTTTGCCTTCTGTATTTTAAAAGACAGGAGTGCTTTCTGCTTAGAAAGGAAAGCATACAAATGCCTACTTTCAGGAGAAGGCTGTGGATCCCCACATAGACAGAAGCTACAAGTAAAGTGGCTGAAGGATGGGTTTTAAGATATGTCTGAGGGCTCCCTGTTGGCTGCTCAGGAGGTTCCAGACTTAATATCTGGCCACTCCCTCCCATGCCATGCACTATTTAAAGAGCTAAGGTGACTACGACATTGTCTTAGAGTCCACTCAGGTGTAGAAATGCCTGGCTTTCAGGCACTTAAGTTCTCTAGTGAATCTGGCCCTAATTAAATGCAGCAGGAAAATGGCCAAGGATGCTTGTTTTTTATTTTTAATATTCTCATTAAAATATTTGGTCCACTGAAATCCTCTGCAACCACTAGAGAATTATCTAAAGTATCTGACATTGGGGAGAGAAGGTATAGTCTATCAACCGTGTTGCCCCATATGGTGGTACATCCTGCCAAGCTTCTGGAATGCTACCAGCTGCTCTTTAAGAAAGCTGATGCCATCAGCTGTGAAACAGAAGCCACAGTGGAGCAGAGCAGCAGAGCAGTTAAAGCAGAATTGGTGAAAACATTATAAATCCTGGCCTGGAACACTTAATGGCATGGCCCAAGGGTCAGCTCTAAACCCAGCAGAAGACCAAGGAAGCCGTTCCAGTGACTTCAGTGGGCTTTAGAACAGAACTCAAGGACCAGATTCAGGAAAGCACTTAATCACATGGCTAATCCTATTGAAGTCAATGGCATTTAATCACTGCTTAAGTTTTACTGTGTGCTTAAGTGATTCCCCAAATTTTAACCTGAATGCAGAACTCCCCTTGGCTGCCACTTTTTAGAGTTCCTGGTTGATCTGGTGCAATTCAAGTCTGAGTAGTCTGTGATAACTGGGCATCGTGTCCATAGGGCAGTGCAAGTTGTCTGCCCATATATAAATTATTTTACCAAAAAAAATTAAATCCTTTATGTTATTTATAAATTTCAGAGCTTCAAACAATATCATTTCACAGCTGATTTCAGGTTTTTTGTTTTGCCAACCAAAAAAATCATCAAAAAGGCAACCACCAAGAAAGTAACTTAGAGATTCTGATCACACAGACCTTTACTTACTCATCTGTAACTCTACTGTCTTGATGCCCTTGTCAGGGATCAGGCCATACAATATTGCAGGTGGTGTCAGTCTGTAAAGTGGATCATCAGTCCTTATGTGACAAACTGTGATAATTGGATTGTTTGGGGATGTGAGGGAAAATAACTAGTGTGTACACATCTAAGAAGAGAATTAAAGACAAGTCTGTATTTCAGTTAATAGCGTTATATAAAAATGCAAAGTGGCTAATGATAAGAAAAGGAAGTTCCATTAAGCCACATGCTTGATGCAAAAGGGAACCATTGACCCCTTGAAGGATATTTGCTGGAAATGGTCGGGCAGGAGAAACAGGTGCAGAAATAAAAGCCGAACGATTGATCACATTAAACCTCCCCAATCTGCAGTTTGAGTGAATATGAGCACCAGATAGGCAGGAAGGCTAACTTGGCTGTACATTTTTTTAAAGGCTGTTTCTTTTTATTCCTTCCTCTATCTGTCTGTCTCTCTCTCTCTTTCTATCTCTCACACATACACACACACACACACACATACACAGACATAGGCACACACACGTGCAAAGAAAACAATTAAAAGATAACCGGATTATTTCTGATCAAATCAGACAATTCGTTATCCCATTTGAGATACATCTCCATGTATTTATAGATTTAAAAGTTTATTTGGGATGAAGTGTGGTGATGGAAGGAAAGGGAAGGGTCACACTAAAAGTTCAGCTATATTAAAAGAAAGGGAAAAGCAAAGGGGCTGAGGGGAAGAGGAGCCCTTTTTGTCTGATAATGAGCCATCCTCATTACAAGATTAGCTGCCAGAATGAACAACACCCTCTTAATAATGCACACATCACTATGACAACCACAGAGTTTGATACCCGAGGACAACTTTAGTGTACTATAATGTTTAGTTATTTAAAAATTACTATTTATAGTCATTAGACTTAGTTTTATCACCACCACCCTTTCTTTTTCTTCTCATTTGCAAAGCAGGATTTGCCAAAGGGTTAAAGTATCTCTCTCAAGGTTGGTAAACTGCTGTCAAATATCAGCATCATAATATACTGATACAATTATTCCAATATACTATATATAATTAGTAAAGTTAAGCCTGGCCTATATTAATACCATGATTAATTATGGTGAAAGCATAAACAAGGATATTAATGCTCTGAAAGTATTGGTATAGATATTTGACAGCCCATATGCTTGTCTGCAGGACCACTAGGGATTGTGTTGAATCGGGAGCTGTGCGGTGCCCTGACTGTAATGAGAAATGAGAAAACTGCTGAAAAATTGATGCCGCCTGCAGATTGCACAATCCGCTGAACAGCAGGGGGTCGGCTTCTTACATCTCCCACTCTCGCTACAATATGCTAATTTCGCCATGCAGACGAGTGTAAAAGGAAAGAAGAAAAGATTTCACAAAAGGAAAAAAATGCAAATGACAACCACAAAGATCACTGCAGAGAAATCCATGAGCTTTATATGGATTAACTGCTGGAGCTAGTGCTCGCCTGAGTTTAACCCTTTCTGTCCTAGAACCTTTGACATCTCTCCTTTGTGATGCAGTGGAACCCTTAAGACTTCTTTGTGGGGGAAGAGGAAAGCAAGGGCAGTGGGAAACTGGAAGGAGGGAATAGTTTTTCATGACAGCACTCCCTTCGTTTTAACGTTGGTTAGTGGCTGTTTGGAGGTAGTGGGGAAGAAAAAGTGAGGTTGGGGTTGTAAAAGGCAACCTTCAGAACATGTTGATGGGGTTAGAAGGAACACTGCTGTGACACAGCTTGGTAGGGGGAGAGTTCAACTACAATACGCAGGGGTCGACCATTCTTAAACTAAACGAGATCCTCCAACCACCTTTACTGCAGGATGGTGACATTACAGTAATGCACATCTGTGTAGCTTGCTGCGTAGTGGCAAGGTTCCAGTGCTATTAATAATGCATTGCAAAATAAATACATCAACAAGAGGCTGCCTTTTTTTTTATTCTCCAAATTCACATGGTTCCCATTCCTGAGCCAGCTAACGAAGCAGGTAGGCTAGTTTGGTTTGGTTAATAGACTTTCTCTAGGTTAGAAATATCAGGTGCACTAACTACCTGACAGTTTCCCCGTAACATGCTTGCAACATTCCAGGCATCTGCACACAAACAGGCTCCTAACAGCATTGAGGCAATCGTGCTGCTATCTGGATTAGACTAACTATGACAGAAGGTAACCCATGTCTCTATTATGCCAATCTTCACCATTGTTGTGGCAGCATGAACAAGGGCATTGGCTGCCTAACCACTACAATGGACAATGCACGTATCAAGACTAGAGCAAAATTAAGGTAATCCAGGAATCATGTGGATGTAGGGGCTCCTTCTATCATCTTGCTTCTACTTGGGGTGCTAATGGAAGAAGTCACCTACACAAGAGCCAGCCCTCTTGCTCGTCTTCAGCCAAGGGCTCTTTCCTCCCCAACCTATGGGAGAGCTCCCTATGTTTCTCCAGAAGGACAATTAAAGCCTCAGGTCTATTCGTATAATGTGGCTTCTGTAGGCATCCACTATGTTCAAGTGTGAGTTACTTCCTTAAGATATATTAGTCATTAAAAAGATGCTTCAGGGCCTGGGTACTACAGAAATCATGTGTTTGTTTGTTGTAAATGGCTTTGAATTTAGCACTGCTGAAAAGAGCTGAGTTGTCATTTCAGGTCTAAAGACTTGAAGTACCAGTTCCAGTGAAAAAAAATGGGAGATGAGAAGGACCAAAAGGACTCTATCCCCACTTCAAATACATCCAAATCCTTCATCTCTTGAGAGTGCCAATGACCTCCCTTACTCAAGGTCATCTGAAGAAACTTTCAATATTTCAGCTAACCATAACACTGGTCACATGCCAGAGTGAACATAAGGCCTCTTTTGCGTGTTTGTGAATCATGATAAAAACATGTTAATTTTTACTAATCTATTCACCATTCGCAGCCAGCTGTAAAGTGTTTTCTTCCCTTGCTTCATTCATTATTCCTGGTATGTGGTAGGGCTGTGTGAAGCTTCAGTCGCTGATTTGATTTGGTGGAGATTCGGTTTGATTCAGCAGCCGAATCTCTGAATACAAATCAAATAGAAGACCCATTAATCTCTCCGAATTGAATCAATTCGATTCAGAGAGATTCAACAATTCGGACATAGACCCAGCTTTATATGTTTTTTCTACATACCTCAAGGTACCAAGCAGCTCGTGAATGCTGAGATGGTGGGCCAGATGAAGTGTCCCATGGGAGCACAGGGTGGTCCGCAGCATGCTCAGTGGTGGACCCGGAAGTGGACCAGAAGCACTTCTGGTCCACTTCCAGGTCTGCCGCAGAGCATGTGGGGGACCACCCCTCCACCCCCCTGCTCAGCAACTGGTGCCTCCTGGGTCTTGGGGTGCACCTGGGGTCCCCCCATGGTTGATCGCCAAGCCAGGGGGATGCAGGGAGGGGTGCCCTGCACACTCAGCGATGGACCTGGAAGTGGACCGGAAGGACTTCCAGTCCACTTCTGGGTCCGCTGCTGAGCACGCAGCCCCCGTCACCCCCCACATTCCTGTAGGATGCTCCATCCACCCCACCATCTCAGCATTCACAAGCCATGGCTGATACCTCAAGGTATGTAGAAAAAACATAAAGCTGTGTCTGTGGCCGAATTGCTGACTCTCCAAATCAGAATCGAATCTTCAGATTCAGCCACATCAAATCGGGACAGTGATCTGAATCAGCAAATCGAATCACTGTCCCCCAATTCAGGCCAAATCCAAATCGAATATGGCCCGTTTCGCGCACCCCTAGTATGTGGTAGTTTCCTTAAGTCACAAGGTAGTATTTGTGTTCCCTGATTGGAGTATTCAAAATATGATACTGAACCTAGATCCAAATTTTGTAATTTATAATCATCTCCAGGTGTTTGCATGAGGGCTTTGCTATAGATCAGACAGATTCCTTTCAGGCAGATGTCAACAGCACATCTTTTTAAAACTCATTCCAAACTTACCTGAAGCTGTAGCAATGTGTATTTGTTTTACTTTCATCTTGATTCAGAACCCTCCAGAAATGGAAGGACTAAAAGCACATCCAATGCCCCCAAGACAAGGCTTCTGATAGAGCCAGATTCTGATACTTTTACGTGCGACATAATAATTGCATGCCCAAATGCAGCCAGGGGAATGACTAAACAGGCTGCAGAGAAGAACCTTGGGGGTTACAGTAGACCATAAGCTGAGTATGAGCCAACAGAGTGCTCTCGTTGCTCCAAAAACCAATAGCATACCGGGTTATTGGTAGAAACCCCATTATTTTTTGTGGGTTCGCGATGTGTCATGAACATTTTCTTGTCTTTTGCTGTATTGATATGGCATACTTAGTTTTATTGAAGGCAGCTAGCTGTGGGTGGGCTAGGAAGTGTTAGACAGACCCCAATATCAGGGACTGGTAGAAATCAGGAAAGCTGATTTCTTGTGATGCTGGCAAGACTCTCAGGAAGGCTAAGGTGTAACTAGATGTATACGGAACTTTTCTGATTTTGATTTTCTGTCTCCAAATCTAGTCAATTTTGCTCACATAAATCCTTTATCTTATGTAATAGATCTTTTTGTTGCTTGGCACCTTCCTGATTGCCTACAGAAAGAGGGATTTCTAGGCAAGTGATATTCCAGGCTAGCCCTCTCCACAGAGAGGGAGACTTGAAAAATTCTCTCATAACTCCACAAGTGGCCACCTTGGTCTGGCAGAGATTCCCCCTGCTGCTGCAGGGTCCAGTGTGGAGGGCAGTGGAGCTGAGGCTTGCTGGGGTGGGGAGCTATCCCAAGGCATCCTTGGTTTGTTTCTTGAGGCAAGAAGTAGCACTATGGGAAGAAACATGGGACTCTAATCCCCCCCCTTCCCCCTGTGGTCAGGTTTGTGACAGCTGTATTAACAGAAGTGTCACCTGCAAATCAAGGGAAGTGATTCTTCCACTCTATTCAGCACTGATGAGGCATCACCTGGAGTGTTGTGTCCAGCTTTGGGTCCCACACTTCAAGAAGGATGTGAACAAATTGGAAAGACTCCAGCAGAGAGCAACACAAATTATTAGAGTCCTGACAAGCAAGACTTGTGAGGAAAGGCTGGAAGAACTAGAGTTATTTAGTCTGCAGAAGAAAGGACTGAGGGGAGATTTTATAATAGTCTTCAAATATCTGAAGGGGACTTATAGGGAGGATGGAGATAGCCTTTTCCCTGTGGCTTTGGGGGACAGGACTAGGAGCAGTGGAGTTCAGGTACAGCAGAAAAAAATTAGGTTGGAGATTAGAAGGAACTTTCTGACTATGAGGGTGGTCAAGAATTGGAACAGGCTACCTAGAGAAGCTGTGGAAAATTTCATGAACAAGCTAAGATGACTTGGGATGATCTTGCCTTAAGGAGGGGGCTGTACTAGATGACCTTGGGCACATCTACATGAGACTCTGACTGCGCAACAGCCAAATAATACTACACAGTAGCTTGTCACAGCACCAACAGTGCTAATATGCTACTGTGCAATATTAGGCTGGAACTGCCTGGGCCTGCAGTGGCAATGGTGCTGGCTGGGGCCGGACCTGCCGGCAGCATAGGGACAGGCCTGGGGATGAGGCCCGCGGACCGCACCTGCCGGCAGCATAGGGACAGGCCTGGGGATGAGGCCCGCGGAGCCAGTGGTGCTGGCTGGGGCCTGTCGGCAGCATGTGGCCAGCAGCACGGGGTTGGGGCCAGGGCTATCAGGGCGCTGACGTGGCCAGGCCTGGGGACGGGGCCCGTGGCGGCAGTGGTGCCAGCTGGGGCCTGCTAGCACCACGTGACCAGCAGTGTGGGGTTGGGATCAGGGCCAGGGCCATTGGGGCGAGGCCGGCCCATGGCCCAGGGCCGGTGCCGGGCTAGGGTTGGGGCCAGGGGCGCTTACCTGGCTGCAGTTGGCGGCGTGGTCAGGGTGCTCTGGGGCTGGGGTCCAGCAGTGGCAAGTCTATCTAACGGCAGGGGTCGGCAGCAGCACAAGGCTGTTCCCAGGCAGCCATGTGCTGCTCAATCTGGGCACGCCTCTTCCCGCGCCTTGGGGTGGGAAGCAGCCTGTGTGCCAATAAAAATCATGCCCCGTGTCACGTTTGGCACGCATGCCATAGGTTGCTGACCCCTGCTCTAGTGCATAGACTGATTAGTAGAGTACTTTGAGAGCCTTCTGGATGAAAGAGGCTAGTATGCACAAGTCATCCTTGCTAGTCTGGGCGTGATCTGACACTGTGTGCAGTTTTTTGTATAACATGACCTAAAGTAATTAAAAATGTCTCAGCATGTCCTTTCCACCCCTTTCTGTTTCCGCCCCAGCACAGTTTGCTGGCATTTATCCAAGACAACACTAACAGATAGTGATGACAGTGCTGTGACTGGTTTCCCTACCATGATATGGCCATTCATCCAGCACCATCTGCCAACTCATCAGAGCTTACTCTAATTCCCTTTCTTCAGTTTTTTTCCCTTTCCCTCCAGGCAATAATTGCTTCAAATAAGAACTCCCTTTGACCAGCATGATGAGATCTACCAATTGCCATGGTCTCAGCATTCAACCTTGGAAGTGATGATGACCACACACAGACTTTAAACTGTAATTTTCTACCTCACTCAGATGTCATCTTGAACTGAACTAAACTGCAAGCCCCCAGCCAAGGGCATCACAGTAGAAAACTGCATCTATGTTAGTTCATTGTAAGTTCTGAAATACAGTAGCCTGTCATGTCCGCTTTCCCTATCTCTCCCCAATGCCAGCAACCTACCAGGAAACAAGAAAATCCTCTATCTTCCTCTGATGAGGTATAAAATTCTTGGTGAAACAGCCCTATATTTTACTGGAAAATGATTTTCAGTATAGATTAGGAGTATGAGAAAATACACAGCCAAGTAGATCATGACCAAAAGCATTACATTGAATAACAAAATAAAAGAAAAATACAATAAAAACGTATTGGGTGCATCTACATGTGCTATTAGCATAAAGCAATAAATTAAGGCACATATAGCATCAGAATTTATTGCTCCCTGGTGCTGTGTTTGAACATGTGCCCAGGACCGCAGCACATTGAGCAGGGTCAGACCAGCCCCAGCTGGCAGGGGACACAGGGAGTCAGCCTGCCAACACAGGGCTGCTCCAACCTGGTTCAATGTGCTGCAAAGGGGCTGGCTGGGGCATGAGGGTGCTCTAGTGTGGGGCTAGCCAGCAGGCAACCTCTGCACTGAAGCACCCTCGTGCCCCAGCCAGCCTCATCAGAGTCCACACATGCATTGCTATGCACTAAAGAAGTCCACCATAGGATAGCACTTTTATTTACAAGTACTAACCTGAGCTGAAGTTAATTAGTTTCCAGTGGCCTAATAGGGGCACACATATAGACATTGAGACTTTACTGTGGAGATCATTAGGCAGCTGCTCAGTAAACATCTTATGTAGATATGCCCATAAAGTAGGTAGGTTTTCATTGCATTTTAATAATTGAACCAAAAGGCTGGTATGACAGGGAGCCACAGGGCTCCTGTTGCTTAAAGGGACAAGTAGCTGCAGGGAAATCTCTAGGTAGGCAGAAAGCTGCCCATTAGGGGTTGGCTGCAGAAGAGTAGGTAGCCAGGAAGCCATAGACTAAGAGTGCCTATTGCAGCGCTGGCAGCCCAGCAATAGGACAATAGTCAGAGCCCTGCTAAGGCAGCAAGAGTAGCAGTTGTAAGCTGCACTGGAAGCTAGCTGTCAGTGCCTAATTGGAAACCCCTGAGGGTGGCTGGGGAGTCACGTGACTGGAAGAGGCAGGGCTCAGGAGGCATATAAACCCAGGGCCTGAACCAGAGCAAGAAGTCTGGCTTTGCAGGTGGCAAGCAGAAGAGCTCCTGAGTAGAATGGTTACAGGAGAGTGACTCCCTGGCATTTGAGCTGTCCTGGAGACTGCAAGTAAGAAGCTTATAGCTTGCAGGGTGTAGGACCCAGTCTGGGGCCGTTTTAGTTACAGCCAGTGGGCTTATGTTTTTGTTTCTGCTTCAGACCAGCAGAGTGAATGTGGCTAAAAGGGGTGTTGAGGAGACACAGAGGGGTACCTGAGGGTGCACTGAGATTTGGCCCACAGTGAAGTGTCTGAGAGGTGCACCACATGGACATTTGTACCTGAGAGGTTTTGAAGCCCTGGCAGGATCCAGGGCTCAAGACCTGGCAGGGAAAAAGCAGAGGAGGGCAAAGCCTGCAGGGCCAAGGACCCAGGGCCAAGAGAGGTGAAACCAGGGCCAGGGGCCCAAAGCCCAAGAGAGGCAAGATCAGGGCCCAGGGCTCAGAGGGGTGAAACCAGGACCAGGGGCCCGCAGCCCAAGAGGGGTGAAACCAGGGCCTGGGGCCCAGGACCAAGGTCCAGCACATTGGAGTTGGCCTTAAAGGGCCCAGCCAGGTGAAAGGGGAAGGCAGAAGCCCCAATAAGGGCATGAAGGCCTAAGGAGACCCAAAGTGATAACCAGTAACATCCACAAGGTATGGATGTGGCTATAGGGGCAGAAGAAGACCACAAATAGTCATTTAGACAACAGGTACCCTGGGGGCATGGACAGGACAGGAGGGCTCACCTAGTGCTTGAAGGGCAAGACTGGGACCAGCAGGGTCCAGGAGGGACCTGATGGGTGACAGACAAGAGCTTGCTCTGGGACCCTTAGGCAGCCTCCCTTCATGAAAATTAACCAAGTACATCAAGGCATGGCAGACCAAAGAAAAGGGAGGGTCCCCACAGAGCAGGAGCCACACAGCCACCAGGGGGTGTCATGGCCACTCTTGGGGCTTAAACCTACTACAACTAGCTTATTACTAAGCAACTTAAAATGGCCTTTTTATGAAGCATGAACAAACTGCAGACCAAGGAGCATCTGTTAAAACTTGGAAGATTAGTTGACTAGTACTGTAAGTAGGTTTGGCTTGTGTTAGCTGTACTACCTCCCTTACGCATTGAGATTCCAGGCACATTCAGTAGTGTTCAGTTTTGCCAAAATCTTTATTTTGTATTTAGGGTCTCAATATTTGAGATCCAAAATAATAAAATAACTGGGGAAAGAGATACAGTTAGGTTTGATTCCTTAGACTACAATGCTTCTAATGCAACATACAGTAACAAAAAAAAAAGGATGACAAGTCCAGACACAGTATGTGTGGCAGTGAGGGAACCTTATGATTTACAGCTTCATAACATTCATGATGGCATGCATCAAGTACTAAATTCATTAACATCTCTGCCTCTGCTCACTTCCCTCTGTTCACAATCCAACAAATAATAGAAGAAAAAAATAACTTGTAGCTAAAAAGAGTAGAGATTTAACATCACCCCACTTCACCAAGAGTATGTATTAACAACTTCCCATGATCTTCCACCTAGAGATTAAATACAACAGAGTATTACTAGTCATGATATGTTTAGAGGTGCAAGAATATCAATGACCTTTTACATTTATATGCCATCTTTTGCCCAAAGGACTTCAAAATTGGTGAATTGGATGTTCAGCTGGTATGAATCAGCACAGCTCTTAAAAAGACAATGGACCTATGCCAATTTATGCCAGCCAGGGACTTAGCATGGTGCTAAACTACAGCATCATTGAGGGTGATGCCTGGGTAAACACTAAAACAACAATGCAACAACAATGGATAAAAGAGGACATTTTTGCCAGAGACATTTTGCTTTGTTATGAGACTTTTAATGCCCAAAATGATATCTTGTTTTTTTTCTGTTTAACTTCTCCTTAAAGGTGTCATCTACACTACCAAAAATTCTGCTGGCAAAACTTTGAGTACACTCCCAGCTCAAGCCACTCTGGTAGAAGAATCCTTTACTCTGTCAAACAGAGTTACCATGCCTCTGCCTACTGGAGGAAAGCTTTTGGTGCAGGTGGTTGAAAGCACTTGTTGCCAACTGCCATGGTCCTCTTTGCAGTTCACCCCTTCCCAGGGTATATTTCACCCACAGGTAGTACAACTGCTGTATAGTAGCTGTGCAGAACTACTGAGAGTGCATGGGCATGTACACAGTCTGGCAGCTTGGCAGTAGAAGACACCAGAACTTCCTGCTGCTACACTAGGTGAATGTTGACATAGTCCAAAAGACCAACACACAGAATATATCACCAGGACCTGTCTTTATCTTGATCAGAAGGCTAAGGGGCTGAAATGACCCTCCTTGGATTTAGACTTGTCATTCCAGATAGAGATTTTCACATAGTAATAGCTGGGCTAAGCCATGTGCTTTTTCTACAGTGGGATTTCCCATCAAAAAATAACTAAATAGTGTGTGAAAAGTTCTAAGTGGTTTTCCCTAGATCCTTCTGCCCTCCTAGACTGCTCTCTTCTTCTCTGCCTCACCTTTTCCTCCCCTCTAGTTTTTCAAGTATACATGGTAAGAGAAGACACCATCTGGCACTGCAAGCAGAGGAATGCCCACAGGAAGTGTATTTGCAACAGGTCATACCCACTTCCCTGTAGTTGCTTCAGTCTGTGATGGTAAGGATCAGGTAACAGAAGCAGCAACAGCAAAAGTAACAGTATTCTGCCTCTAGTACTGTTGGGTTTGTTAGAAGTCAGGCATTTCAAATAAGTGAATTTGTTTAAAGACATAAGACCAGCCCAAGTGGGGGAACAACCACAGGGATTTATAGAGCTGTAAAAGCTGGAGGCAAATAAGCATTTTTAAAAGTCTAATATTTATAGGTTGTGATTAGACAGATGAAGAGAGAGGGTTTCCTATGCCTCCATCTTAGATCCCCCAAAGGTCCTGGTTTCTCCCTCTTGGTTAGTTCCTTCTGCTTTTAAATCCTTCACAACATAGCAGGAACAGCCTTTCTTCTGAAACGGGAGGGCTGGACAACAGCTCCCTAAAGAGTCCATCACTGCTAGTCCAGGTTCTTGTCTCAAGGGTCTCTTTCAGTGAGCAATGTGAGGTGTTTTCTGCCAGCAGGAGCTAAGTTCTCCAAGTGTCTGCTGGCTGAGAAACCAAGGCTCAAGCTTGGGATCAAATATGTACCTCCACAAGTGGCCAATTATGCATCTCATTGCCTATCTGCACATACATAATTCAATTTGCATGTGTACCAGCATACATGCTTATGCATATAAACACTCAGGTCAACAGGCACAAATTTGACTCAAGAAGCTGCATGCCTAACAGTGAAAATCAGTCCCTTAAAGTGCTGAAATGATTTTTATGCTTATGTGTGGGAAAGGCCATACCTAATAACTAAATCTGTACAAAACACATTTCCATTTCAGCTGAGTCTCATCTTTTTTCAGTTCATATGGGTTAACAGCGTATAAATTCCAGGACTGAACAAATCCTTCTCTGCCAACCCCAGTGTTCCAAAACCATGAGCTAGCCACCCACAATTCAGGAGATTGTCTTAAAAACATGATTAAAAAGTGAATTAGGGTTTTTTTTTATTTGCCTCCGAGATTTGAAAGTTCTAGGATTTCTGTTTGCAACCATCAAAGCAAAAACTTTTTACTTAAAAAAACAAAAACAAAAACCCTGAGCTTTGTGAGTAGTCAGTTGTTTCCAAAAGTCAAGAAAAAACTGCAAGAATTACCAGCAGTGAAAATCCCCAGACCTCAATACAAATAGTCAAATTTTGCCTTATTTTATACTGAAATTGTACAAGCCTCCCCACCCCCACAGTTGCACATAGGTTTTACTCACTAGTGTAAACTGGCTCAGGAAGTCCAGGTTCACTTAACACTCAGTCTAGTATTGGTCAAAATTCACCCCAAGGTCCCTTGAGGGTTTTCTTAAGCTAGCTTGGAATGAAGACATCCAGATACTATGGAGATTTCTAGTGAATGCAGCATGTGTTGACTCCACTGGGAAGGTCTTGAACCACATACTTTCATCTTCTTTGGGGTTCTGAATCCTACAGGTAGCATGGTACTGATCAAGTCAGGTGCTGCCATATAGTGAGAGTATTTTCTGCACAACTCAGTCATTCCATTGTGAGCTCCAGAGTCTAACATCATCTTGGCCTAAACCACTTCATCCAGTGGTGATCACATCAAACTGAGTGGCCATTTTATGATGTGCAGTTTTTGGAAAATCCTCACCCTGCCTATTGATTTTTTTTTATTTTTTTAATTATTATAAGTCTAAGGCAGGGGTGTCAAGCTCTGAGCCAGTCTGCGGACTGGACCCACCCACACCTGAGCCAGCGGGCAAGTCTGGCCTGTTGAGGCACCATGTGTAGTAGATTCCCCATGCCAGACCCCTGCACTGCAGGCAGCACTGGGCCTACTCCAGGGCTTGTGGTGCAGGCCACACTGGCTAGACCCAGTGCCACAAGCACTGCCTGTGACCCATCAGGCCAGTGTGGGTTGCACACTGCATGCAGTGCTTCATCAGACTGGCCCTGAGCACTGGCTCCAGGGCCAGTCAGGATTGGACTCCAAGCCATTCATGCCCACTGAAGCCAGCACACAGGGCCAATGCAGTGGGGTGCCCCATGCCAGTCCCCTGTGCCTTGGCCAGTGCCTATGGTACAGAGTCCAGCCCATGTACCACCTGCAGCATAAGCCCCAGAGCAGGGCCAGCACATGGTGCATGTGGCACATGGGCTGGATCTCATGCCACAGGCACTGCTTGCACCACAGGGGAATGGCATGAGGCATGCGCTGCCTGCAGCACCCCACCAAACATCCTTGTGCGCTGGCTCCAGCACAGCCCAATCTGGACTGGCTGCAGAGCAAGTGCACAAGGTTGGTTTGGCATAGCTGCTGCATGCAGCTTGCAACCCAAATTGACCTCCAGTGTTATGAGCAGCACCTGCAGCAGTGGGCCCAGTCAACATGTCATGCTGACTCCACATGCCTTGTGCAGCATGGGGTATCAATCTGAGACCCGCAGGCTGATTCATGTGGCTCCATGGGCTGCCTCCGGCCTTCAGGCTATATGTTTGACACCTCTGGTCTAAGATTTTATCCTTCCAGAGAGAGAAGCTGTGGGGAGGTCGGGAGCATCCGTGTCATGGGAAACCCCGAATGAGGGGACCCGTCCGACCATTGCAGCCCGGTTGTGCTCCAGAGGGATCTCCCAATCCGCTCCCATGGAGCTTTATCGACTTGCCGGATGCACCGAATTGGTGCAATTACAAGGCCGAGGGCTATTTCCTGCAGTGGTCAGCAGTGAGATGAGGAGACATAGAGGAGAGAGAGAGAGCAGGGGCGGCAGCAGGAAGAACCACCTGCCTGCCCCAAGACTGAAGTCCCTGGGGATGGGGAAAAATATCCATCAGGTCTCCAGAGCTCGGAGGAGCTCAGAGAAAAAAAATTAGAGAGAGAGAGAAAGCAAGGGTGGAAACCCGGGCTCCGCGTTAATTGGCTGTGGTGGGGGTGGGATTCAGTCTGCGTGTCAGCAATTAGCAGAGGAGTGGGAAGAAAATGCTTGGTCGCTGTACACGCGATCAAGAGACTCAGCAAGGGAACAAAGAAGGAAACAGAGAAGATGCCATCAGGACTTGGAAGTTTTTCCTGTTATTTTCCTTGTTTTCCTTTTTTTTTTTTGCCTGGTTGCACCATCCACCTGAACAAGTGTCAGCCGGCTTTGGGTCAGGGAAGACCACCACCCTCCCAGACTTAATTAAAAATCATCAAAGATGTGGCAGGCGAGATAACAGGCAGCAGCCTGACCCGAATCCTCCGACTGACACCTGCTCTGGCACCAGTAGGACAAGTGGATGGCCTCAGGACACCAGACCCTGCATCTGTATCCGGTGGTGTCACGACAGAAGCCACCTAGCAAGTGATGCTATTTCAGACAGCAGCCAGTGTTACGTGATCCAAGGATGGCTCCTTTTCTTCACAGGTACATTGCACTCTAAGGATAATAGCACTTTGCTTACTTTCTTTTGTAATTTCCCCAGTGCTTGGGATAAGTATGCTGCTTTCCCCAGTCTCATCCCTTGTCTCTGATCTTTGGGAATGAAAGGAGCAAATGGAAGCAGGTGACTGTACACTTGGCTGCCATGCTTTAGCTTGGCAGGGTTGCACGTGAAGATTTTGACAGAGTGCTGTGCTGAGCTGACTTAGAATCACTTGAGAGCTGCATGTGGCCTGTTGGCTGCACTTTAGTCACCCTTTGCTGCAGCTTGTGTTGAAAGGAAACGTCAACTGTGCCATTTTATCTCAGGCTCAAGAACGCCCCGTGAAATCTGAAACTTGCATTTCATCCAGACAGACCACTTATGTTGTAGCAGACGGTATTGACATAACCCAAAAATGTTGACGTAACCCAAAAGACATTCTTCCTAACTTCAACTGTGTGCGCAAATGGAGACCTTAATGACAACTCATTGTTGCAATCTGGCAAGCAGGTTAAGCAAAGATATTTTAAGAGACAAATACAAATACATTACCCAAAAATGCTATATTCAAAGTATAACATGGAATTTCTGGCAACAGTCAGATAGTTCCCTGAACAGCACCACAAATTTTGAAATAACTGTATTTTAAAAGAGGACTATGAAAAGGGAGGAGATTTCACCTGTGTCTTTTCTTGCTTCTTTATGATGAATAACAAAAGGCATGAAACATTTCTTTTCTATTTTTTTTCCCACCTTAAAAATAACAAGAATGTCAAGTCTACCTTCTGTGGTTTTGCTGGAAGACTCCTTGGAAGGCCAAGAGGTGCAGTTTGTCAGCTTTCTCAGTCCTTCGCTGAAGCGGTTGGGAACAATGTTCAGACTTTGAAAAATACATCTTTTCTTCTAAGCAGTCTCCGTGCTTTGAGTTAAATAAGTATTAATGTAAACAAAATCCTTATTATCATATTCAAGAAGAAAAGCAGTACCCACTGGTAAACAAACAGGCCAAGTGTACTTACTGGAAGTGTTACCTTTTTTCTGCAAAAATGTACTTCTGAGTATATTGACAGTACGGCACAATGAACATGTCTACATGTGCGCTTTAATGCATAGTAGCCTATTTTACTGTGCATTGAAGTGGTACATAAACTGTGCTGTTATGCTAATAAGCAGTAAAATAGGCTACTGTGTATTAAGCGTCACCTAAAAAGCATGCGCTTACACTACTGCACATTAGGGCAGCCTGATGTACATTAATTTAGTTTCAGTTCACATTGGAGGTACTAAATTTATTGCACATTAGGAAAAGGGTATTAATGCATGTGTAGATGTGCTCAATGTATAGCTTGAAACAGGAGTAAATAAAAACCCTGCAAAGAGCATTGTGCAACCATGCAACGTTGTGCAAATGAGCGCACTCAAATGGCAAATGAGGGCTTCAAAAGTATTTTTGTGGGCCCCAGGCATAAGCCATATCTAGGGAGTATCATCCAATACCCAAAGGAAAGTATAAATGCCATTAGGGACCAACAAAGAAAATCTTCTCAACAATCTGGGGGTGAATTTTTGGCACAGTCTATGTCAGCACATATCTGGAGATGACCCAAGTCTAATTAGATTATAAGGTAAGTGCTCTGTTCTGCACAGCAAGAAAAACACTGCTGACTCCCAAAATAATGAATGCCAAATCTGGGTCAGATCCTCAGCTGATTAAAGCAGGCATAGTTGAGCTGACCTCACTGGAGCTTTGCCAGCTTACATCAAGTGGAGGCCCTTGGTCATTATACCTATATATAAAGCTATATAAGTATGCAGGCGAAACTTTGTAATGCAGATTAGGCCCAAGAGAACTAGATACAAACTTCCCATTACAAATTGCACCTAAGAAGTACTTATTAAGGGAATGGCTCAAGCAAACAATGGGTGGAACAGTGAGGATATGGACAAGTGTACCATTTAACTGCTTTTTACAAGGGGAGGGAGAGCTGTTGCTACAGAGTACACATCAGGAGTTAACAATGAAATGGTTACACCTGCCTGCATGGACCTGTATCAGTGCAAGTGAGCTAAACCACTCTGACTTTGACCCGGACTTCAACAGACTTAAAGTTGCTAGTGTTTTGCTACACTTCTATTGCTATAGAAGCCTGCAGCATCATATGATATCAATACAGTAGTTATGTCTGTCTATATACTCAGATGGTCAATTGTGCCAAATACAGTAAGTGCCATTTAGCAGATGGTCTAGTAATTTAGCATGTGGATATCACCACCACATGGGCTATATCTTTGTGTATATATGTCATATATATGTCATTATGGGGCAGTTCCTATATCACTAATTTCCAATGCTGTGAGTACAAATAATTGTGAGAGCTATTTTGTACCCTTTCTTCTTTGTACTAATAGTCAAGGTCACTTTGAGATTTCAGAGCTTGCCTACATAGCAAAGCTATACAGCATAAACTAAGGAGTGAATTTAAACTGATATAGACCGGTATAGTCACTTCTGTCTGGATATTCTTATTTTGGTAAAAGAATGTCTTCAGTTTAACGTATGACATTTTGGAAGGGATTAAACTAATATGAAAAAAGCCATTTGCTGAAATAAGATGTCTGCATAAGTACATCTGGTAACACTTTCTCATACAGACAAGCCCTAAATCCCTGATTCAGTTAAGAATACAAGAAATATCATACTGGGTCAGACCTCAGGCTCATCTAGCCCTGTGTCTCACAGTGGCAAAGAGCAGATGCTATGGGTGAGTAAGAGTATTTATGTGAGACCTATCCAGACTGATCTGTCCCATGCTCCATGTCCTATGTCCCTCTTCCCTCTACAGCTTCTAGCATTCAGTGGCCTAGAAAGTCTTAATCTGGAGGTTACACCCTTAACTGATGAACCTATTCTGCATGAATTTGTCTAATTGCCATGTAAATCTTGTTATATTATCAGCCTCTATAGTATGTTGTGGAAATGAGTTCCCCAAGATAATTCATTATACACTATGTGAAAAAGAACTTTGACTGTTTTAAATCTATTTTCTAATAATTTTATTGTATGCCCTCTAATCCTATTGAGAGATAGTAAATAATACCTATTTACTTTCTCTATGCCATCCATTCTTTCATAGGACTCTGTGGGCACTTCTACATGGGACACAATAATGTGCATTAGCCTAAGTTAATGTGCATTATGGGTGTGCATCTACTCATGTACGCCCATATGCCCTTAATATACATTCACTTTGGCTAACTGCACGTAAATTTGATACCTGCAAATGCAGGTATCAAATTTATGTGTGATTAGTTAATGCGCATTAACACATGTGTAGACACGACCCAGCACTAACTTTAGTGCTGGGTCTGCCCTGCCAGTAGGGTGCCAACCTGAGCTCGGCCACAAGAAACATCCAGGAATTGGGGTGCTGGGCACCTGACTGGGGCCCTGCCCCAAGTGTCCTCCCCACCCCGGCCGCATGACCTGCCACTCTGGGCTTGGAGACCCAAAATATTGTAAATAGTTTTCCCCTTGTATATAGTTTCCCATTTGTAAGCGGGGGTTTTTATTGTTGGTGGGTAGGGAGGGTGGTGGAGGGGCTCTGCTGGTTGAGGGCAGAGGGGGAAGGGGTTTCTGTTTGCTGAGGAGGGAAGGGGAAGTGTGGCAGGGGCCTGCCACTTTATGGGCTTGAGCAGGCAGCAGAGCAGCCTGCAGGTGACAGCAGAGCCAATCAGGGGGTCACATTGCAATGAGGAGACTGCTTGATTGGAGGAGGGCTTGGCTGCTCAAGTATAAGACCAGGCCCAGGGAGCAGGGCCAGCAACTGGGAAGCCAAAGGGTGAACATCGCTGAGAATACTGCTGCTCCCAGAACACCTGGAGGTTAAGGATAGGAACTATAGAGATGGAGAACATTCTTGGTCCTGGGGCATAACCTGAAACTACACCCTGCTGGGGTTGGATAGTGTGGTGGGGTTGCCTGTGATGGGGCGGTCTTCAGGAAATGCCACATCTGTGCCTCCCCAGTGAAAAGCGAGGATGGAGTGCCATATAGCCTCATCCCCCATGGTCTGGTGGGTAACCCTGCAGAGGGGACAGGCTAGGGTCCAGGCACATTATCAGATACCTGAGCCCTAAGTGGCATAAGGCCCAGAAGTCCCAGTGAGGGTGTGGAGTAGTGGCCCCAGTGAGGGGGCGAAGTGGCTGTCATAGGCCAAATAGAGTAAGGTCCAAGGGGGCCTGAAGGACTACGCATAGCCCAGCCAGAATTGAGACCCCCAGTAATGGGGGCATGTGGCCAAGGCATGTCTACAGACACCTGAGGCCAAGTCTGGGCTCAAGGCTGAGTGCAGCCCAGTTACAGGGTCAGGGGAGTGATTTTGGATGCTGTCTGAGAGACATGGGACACGGTGTAGGGGAAGTACGGAGCCGTGTATTATTCCTTTGGCATTAGGGCATTAAATGGGCAGCCTCCCACCTAGAAACAACTTCTCTTCAGTTACAACAAAGGTGTGGCAGGCGAGGTGGGTGGGCAGACTACCCTAGATAGGTGGGCAGTCCAATGTAAGTTACTGGCCCCGAGATGGCCCCCTGTCACAGGGAGGGATGGGGGTGGGTGTTGTGAAGATAATATTGCTTTTTTGTTTCACCCATGTGCTTGTCCTTGGAGTAGTACTGAGGGTAGGCAGGAAGTAGGGGGTGTGTTGGCAATGAGCAGGCAGGCAGTCTGGAGCAGGAAGTGCAGGAAGGATAGGGTCAGGCAGGGCCTTCTGCAGCCAGTGGCCTGGCCCCCACTGGTAGATGCACGACTGTCTTGGGACCTGAGTGGTGGTAGGGCGGGGGGCACTACTGGGGCCAGCAGGGCCAGTACCATTGCGAGCAGGAGTGCAGGGTGCTGGTCATTGCTGGCAGGGGCCAGGCTGGAGCAGCAGGGCACTGGGCAGCCCTGGCATGGGGAAGCAGGGTGGGCAAAAAGGGAGCTGCCTCGTGCTGCCCCTGCACTGGGCACATGGCTTCTAGGCAGGGATGGGGCTGAGTCTCTCCCAGATGGCTTCCAGCTGCTGGCAGCTGGCTCTGGCTTCAACATGGCTGCCAAGTGCTGACAGTCATGTGGCTGGAGGCTGGAGCTCCCTTTAGTCCCAAGTCTCTGCACGTGTAGACACCTGCCAAAAATCACTTAATGTGCATTAGATTAATGTGCATTAAATTTAGTTGTGCTTAAATGCACGTGTAGATGAACCTTGTTACTCCCTCCTCGGTTATATTCTCTCTAAGATGCAATGTTCTACCCTATTTAGTCCCTCCTCATACAGAAGTCTCTCCATACAGGTGGATCAACCTGCAGACTATCTACAAAGAACAATCTCAACACAAATAGTCACCCCTTAAAGTCCACCAAAAATTGGCAATATTTAAAAACAAATTAATTGAAGAGAATGGGATAGCAGATACAGTAAAGTAATCAGACAGTAATAAGTAATGGATTAAAATAAACTTGATAACTAGTCTCCCATTAACATTGATGCTTGTCTATAATTCTTATAATAGAACCAATCCAGATTTTAGAAAATGCTTTTAAATCCAACCAGCTGAACACTGCAAGTTTATCAACAGATGGCTTTGCTCCTTAAGAGACCAAAATATTACCCAGTTATTATGTTGGCGCTTTTACCCCAAGATATGGAAAGGCAGTTAAGGTCCAACTGAACATCTGATCATTGACAACTACACTTGCAGCCAGTGCCAGCTATAAGAAGTAGGAAGGACAATGGGGAATTTTCTCCCTGGATTAGGCATTCCAGAGTGCCCAGAATGACTTCCTTTCCTTTCCCATCTCCTTGTGTGACAAGGTATTTAGCAGAATTTGCAGATTCATTGGAATCTGACAAGGCTGTGCCATAAACACTTCTGTTGTGGCCTCAAACTCTCAACCTCTGGGTTTCCAACTACTTACCTAGTGTCCACGCTACTGGGGTGGGGTCACAGACTGGCTGATTTGTTAATAGAAAACAAATAGCTTTAATATTAAATTGATTAAATTTTCTTTTTAGAGCAAAACCATGATAGGGCTATGTTACTCTTCCTTTCAATACAGAAACATAACTAAAAACCGACCATAATCCTAAATTCCATAGCTATGAAGAGGTAGGTAAGTGGATAATAAGGAGGGAGGGGGAGCCAGGGTTAGGGATTTGTTGCAGGTCTAAAAATCTCTGTGGGTGGTATTCTGCGTAGCTTAATCATTGTATAATTTATTCACATACTCAAACCTGTCTTTTATACCAAATAGGTGAATGCACATAGCAACAGCACTGATATTTTTCTTTATGAGTCTGTTTGTTTAATAAAGAAGGGTGTGAGAAAGGGGAATGAAAAGCCTGAGGAGTTGGCGGCACATTAAAGCTGATTCCAGCTGAGTGTAAAACATTTGGTAACTGCAATGTAATAATGGTTTGGTGTGGTTTTGGCAGGACATGTTCCTTTGTGCGCCAATTTTGATGCAGAAAAGGCAGCTAGAGAAGCTAAATTAAGTTCCCCTGAATTGTCAAGGCTGCTGGAATGCTATGGAAGAGGTAACTGGGGTTGCCTGGGGCAGCTCCTGTCACATTTCTAGTGGTAGTAGTAGAAGTATCCTTTTGCAACCAGACCATCACGGGACTGTTTTTCTGTACATACCACATACTTCTTTTTCAGTGACAAATATCTCAAAACGTTATACTTGCTTTTGGAGAGAAATAGCTCAGGCATATAAAATGTAAGGGTGTTTCAGAAACAGCAAAATGGCTGCCCATGCTGTGCCTGCGACAAAGTCTCTACAGCAGCAGGAAACACATTATACAGCATACCCATTGTTTCATGCTGAACACACCTGTGATGCTAGTGAGCACGTAAAAAAGCATGGCTGCGCAGCTGTCAGTGTGCACAAATAAGAACAACATTCTGTCATTTGTTTTGTGGGGTGAAGGTATGTGTGAGTGTTCAGCCAGGACGTAGGCAGCCAATAGGCCACCAGGGATGACCTGGGGATCAGCAGGGCAGGCAGCCAAGAGTGAAGATCCAAGAGACACAGTCTGAGACATAAGCCAAGGTCAGAAGCCAGGAGTCAGAGAACTGGTGCCAAGTTCCAAGAAAGATCTGAGATCAGGGTCAAGGAAGCCAAGCCTAGTCAGCATACCAGAGAAACCAGAGCAGGTCCAGCACTGAGATTCAGGAGAGATGCAAGATCAGAGTCAGAGAAAGCCAAAGCCAAGTCAGGAGCCAGGAGAATCAGAGAGCAGTGAACGTGCAGCTTCCAAAACAGACTGAGGCTGTGTGAAGGCGTGCTTGTAGCTTGAGGCTACAGGTGTGCTTATAAGGGATGAGTGGCACTTTTGGTAGCCAATCTGGCTGCAGAGAACTGGGGCAGTTGCATTAGTCATGGATCAAGGGCAGGTGTGGTAGCTCAGGTGCTTGGCCTAACCAGACCTGATTGATCAGAGGCCCTAACAACGTGCTGCATAGTGAAATTCACCACAGGATGGTGGCATGCTGTATTGAGAACTGTAGGGCTCAGTGGAAGAGCTATGAGTAGGGACTTATTTAAATTGGTTCCACATGCTGCGAGTGGCCTGTGAAAATCCCTTGGTCTCACCATGACTTAGGTAGGTCCCAGATATGAGTGGGTGGAGAAGTTAAAAAATTGCTGCATGTCCACGGGGGATGAATTCTGGGTAGGCTGCCCAAACAGAGCCACGATGGAGGACAAGACTGCCAGGGTTGATGCCACTGTACGTGCCAACAGATGAGTAAGCATTCATAAACCAGTGGCCGAAGTAGGCAGAAGTGCTGGTGGTATCCACATCATTTCATATGATCCCCTGAATTACTAGAAATTTTGTGTCCACTGGGTGCCAAAACAACTGAGATGTGCCTAAATTAGAACTGTAGAAGTGTGTACCCTGGTTCTGCAATGTATACAAGGCAAAGGTGGGAGCGGGGTTGTCTCACACATCATTACTGGGAATGAGACCTGGGTTCACCATTATGATCCTGGGAGTAAAAGGCAGAGCATGCAGTGGAAACACACATCCTTACTTCTGCCCAAAATAATTCTGCACTCAACCAGCCTCTGGCAAGGTCTTGCTCAACCTGTTTTGGGACTTCACAGAACTACTCTATATCTACTTCATAGGGCATGGGGTCATGATCAACAGCAACATCTACTGCCATGTTCTCCAAAAGTACCTGAATCCAAATACTTGGACCAAATGGCGTGGATGGCTCAAGCAAAGTGTTCTTCTCTAGCATGACAAAGTGAGGCTGCACAGTGAACAGGCAGCTGTTGAGCCTTTAAATGGACTTGGCTTTGAAATCTTACCACATCTGCCGTACAGTCCAAATCTTGCACCAAGTAATTATTACCTGTTTGGACTGTTGCAGGTGGCTCCTTGGCTAAGTTCAGACAACCAAATAGTCCATGGCTGAATGGTGCCCCACCCCCACCTGGCTCTATACTCCCAGCCAGCCTGTGCCTAGCACAGGGGGTGTGGGGGAGTCTGCAGTGGGGGCTTCACTTGCTCCACCCTGGCTGGGAGTCAGGTCAATTCCCCTGGCCAAGGAGGGGCAGGGCCCAGGGAATCCACCTGGCTCCTGGCTGTTGGGAATGGAAAAGCCACTGCTAAAAGCTGGGGGCAGGGCCTGCCCTGCTCCACTGGAGCAGAAAGCACAGTCCAGGGCTGCATAGTATTCTGGGATACTTGAGGACTATGAGTTAAGTTGAATCAGGAGGGGGTCTGGGACAGAAGTTCCATAAACTGGTTTGACCTAAATCAGTTAAGTCTGATACTACATCCATCTAGGTTTACCTTAAACCAATTTCAGCCATTTTGAAGGCAGTTTAAGTGCACTGAACTTCTGTTCTGTAACAGGTTTAAACCAGTTCCTGATCACTTAAACTGATTTATGCGTAACTTCTGCCCCTAGTCTTTGTAGGAGCAGATTTACCAGTGAGGCAGAGGTGTAACTCACAGCGCAGGAACAGTTGTAACAGGAATCGAAAAGCTTCTTTGAGAACAATATCAAGAAACTTGTGACTCACCTGAATACAATGTAGAGAAGTGATGTGATCCGGCAAATGATCATTGCATACAAAATGGTTTTATTTTGAAATTGCTGTTAGTTTCTAAAATACCCTCATAATTTTAGTGAAATTAAGTATGGGGGTAAAGAAGAAACTGGTTGGAAGACGAGCAGTGAGAAACATCAAACTTAGTTAATAATAAAGTGTCCAACTGACTTATAATCACTTCTTCTTCTGCCTGCTGGTGTCTTTCTCCACCTGTTAAATATCACAGGTTAATCTGGACCAAAACACCTAATCTAAATACTTCCTGAACCTCAGGGACATTTGGACATTTAGAATTAAATCACAGAATCATAGAAATTAAGGACTGGAAGGGACCTTGAAAAATCATCGTGTCCAACCCCCCTGCTCTGGGCAGGAATACTGCTGAGATCAGTTGACGCCTTCTCTTGAAGACTTCCAAGGTTGAGGACTGCACCACCTCCTTGGGAAGTCTATTTCAGATTCTGTTCACCCTTACCATAAGGAAGTTCTTCCTTACATCCAACCTGAAAACATTCTCTAACAGTTTATGGCCACTGTTCCTTGTCCTCCCCTGGGGTGCCCTAGTGAACGGTTTTTCTCCAAGTTCCCGATATTCAGAACTTACATATTTATAGATGGCCACCAAGTCCCCCCTCAGTCTTCTCTTACCCAGGCTGAAAAGTCCCAGATCCCTTAGTCTTTGTCCTCCAGGCCCTTTATCATTCTCGTGGCCCTTCTCTGGACCCTTTCAAGATTCTCCATGTCTTTTTTGAACTGTGGTGCCCAGAACTGGACACAAAACTCCAGTTGGGGTCTTGCCAATGCTGAGTAGAGAGGAAGTTTCCTTAGCCCTGCTCGTGACACATCAGCTAATGCATCCCAGTATGCTATTAGCTATGCTGACTACAGCGTTGCACTGGCGGCTGATGTTCATCCTGTGATCAGCTGTAACCCCAAGGTCCCTTTCAGTCATTGTGCTGGCTAAGACATCTCCTCCTAACTTATATTCATGTTGCTGGTTACTTCTCCCTAGATGAAGCACTTCATTTATCCTTATTGAACTGCAGCTGGTTCTGCTCTGCCCACCTTTCCAGCTTGTCCAGGTCTGCCTGGATCTGTATTCTATCTCCTTGTGTGCCCACTTTTCCTCATAACTTAGTATCATCTGCAAACTTGGCCAACATGTTTTCCACATCCTCATCTAAATCGTTGATGAAGATGTTGAATGGCATGGGGCCAAGAACCAAACCTGGCAGGACACCAATGGCCACCTCCCACCAAGATGATACAGACCCATCCATTAACACTCTCTGGGTTCAACTCCTTAGCCAGCTCCCAATCCACCTGACTGTGGATATCTGCCAGCCCATAATCTCCCAGTTTTTTTTTTTTATAAGAGTGTCAAGGGAGACCACATCAAAGGCCTTTTTGAAATCAAGTATGTGACGTCAACCGCATCTCCCACATCTAAGCAGTTCATTACTTGGTCATAGAAGGAGACAAGGCTGGTCAGATGTGACCTGCCCTCAATGAAACCATGTTGGCTATCCTTCAGTATCATGCCTTCTGCTGGTATTGAGATCAAACTGACCGGCCTATAGTTTCCCAGCTATGCCCTCCTCCCCTTCATAAAGATCGGTACCACATTGGCCCTTTTCCAGTTTTCAGGGATCTCTCCCAAGCACCACAAGTCTTCAAATACCTTTGCCAGTGGTCCCACAATGACTCCAGCCAATTCCTTCATCACTGTCAGGTGTAGTCCACCTGATCCTAATGACTTGAAGATATTCAGCTGCTCCAGTTTGACATTGACCATTGGTTGGCAATCTCCCTCCTCCCCCTGCATCTGTCCAGTATCCAACAGGGTGGGCGGCCACCATTTGCATGCAGGAACACCAACACAAAAGATTCATTAAAGAGTTCAGCTTTCTCCTGACTGTCTGTTATCAGCTGTTTTATCCCATTCTGCAAGGGCCCTACATTTCTCTTGGTCTTCCTCCTGCTCCCTATATACCTAAAGAAGGACTTCTTATTGTCCTTGATTTTGGTTGCCAACCTGATCTCGGTTACTGCCCTTGCCTTCCCTATCCTCTCCTTACAAATGTGAGCTATATTTGTGTATTCCTCCCTGGTGACTACCCCTTGTTTCCACTGTCCGTAAGCCTCCTTTTCCTTTTTTTAAGCACTCCTTGACTCCTTTGGTAAGCCAAGAAGGCTTCCTGGCCCCTTTGCCACTTTTCTTGCGTACAGGAATTGACCTTTTCTGCACTCTGAAGATTGTTCCTTTGAGGAACAACCACCCTTCCTGAGCTCCCATGCCCTCCAATCCCTCTTCCCATAGGGTCCCTCCGACTATTTTCCTAAGCTCATTGAAGTCAGCTTTCCTGAAGTCAAGCACCTCTGCTCTACTGGCTGATTTCCCTGCCCTACAACAGAAAGTGAATTCTATCATCTCATGATCACTGTCTCCAAGATGTTAGGACTTAGGCCAATTAAACATAATAAAATGAAAAATCTCTGAATTTGCTAAATGATTAAATTCCTCAAGTGAATATTTTTTTGCAGCAGAGTTATTTGCAATGATGTTGGGTTCATAGCTTTTGTTCAGCCTTGCCATCTGTGAAAAAATTCAGCCCATATCAAGTGGGTATGTCTCAAACTGGAAGAAATTGAATCATTTGTGTTTTGGGGTTTTTTCTACTTCCCTAATTAGGTGAATTTATCCCATGTGTTCAAGGAAGGTCAGTAGAACTGGACATTTGACTCATTGGTCAGATCTAGATGTGGAGGCACATGTGGCTTGTGGTGCTGCAAACTCTTGGCAGTGCCACAAACTGCCCACCCAGCAAATTAAAACATGCCCTGCGCTGCAAATTTGCAGAGCAAGGGTAAAACTTGCTACTGGGAAATCCTGGTAACAAAAAAAAAAAGTCACAAAAAATTGGTGCAGTGCACACCATGAGAGCTTCAGCCAGCAGACACGGAAGCTCGGTTCTCCTAGAAGATGCTCTGGCTGCTGGCCAGAGCATCTTCCCTCCTCTAGTTTCGCCCCAGCTCGGGAAGAGTGGGGAAATGGCAGTCTTCCTGAAGCAGAGCATTTTGCCCTGCACCAAAGTGCACATGCAGGGTGTGCACAACAGCAAAAAGTAGTGGCACAAATTTGTGCCGCTATTTTTTTTTGCCACTGCAAGCATATGCCCCTCCATGTTGAGATGTGCCCCCATTTTTTCAGAGTCAATGGCTATACTTTGGATTCTCTGAAGTAGGCAGGAAAAAAGTAATGCTTTTATTAGTTTTAGAGGAGCCTGAGATTTGCGCTTTCCTTATTCAGTACTCATGATGGCTAATGGGAGAAGCCGCTGCCCCAAGATTCATCTTGTGGTGGTGAGAAATGGCTTAGTAGAGCTCTTTGGTATAACATGTGGCCAAGTATGTGGGAGAAGAAAAGTGAAGCAAATCTGTAACAGGACAGAATGCACTCATGAGAGCTTGAAATAGAGGAATAATAAGACATGCACACATTTCACTGAGTAGCACCCCACACATGCAAATGATATATAACTTGTCCACAGAGCAGGAATAGTAGCAAGAACCTGAAACTTATTTCCTACCCCAGTCACATGGGCTGGGGTAGGGTTTTAAAAGGTCCCCTGTCACATGAGAGGCATCAGTCATGATGGCAGGGAATAATCCTTCAATCAGAAGTCTTTCAATCAAACAAGGCAGCTCAGAAATGTTAGTGATAACGACTAAAGCTCGATCCTAAAAGAATCCTTTGTAGACTGACAAATGCATGCCAGGGAGTTGCTCCCTGAACACCAGAGAATGACTGTATCCCAAATCAGTAACTTGTTTGAAAAGTAAAGGGCAAACCTTGACTCTAAATTTACTGTGGCAGTCAGCAGAGCCTTCCACCCCTTTCCCCCATGCTGTCCCCTCAAGCACCAACTTTACTGAACTGGACATTGTGTGCGCATGCCCAATGCTTGACTCCCAAAACAAGTGCTCTACTCCCAGCTTAGCAATAGTCTGACATCTCTCTGTGGCCAGAGGAAATGCTACAAGGACACATTAAAGGCATACCTCAAGAAAATGAGTGCCAACAACAGGAGATGAAAGGAGCTCACTGTTGACTGACTCCAGGTGGCAGCCCATTTTAGGATGAAGCGTTTTGCCCTCGAGGCAGAGAAGAGAGAGCAGAGGAAGGAATAGGAGAGAAATACTGACCTAAGTCTGCCCTCTCCTGTGGAAAGAACTGCACCTTCTGCAGACAGGTCTGTGGCTCAAAGATTGGACTCAAGTCATCTCAAGACCCATCAATGAGCTGTGTTTGAGATCATCCTCAAATCAAGGGATTGCTGCCACCACTGGCTATATGACATAATACAGTAATATATTGGTCAGTGTCATAGACTATAGTATATAAGTTTAGCAAGAACTTCATTGCCTGCTGGGAGGGAAGGCCTGTCCGTGACATACTGGTCAAATCCTCTGTGTTCAGATACCTAACCCTCATCCTGACACTGGACTTGTTATTTAACCACTCATTCATGTCCCCGCAACTTCAGCAATATTTGAATGACAGGACAAATACTTACAACTAATGTGACTTAAAAAGGCCTTCTCAAGGTGCTGGTAGTTTTCGGTTAGTTACCTTCCCGAGAGCATCTCCCCCTGGTGCTACAGGAGGGTCTGCTGGATGCAGCTGGCCCAAGGCCCATTAGTGTTGGGGCAGTTCCAGCCTTCAAACAACTCAGAAAATCAACCAGTTCTTTAGGAGCGTGGAGGAACAAGTGCCTTCACGTAAAACACAAGATTTTCACCTGAAACTGTTTCTATGTCCTGCTGTTACTATAACTAAAAGGCATTATGCTAGGCGTTTTTTCAAGGTGTTTAGTCTGCACATTAGATTGGACATTAGGAAGAACTTCTTCACAGTTCGAGTGGCCAAGGTCTGGAACGGGCTCCCAAGGGAGGTGGTGCTCTCCCCTACCCTGGGGATCTTCAAGAGGAGGTTAGATGAGTATCTAGGGGTATCTAGCTGGGGTCATCTAGACCCAGAACTCTTTCCTGCTTATGCAGGGGGTTGGACTCGATGATCTACTGAGGTCCCTTCCGACCCTAACATCTATGAAACTATGAATCTATGAAACTATTAGACAGCTCCCAGGGCATAGTTAGCTTCCCTGTTCTGTTGATGGCACAGAAGCCTTCCCTATCATTTCCAAGAGCATATTTATGGAAGTAACAGCAGGAAAACTGAAGCAACATCTACCTCACCTGGCCTGGTGGCAGGATGTTGTGGTGGCAGACAGACATCACCTCTGAACCACCACTAAACACACACGTGCCTATGCTCCTGGTAGCTCTGTGTGGCTCCAATGCAGCAGCTGTATTACCAGAGCGTAGAGTGTACCCTGGGATGGCACCAGCTGCTGAATGGACCACAGGATCCAGCTAGTAGAGAGGATGTGTTTTCACACACCTGCAGCCAGCTTCCTGGCAGTAGCAGAAGCCTTACTCCATTCAAGACAGGCAGTGTAATTCTGTCAGCAGAGTGGAGGATTTTGTGGCACAGAGAAACTCTTAGCATTCCTGAATTCAACATTTTGCCACCAGGACTCCAGTTCAGATGAGGCAGTCAGCACCAGGTAGCAATTTGCATCGAGGAAAAGAGAGATGGGGAGCCTGGTTGGCCAGCACTAAAGAAGCTCAGTGTTGTTGCCCTTGAGCCAACCCAGAATACCCTTCTGAACAACAGCAAGACAGCAGGGGGAAAAATCCCAAATACTTTAAAGAGATAAAAACTCAAAATGTGTTATCCAAGTAAGACTCTCCCAACTTTTTTTTTAAATCATCAATTTAAATAAATTCAGATTGGCAGCATCTGTTTAGCTGAAGAAGCCCCAAACTAAATACCATCTCTGTCCCTTGCCTTTTACTGAAACCCCTTTGAACTCTGCAGCTGGAGCCTGCTTAGCTTCACTTGCCCTCATTATTTGTTACAGACACTACTGAAGTCAGTGAATTCCAGACCCCATCATGTGGCAGAGATAGTTAGGCACCTTTTGAACTCTGATCCAGGTCATATGACTGGGACCTGGAAATAATTTCAGTTCCTAGCCAGCATTTCTGTGCGTCGGATCCTGATTATATGGTGTTAGGCATAAACTGAATTTTTCACAAAAGCTCAACAAAGGAAGACTGAATTCTTCATTTAGGAAAGAGCTGGAAGAGGTAGCTTCAGAAAGTATGTGGCAGCCTACCAAGGGAAAGTGATATTGTCTACATCAAGATCACGCGTCTGACCTATGCCAGAGGGTCAATCTTAAAGGAGGAGCAGAAGGAATCTGAACAAAGCCAAAAAATACATTGGTTGTGTTTCTTGAGGCCATCTGGAATGTTACTGAGAGTTCCTATGCTGGCATAATTACCACCAAGCACAAAAACCCGGACTTCAGGGAGAAGCCCCACAACAGCATCTGAACAGGCCACTGCAAAAGAAACTATTCTGAGAACAAGTGCTAATGTAAAGAGTTGCCCAGAAGCAGCCATCTGTGGAGCCCAGCAACAAATTTATTGCCCTTTACCAAATCCAGGGATAACACTATATATTGCATGTGCCTTCCACTAGCATTTTATCCATTAACTATTTAGATAGACATGGATACAATACACCCCTGTTGCATCTAGTTGGTTTTTGCACTAAGCACCAGTGACAGTGACTGTTCAGATCTGCAGGACCAGGGTAGGCGGCCCTTGACCGAAGTCATGTGACTGGGGCCTGTTTCACTTTTCTACCAGAACTTCAGTATGTCATAGCTTCATAATGTGATCTAAGTAACAGAGGAAGGCTGATTGGCCAGATTACCAGAAACCCTTTCATCCTTGTGGTGACATGTTAGCACAAAGTTAGAAATAGAGACTTAGTGTTCATACTTCACTTAAATGATTTTTCTCCATGCACTTTATGAAAGAACTAAAAATCAAGGAAAAGTGTCATTTCCATTTTCAGTAATATTTTATTGATTTACTCTGTATAATGCAGTTCAATAACTCATTCCCAAAGAGATGAAACTTTAGCTCCATACAAATAGGTATTAATTTCAAGTAAATTACTGAAGAGTCTTAATTAAGCAATAAGAAAGAAGAAAACATCCAGTCAGACTGATTAATGACACGCTTTAGACATGTGTTGGGGCACAGGGCAAAGTGAAGTGCTTCTAGCGCACCCATGAAGTATAATTAATCAGCACAATAATAACTCTAAACTCCTCCCTGTGCATGGATGCAGGCAAGGGTTTAAATGTTGCTTCATCCATGACCCTGCAGCTTTCAACTATTAATTAAAAAAAGAAAAAAACCTAGTTTGGGAATTGCTCAGATTTTCCAAAGCAGCTGGTTGTGTTGTGTTTTTTTCCCCCCTAATAAAATATGAATGTAGCAGCGGTGTAGGCCTGTGAGACAGCATAATGTATGGAACACCTCAAGGCAAGAGATGCTTTTAAAAATCATTGTAGAAAACCAAACTCTAAAGTCCTTTACAGCCATATACATGCACTGAACTCACAGTGCTGTAAATAAGCAGAGACTCCATAGAGGTCAATAGAATTAAAGGAGTATAAAAGTGATTGAGAGAGAGAGACAGAAAGAGAAAGAGGGGAAAAAGGCTCCATCCACGTTTCTCTCCCTAGACTATGGTGTCAAGGAGGGCAGAATATAATTCTGGGTTTACTGAAGCATGCAATATCTCTTTATATTTTCTGCCAGAGGACTGGAGAAGTAATTAGCATACAGCTGCAACCCTTAGGAGAGTAGAACAGAAAGGACTGGTGCAGAAAGGTTTCTTTAGAAGAAGCACTAAAACAGTACAGTACAAACATATTCTCCAATGGTGTAAATCAGGGTAGCTCCATTAATATCAACGAAACCATGCTGATTTAGATCAGTCTAGCTCCCCAAGGTCAGCTAGGTTAGAAGTCTGAGCTGAAGAGCAAACACCAGAGTGGAAAGACCAGGGAGCAAAATCCAAGTGGCAAAGAAGTATGCATCACAAAGATGCCTTCAGTCCCACAGCCTTCAGTCCTACATGTGACGTGAACAGGAGAAGGCAAAGGGGAAAATGAATAAATAAATCACAAGCCTGACCTGGCTTCCAGGTTGCTAAGTTCCAGTAGAGGAGGTTCTGCAGTTGGACAGTCCAAGAAACTCGCACTCTTGCCACCCCTTCTGAGCAACCTTTATAGAACCCCTCCCCCCCCCACACACACACCTTTAAGTTGTAAGTAAACTTGGGGGTACCCATTCTTTGTAGTTTCTACAAGCTGAGTTTACTGCCCTCACCATAGGCTCCTTTTACTCCTCCATTCCTGTCCAAGAGTGTGCCATCCTTTAATTCATGTTATGGTCCCTTTGCAAGCACAAGAGACCTAACCAAACACTTAGGCCTAGTCTACCATAGAAACATTTTCCTGATTTAGCTCTACCAGTATACGGTACTACCAACCATTCAGGTATGGGTATAGTTTAAAAAATGCTTTTACTGGGATGTATTTTAGGTTGGTTAAGCAAGAAAAAATAGTAGTGTGGGCTAAAGCACTTTTATGGTCAGAACTGATATAACGGCTTTTGCCAATAAATAAATGATACCCCCAAAAAATCACCCCCTAGATGACATTGCTATATTAGCCAAAGATTCTAGGTTGGACCTGATATAAGAGTACCTGAAGTTACTTTCCAAGGCAAGGTCTAAGAGTCAGGCAGACAAATCCCATACGAGAAACCAATTTGGACGCTAAAGAGACATTTCCTGATGTACATTAACCGATATGCCAATAAAAAAGGGGTCAAAGGTCCACCTGAGCTCAATAGGCCAGTGGGCTAGCATGGTTCAGATATGCCAATTGCTGTAACAAACAGCACACTTGTGAGTGGTGTGGCTAGCATCATGGTCAGTCACCTTTGACTCTGCAGAGCAATGACCAGGTGCCTATTTGCATCCGGCTTGACTGGAGGCAGCCTTCAATGTGAATCTGGAAGCGGTCTCCTTTTAACTGTCACTGTTAAAACAGCGTGAAGGAAAATTCTCTGTGTACAGAGCTGCCAATTTTTTAACAGAAAATAGCTTCAGTGAAAATATTCAGTTTTGGTGGAGACAAGGCCACCTACACATCTTTTCCTTTCTTCTCCCACCTCCCCCTTTCCAGTCATTAATTTACTAGCAGCAGCTGTGATTGTCTGGAGATACAGAATGAAGCACAAGAAGACCATGCTGTATCTCATACCTATGCTGTTAGTTCAGCAATATTAGAGGATTATTTTTTAAGACTTTCCCCTGTTGTATGGAGGGCTGGAATTGAAAAGAGGAACTTAAGAAGATTGTCATGCAGTATATTTATTATTCATTTTGTTGTTGCCACAGCACGTAGGATTTGTGTGCATTTAAGATAACAACTTAGCTATGTTCCCTTCACTTTTCTACTTGTATTTGCTGGTTGATGGGGTGCCAAAATACAAAATACAGCAACTGAATCAAAGAAGGCTTAAAGTAAATACCATTGAAAATACAGGGCAAACCATGCAATGATGGTGAGGTGGGCAGAGGGAGGGGCCACATGCTGTTTTAACAGATGCCTCTCCTAAATGAGGAAAGACTGGAGAAACCAGCTGCCTTGACGAAAAATCCTTCCATATGTCACCAAACACTTGAGTTGTCACCAGTCCTTTCTTTTACAGGACTGTTGTATTTGGTTTTTATTTGCCTATACCTTTTATAGTGTTGTAAAGGGGTTCCAGTCATTTGTTATCATTATGTGGCTTTCTGCACCGTGTAGCTGATTATTTTGTCTCATTTACAGTTTCAGTCCCAGATCGGACTGATCAGTACATGCCTGGTAGACTTGTCCTCAAACTGCAATTTATGTTGTATTTGCATATAGTGAGTTTGCCCTACATCTTCTTGTTCTCCTCCTTACAGGCCTTCTTTTCACATACCCACAAAACAAGATGCTGTGGCTGCATGCGCAGACACTTATATCCTTTTTCTGTGCCCAAGCACAAGCACATTGCTTTCTACCTTCTCTCATTAGGAACCTAGGAATTGTCATATCAGATCAAAACAATAGTCCATGTAGTTCAGAATGCTAAAGGCCATCCATTTCACACCTCCATCCTCCATTTCATGCCTCTAAAGGGAACAGTCCATCAGACAGTTACAGCTGCCACCATTCCAGCAGTCCACTCTAGTGTCATATTATGCACAGCAAAATGCAGATGTCATTTCAGCACATGCTAGTCTACCTCTGTTGGTAGGGACAGGTAATGATAGCAATGAAGACCCATTAGCCAGACTGGCATACACTAGTTTCATGCCCAGAGTCACTGGCGAGTCTGTACTCCGGTTGTCAGTAGATGCTAAAGTCATGCCATAACATCTTTACTGCTATTATTTTCCATGCTGGCTAGATTAAGCAAGCACATACTACAGTCAGATCTTCATGCTGATTGAAGACATACCCTCAATCACTGCTCCTGGTTTATGGAAAAGGGCACTAGACTAAGTGTCAGGGGTCTTTGGTTCAGCCCTTGCTGTACTTGATACCTAGAACAAGTCACTTCACTTCTCTGGGCCTCTCCTTTCAGCATCCTTGTTCGTTAAATAATGTTTTTGTAGTATCCAAAACTACTTCTTCATATCCCATCTGGCATCAATTTACAATACAGCTTTAAAGGACACTGTCTAGAACTCTAATGTAGTTTTACTCTTTTAAAGTCTATTGTTTGCATTATCCCGTCTAAAAGGCTGAGAATAAAATTTCTCCAACTATTGATTTTTTTTCTTTTCTATTTGGCAAATATTGATTTTTTTTCCTTGTGTTTTTAATGGAGCTTGAAATTAACACAAATCTGTTTGTTCTCTTCCTTGTTTGCATTAGCATAGTTTAAGCAACAAAATTAGGTAGATATTACCCTGGAAACAGAGCATAGTGTTACCAACCATTTTGTGTAGGACCTACACATACAGAAGTATTGAAACAAAATTTGTCTGCAGCAGTGATGGATGTTGCTATCAATTGGTACTTTGAATCTGGAAGACAAACTGGGATAATCTTAAGGTATGTTACATTTAATGTTTTGATTACCGTACCAAATTCTTACCCATCCTTCTTCTTTTTGGAAAACAGTGTTTCAGTGTTTCCTGTTTCCCCAAAATCTTTAGATACAAAGTGAATAAAAGTTACTTGGCATAGCTGTATGTTCCTTAAAAACAGAGCATTATTTTGTAAAGGTTGCATGGCACAAGTCACTAACTCTGTGTATATGTCTACAGAGACTGCAGTCAGAAGCAGTGGTATGTCATTCTGGTGCAAATATTTAAGCCACCACTGCACTCCAGCAATTGCTACTAGAGGGCAACGAAGGCAAGTATAGTCTAAAAGATCTGAAATATCATCCAGCAGAGGGCAATAGTAGGTATGCTTAAAACATTGGTAAGTGTAGGGCATGCACTACACTAGCACGGAAGTGAGAACACTGATGTCCAAATTTACCAACTTTGCTAAGCAAACCAAACAGGAACTTGTCTCTGATCCAGCTAGTAACAGCTGTACCAAGCCTGTACTGGATGGAAATTGTTCACTGTAGATTTTAAATAGTGTTCATCTTTATCAGTTACTTCCGAATAGGATAGGACTCTTTTTCTGGTGTAATATTACAATAACCCCAAAACAAAAAAATCTAATGGAACATTGTCATTCATCTATGTTCAAATACTTTTTGACCAGGATCCTAAAGGTATTTGTAATATGCTTGTTCAGTATTTAATAAAGAAAATAAATAAAAATAACAATATGCTTGAAGGAGAGTTGATACGCAGTTCTGCTGAGATTTTGGTTTTGGTGACTTGTCTCTGGCTCACAGTATCACCTAGTAAATGAAACTTCTAGTTTTACAAATTGCTGACTGGCTGGTTACTAATTTACTCAAGTGTGTCTTCAGTGGCTGGGAGCAGAGACAACAAAAAGCAAACAATAACACTTACTATAATTTCCATGTTGATGTATACAGTATAATAGATGGTTAGCAACTGCATTTGAAGGGCAGTTAGTGAGGCAAAGTAGAAGTGATGTGTGTGCAGGATGTAATTACAGCAGTAATGTAATAACATTCCATGTTAGATTATTATGGGGTCTGTTCTGTCTTTGACTCGCATGCATAACTCCCATTAATGATAATTGAGGTTATGCATGTGAATCAGCAGCTGAGCAGATCCCTAAATTAATTACATGTAAAATACCTGTTTAGTTGTCTTAAATGCACTGATATATTTGCCCAATACAAATGTTTACAGTCAAGACAGAACTACCATGGGGAGGAGAAGAAGGGTGGGGAAGAACGCATTGATTTAAAATTCAGGTTGAATAATCAGATTTTGACAAATGGCCTGAATGAGGAAAGATTGGCTCTTGGCCATCCCTGTCAAATGCTTTCTGTACTTTCTTCAGAAAAAACAGTTCTGGTAGAATGAACAAGTGAATTCTGCTTTTCTGTAGCATGTTTCATGGACGAGGTACCTTTACAAATGAATGGATTAAATGCTGGCAGCATGAGCAGATGTGGCAGCTATTGTGTGTATAGCAATAGCTGCACCCAGACTTGCATGTGACATATGACTACTTTTTTTTTTTCCTTCTTAGCTATGGGAAACCACAATCCTCTGGACATGAACACTTTGATCAAGCAGATGCGATGACAAGTGGACGACCCAGTGACGATGCCTGTGCATATGGTAGGAGATGCTTGGGTCTGAAATTTAAACTGCATGTTTTAATGATGGGTCTCATTCTGCAAACAGTTATGCACAAGTGGTAGGGGGAATGCTGTGTAGGGGACTGAATTAATGCTCTCGTTCTTTCCCTCATTTATTTCTTTAAAGTACAGCAAACTCTTTAGCCTCCATTTTGATGAGCCCTAGAAATGGGCACAATAAGCATTCCTAAAATGTTTCACTTGGAAGTACAGCAATGAACTCCCTCTGACATCCCCACCTCTAGCATCAATCCGTTTATATACTGTAATTAGAGTAGGGCAGGAGTTGTCAACCTTTTCTATAAGGGGACTTGCTTTTTCTACCCTGGGAACTCCTTGAAATCCCCTTCTCTGCTAACTAGGGTCTAGATGGGATTCCCCAACCATTTGGCAACACAAGAAGGGCAGGGTGGTCAGACCCCTCTGACACCTGTTTGTGACCCCTTGCAGGCAAAGGCAGTCCTGGTGATAAGAGTTCCTGCAGTTAAAGCAGCCTTTCTCCAGGCTAAGAACTGATAACCTACAAGATATCTGATCCTTAAAACCCTTACTCACATAAAGTGAATTGTCTGAAGTCAACAGTAGCCAAGAGGGCTCTGAACCCCTGAAACTGAGGTGATGTATTTACCGGTAATAGTTAGTTGCGTTAAATATTTACAGTAAGAGAGCAGTTAGGAGTCCCTTATGCTAGCTGGCTGTACTAACACAGACAGGAATGGCATGTGTGTGTCCCACAAAGGTAAAAAACTACAATTCATGAAATTTTAGGTGCAAAAAAAAAAATAGATGGGTGGTGTCCCAATTATGAATTTAGATGTCTAATTTTAAGCTTTTCAATTTAAAAGTGTTGGCCTATGCATTTGCTTCAGAAACTGACACTTGTTAATCTGTTGGTTTTACTCAGATTAATAATCCCTAACCTGAACTAGTCTCTGAATAGAGGCCATGCTTATAGAAGCCCTGATAAAAAAAAAAGGTGGGGGGAGCATATCGCACATAACAGCTGTTGGCTTTAAACATATGCTGAAGCACTTGGCTGAGCCGGAGTCTTTAAAAGTTGCTATGAGCCCATCCTCCATTTCTTAAATACTTTCCATTTAAAAACATACAATTAAAAATGAAGGAAAATGAATACATTACAAAATTTTTAGTATCCTGAAAGGGCATTGCCACTGTAGTGCAATCACCGGAAAGGAAGGGGAAATGGCAGTGCAGGCTGGCACTGTGCCCTTGTGTAGGCCTGTGTTGGCTAGGACTGAAACACATCAGTGCAATCTTTCCAGAAACCAGCTATGCCTTGGCACTGGCCATTTAACATGCAGCAGAGTTTACATGCGTGCACTGCAATAATTACAGGCCACAATCCTGATCTTCTTGAATTCAAGAGCAAAAGTCCTATTATTTTTGGGGGAAGTAGGGTGGAATCAAGCCAAAGACCTCTAACTACACGGAGTGCTATATACACAGAGCATTTTGTGCTACCTCTGGCTATGATCCTGTCTCTTTCCCATGTCATTTCGAATGGCTCGAATGATTAGGGACAGAAATATTTTGCAATTCAACATTTTGACAAAAATAATCTACATTTTTTCAATTATTTTTTTTGTTCAGCAATGAATTTAAGTAGGAAAAAAAATCCTAAATCCCTCTCCCCAACTCATCCTGATTTTCCACCACCCCAACCCAAAGCAGTTGCCCCACAATTAGGGGAATTTATCGGCAGCAGCCTCATCTGGTTTCCAGCCTGGGCTGGGTAGGAAGATTCTTTGATCCTTTCATGAATCTACAAGAAGGCTGACTGCAACCTGTCTTAACTGTCCAACATGTACAAATGGATCTGTATACTCGAGCTAGGTTTCCTTCGGAATGGAAAACATCCATTTTCTGAAAATGTGAAAAATACATAGGATGTAACACCTATTTTTCGTACTTCACTTCTCACCAGTAGCACTCAAGGTACTTTACAAAGGGCATCAGTATCCATTATCCTGAGGGAAACTAAGGCACACAGTAGCAGTGTGACTTGCCCAAGGTCATCCAGCAGGCTAGTGGGAAAGCCATGAATCAAACAAGAAATCCTGACTCTTCGTCTAGTGGTAGGCCTAATAAACTCTTAGTTCGGAAGAGAGTAAAGATGAAAAGGTGCTGGGAAACATTCATCCCCAGCATAATGTGAATCACTTCACCCCATGATGTGTCTTTCTCGTATGTGCTATATTCTTATAGTCACATTCTGTTCAATGATCAAACATTCTTTTTTCAGATGTCCAGTGGTTAGGAATTTAACTTTGTAATTTCACAAATATTGATTAATTGACTTGAACTCTACTGCTCTTTACGATCTACAGTAAATCACATTTTATTAGAGCTTTTCCTTTTGCATTACAAGCGGCACTTCAGCTGATGCCCTAAGTATTATTTTGCCTAATGAAGTATCATGCATGTATGCTGCTCTATGAATCATAAATAATAATAATTATAATAGATCACATATTGCAAACACAACCAAACTTATAAAATGGAATTTGTCTTATTTAGACATTTGTGGTGGTATTTTGTAAATGCTAGCAAATACTGTATATAATGCAGCCCTCGATCACATTGAAGAGTGCTTATGTAGGTTATCTCACTGAAGGCCACTGAGGCTTTCTGCAAAAGTGGTTCTTACCAATGTGTGTAAGAACTTCAGGAGCCAACCTATAGCTAGGACCTGGTAACCTTCAATAGGGTTTGACAGAAGGACGCCTTTTTTCTTAGGGCTGGTGCCCAAGCCCACATTCTCTCTGCTGCATTTTAAGCTTGCCTGTCTGAGCACTGTTTTTCTTATCCTTACTCACCCATCCTTCCTACAGTTAATCTACCATCCTGCCTCAATTAACTCAGAAGCATCAGACATCTGGCTCAGGGTGAGAATCAATTAGGCTGCTCTAATGCCGTGTTGCTGACTGTTCAATGACAGAGAGTGCACAAACTACACAGCTGGTATTGTCCACTCTTAGAGGTACCTACCCCACTGCTATAACATTACCAACACATCCTCCTGAGTTTATGTTAAAACCTTTCTGTGGCTCATTACTACCGAGGAGCCATTACCTCTCCTCCCTGGACAGCGTGCACCTTGCTGCTATACCAGACACATGCTGGTGTTTAAGAAGAATCTTACAGGAAAACTGTACACAGCAGGCATTGTCAGGGCTACATGGAAAATCATTTTGCTGAATCCGAACAAAAATAATAATACTAATAAAAGAAATCAGAGAACACTGACATTTGTTATCTCACTCCTTGCAGTACTTTGTTCCTTGTTCATCTCAAATTAAATAAAACCTAAGCAGCAGGTGTTACTGTAGATATGTAAAGGGAGGAGGGAGAGAAAACCTGAGCCACACAACTCTTATGCTGGAAAACCTCATGAAAAACACACCGCCTTTCCAGAACCCTCTTTCTAGTCAGACCCCCTGCTGAGATAAAAGGTCAGGGAAAGAAAGCCAGCAAAAGAAGAAGGTATTTCGCTGGGAAGACAAACGCAAATTTAATACAAGCTGGTACCAGCACCGATAGGCCAGAGTGATTATATTCTTTGAATGCCAGATGTTAGAAGCTTTCATAAAGGGAACCCAGATATAATCCATTTAAAAACAAATATAGCCTAGATAGATTCCCCTGCTGCAGAGGAGAACTTTTTCAAGCTCTGCAGCAGTCTTTCTGGAGAATTTGGGTGCTATGTCCTGGGTGATGTGCTGCTGCCACCTGCCGGTGCGTGGCACCCCTACAGTTGAGGGAGAAAAACAGGGCCAGCCAACCATGCAAACAAGGATCTTTCTTTTTAGCTCTAAATTAGACCTCTCATATGTCCCTTGTTTCTTAGGGAGCCTTTCACTGTACCCCATGTTGCACCGTTGAAAATTACTAACATTGGACATAAAGAGACAAAAAAATAAATGTAGAAAAAGAGTCATTTATGCTAAATGAAAGACTCTTACAGCCTCCTAAGCTACTGGCATTTGTAATTCAGTCATTGTGGGGGGGTGGGAGGGGGTCCATGTTACATTCAGCAATAAGATCTTGGATGGTTGAGAGGTATTTTCACAATCTCAGGTTACTGTGAAAAAGCAAGAATTCACATTTGCTCTCTTTTTAAGGATTCTGCTGCTCATCAATTTGTGCTGCTGAGCAAGATGCAGTGAGAACAGGTGGCAACTGAAAGAAAACAACAAACAAAATATTTGGTGAAAAAAATGGAATAGATTCAAGTCAGATTAAAATTGCCAGATCTTACTGAAAAAAAATAAGGTCACTTAGATTTTTTTGAGAGTGATAGCAAGAAAATTGGGATTAAAATGTAATTCTCTCTTTACTCCATACCAGAGTCAGGTTTATCTGGAAAAAAAAGGCTCAACTACATTTAGGTTCTTTATTTCAAATCCTAGCGTGAATATAAAGCAAATCAGTCTGTGCCTAGAACTGCTAAGACACGGAAACATTTTGCTTAAAAATCACAGGGTGTTTGTCCATTTTCTATAGTAAAAACGCAAAAAACTTGCAAGATTATTTGATTGTTGTTTAATGCAGGTATTTTTTTTTCAAGTAACAGAGATGCTGGGCTATTCACTATAAGACAAATCCAGTCCTTAGCAGTTAAACCAAGGATCTCAGCGAGGTGCTTAGGAGACCTGTAGGGGAAAAGAATGGGAGGAATCCATTCCTAGCACCAGGGAGCAGCTGGTAAGCTTCTTTGTGGAAGCCGCTTTGCAGTTTTAACATGCCCCCCAAGTATGTAAAGACGAGAGGCAACAGCAGATTGTCCAGCCGTGCCCCTCAGTTCTCAGGTCTCTTCCCTGCTCTACTTAAAACACCCCCTGCATATGTCTACATCTGAAGCACCCACAGAATTTGTCTATGTGCTGTCAAGGAGTGGTTTCCCCCAGCATGGCACTCCCCAAGTATAGCCTCTTCTGTGCAGCTGAAGTGTACCAGTTGTACCACTCAGCATCCGCTATTCTGCAAAGTCTGGGTAATTGTGATCCATAGCAGTGCACACCTGCTATGTTGCAGACTCCATCAGAATGGAAAACTCTCCCTAATGTGACCAGTTCATGTATTGTAAAACAGTTGTTTGTCCCATTTCTCCAGGTATAAGAAGCCACTAGAACACTAGTGTCATCATGGTCTTATACTACCTATAGTTCATATTAACATGGTGCTTCACATAATTATTTAGGCCTGCTTCCTCCAAAAGACAAAGATGCCAGAAGCATGGGAGGCAGCTAGACCAGGATCTGAAAGTCTTCCCTGTCAGTCCAAGATCTGATTAACAAATCCTATTATAATCTATGGAACGAGTTACTTAGGGAAGTTATGAAATCTCATTCAGTGGTGGTTTCCAAGAAAAGCCTGGAGAGACATCTGGGATGAGTTAGAAACTGCAAATCCTGCATCTCTAATTGACCCCCCCGGGGTCTTTTGCAGCCCTATGAGTCTATAAGAAACAGGCAACTAAAGCAGGGCAAAATCTTGTCCTTACACCCTTGCTTCCTCATTGACTTCATGTGTAAATTTAGGCTTAGTGTAGATCTAAGTTGTAAATGGATGCAAACCTTTGGGCAGTCTCTGAGCAAAATTCTGAAGGGATATGAATGTAGCATCAATTGATAAGCATAATAATTGTAGCTTGTGCAGTAACATGGCAGGAAGGGAAAGCAGAGGCTGGATAAGCCCTATTGCTTTATCTCAGACTCAGTTTGCCTTTCCTGTTACAGCTGCTTTTTGTCTTCCCTGGATGCATCTACACATTCATTAATGCACCTTAGATACTGCACATTTAGTTTAGTACTTGCTTAATAAAGTACTAAATGCGCAGTAACTAGAGTTACTGCACAGTAGCACTGATGCATGGTTATTTTGTGACGTGCATTTGCCTAATAACACAGCACAGTAGGCTATTAGCATGGTTTTTAACTGCCACACTACTGTGCTGTGTTATTAGGCTACTGCGCAGTAAGCATCTTGTGTAGACGCGCCCCCTGTGTATGTTAATTCTTATTTTGCAGCAGCCACTACCAGGATTTAAGTAAATCTCAATACATTACCACTCATATCAACTTACTTCATATCCCTTCTCTAAGCCATGTCAGACTGCTATGCAACTACCACTCTGTAACCACACATCAGTGACTGGGGCTACTTTGCAGAATCATTCACTTCCAAACAGGGATTTCTTCCTTCTCAGATGGTGCTGGTGCAACAAACAAATGACCATTGTCACTGCAGTCAAACCACAGGCAGAGGCTATCACATTTCAGTGACTCCTTTGGGGTCCATGGCTTGGCAAAGAGCTATATAGCTGAGATGGGATGGGACAGGGCTCCTTCAACCTCACGTCTAGTTATGGAACAATTATAGCTGGGCCTGAAACAAAACTCCTTTATCTTAGGGTAGTTCATATACTAGATTCAAACATGGTAACCCACTCCTGTCTCTATAATGCATCAAATACAGCCAAATACCTGAAATGTGTGAGCATTAACAAAGTTTGGATTCCAGTCTGAACACAAACTTTGCAGTTTGGGCATATCTTTAGGAAAAAAATAGACTTTTTAAGCTAAGGTTTTGCATAATCCAAGTAAGGAACTCTGTCTACCCAGGTAAAACTCTTACCTTTGCCCTCACAATCCTGTGTTGACAGCTGCTCCAAGCTCATTTTGCCTGGTCACCCAATGCAACCACCGAAGTTATCTTACTTGTCCATATTTCTAAACTATGTTACAGAGCTCTCCAAATCCTACCACAGTTTTCTACTGTTTTCATTCACCAACTTCCCCCACTTCTCTCATATGCAGACATCTATACATAGTTTTTTAAATCAATATTCCTTCCTTCAAATGGCCAATTCTCCTTGAGACCTATCCTTTTCTGTTAAGACTTCAGAACCCTGCTAGCTGATTATATTATTAATGTCCTTAAATGATAGCAAAGAAGAATCTAGATGCCTGTAGAGCCAACTGGAGCATGGAGAAGGAACCAGACTAGCTACCATCACTGTAGGCAACTGCTACAACAGGGAAAGGGAACCAGAAGCACCCATCAGGGATCACATCATCAGTAGGATTACAAGTGCTGGTCACCTATAGAAGCCAGTATCATCACGTTGAAAGCTACTGAATGACACAGCTAAGTTTTCACAGGAAATGAACTACAATTTAAAAACCTAACGGTAGGTCTGATCTGCATTTGGCATAAATCAGCATCATTGCACTGATAGTGATGGAACTGCATGGATTTACGTCATCTGAAAATCCATGAATAATCCTAGATAGGATGCTTACTCAGTTAAAAAAACTGCTTTAGTTATATTGATTAGCTTTGGGCCGAATAACTACAGCATTCCCATCCTCAGAACATGCATTCCAGTCAATACCAAAATTAATTTGTGTACCAACAAATCCACAGCTATCCAGGAGGAAGCTGAATGCAGTATATAGTGAGGACAAAGGTGGAGAAAGAAAGAATGTAGATAGAAATCTGTTTATGAGAATTATCGATAAAAGAATTAAGTGTTTATAGGAATCAATTCTATGTCCTGAAACATTTTATGCACTTAGTCCTCAGAAGTAATGGCAACTGTTTCCACAGTTATTGTTTGGTGAATAAAATGATTAAAAAGTATCTTATCCATTAAAAAAAAACAACCTAGTGTTTATATTAAAGCTGCACTTGAGGCTCTACCAAGATCAAGGCTCCACTGCAGCAGGTGTAGTACATACACATAGTAAGAGATTTTCTTAAATGACTGCCAGTCCAAATAGACAAGACAAGACTGGCAAATGGTGGAAGGAAGAAGAGATTTATGAAAGAAGAATAATCACCTCCATATCATTGATGTTGAACTGTAACATGAGGGAAATAATATGCTTAAGGGTTTGCTCAGGATCACACTGGAAGTCTGACATTAACTGGGAACTGAGCCCAGATCTCCTGGGTCCCAACACAACCTCTGACTAGCAAGGCTATTTGTCCTCGCCATATCAGTGTTAACCAAAGGGCAAGAAAAATTAAACTGGTCTTCATGGCTAAATTAACTCACCTAATGTGCAGTGCGTACAAGGGAATGTCATTGTGAAGAGAACAGGATAATGCATGCTAAAGAAGAAACATTGACACATTTGCCCTAGTGGAGTTCATCCTAATGCAAAGCCTGTGCCTAAGGTGGGATCTAAGTGGTATCTGTCTAGGTGCTCTGAAGACAGGACTTTTCCCACTTGAGCATGTTGATGCACAGATAGCAGGGCATGAGGCACAGACTACACGGCAAGGATGATGATGAATTGTTGTTCTTGTTGGAAAGTAGCTATGAACTGGACAAAACTCTGCATGATTTCTCCTCTCCCAGAAGTTGCATTATAAAACACTTAAACTGTACATCTAAAGTAGAACAGACATAATGAAGTATACTCTGGGCCAGGATGTCAAAGATATGGTCTGTGGACCAGATCCAGCCTGCAGTGCTGCCAGGGGGTCTTGGACTAAGCCTACACACCACATAGGGCATGTTCAAAATCAGCCCTGTCCACTGCACATGGCATGCAGGGCCAATATGGTATGCATTGCATGGGGCTAGTCTGGTACACATTGCAGATGGTATATAAGGGCAGTCTAGCACATGCTGCATGCAGTGCACGGGGCTGGTTCGGGGTGTGCAGTGCATGTGGTGCCTGCACCTAACCTACCCTGAGCACCGGATCTAGCATATGGGGCTGGCCTGCTGGTCCAATCCAGCTCATAAATTCTCTCCATGCCACTCCTTCAGCCTACAGGGCCTGATGAGTTTGACACCCCTGCTCTGGGCCTGTTCCAAAGCCCACTGAAGTCAATGGGGGTCTTTTTGTATAGCAGGCATGTTCCAAATCCAGGAACATCCAGGAATACAGCCAATGAAGTGCAGGGGAAAGGGTGCCAATAAAGCTTGCAGATCATTTCAGTACCATTGTATTCTAAGAAAAGGTAACTATAGTTACGACACTTGTATGAAATGGTAAAAAATAGTAACTGTCAGCCCATGCCAGGCAATCAAAGGCAAATCAGTTTGGTGACAGGAAAATGGATCACAGTGTTGTCAGCTTTCATGATACGTTGTGTGTTCCTTAAAGCCCCACCTCCTGGAGTCATGTGATAATATGAAAATCTGTTTGAATTTTTAACAAAGCTTCTAGTCCTCATGGTTAAAGAGAAAAGTTCAAAAATAGATTTTAATGACTCCCAAACAAACAACATCCAAAATGTATGATATAAAAAAAATTCTTACTTTTAAGGCAGTCTCTTGATTTTGGAGAGCCTGATATGACTTTTTTTGCTGTAATCAATCCAGGAGCACAGTGCAGCAAAGGACAAAGTGATGCTAAGAGCATAGTTGAACACCAAAGCACCCTACCAGTCACAACAGCCTTAGAGCTAGATTCTCAGCTGGTGTAAACTGGTAATACTCCATTGATTTACACAAATAAGCACCTACAGCATGAACTAAATGTGGGGGGAGAGGTACAAAATATCCCCAAAACACATTCTAGCTTCCCTCTTCCTCCTCTCTTTTATTTAACTTTTTTTTGGCATTTGGACAGAAAACATGCTGGCGTGTCTTTTACAACACTACGATGAAGAGAACTCAAGCTGCTCTGCCTGATATTAAAAGATGTGGCATTTGGTAATATTTGGACAGAGTCCAACCGCTCAACTGCTGAACTGCAGTTTGTAACGTAAGCACAGCTTGAAGGGAAAGCAGCAAAAGGGAAGGTAAAAATGAAAGTTATCAACGGGAATAAAAGAACATACGAGCAGAAAAGCAGCAGGAGGAATACAGTGTCTGACGAATGGAGGAAAATAGACTGACTACATAACATGCAATATTAGTGATTTAAACACAGCCACATGAGTGTAACAGAGCACTGGAGTGATAATTTGGATGGGAAAAGAAAGCTCTGGAAGTGGAAGTCTGGCATTTGACCAAACATGTGGTGACTTAGGAAATGAGTATGACCCCACACAAAATGTGTTAAATGCCAAAAAATGATGCTTACTACAGAACTAATTTGAAGAAATAAAAGCAAGGAAATACAGAATTCAGCCCTTCACACTGTGACAGATTCCGATTTACTTTCCACCTGTGGAAATATAGAATAATGTTTGTCTGTTTCAGTGTGGTTACTTTATATTTCCACCAGTGTAACTGACACCAGAATCTGGCCATAAGTAAATTAGCTGCACATCTCAGTCAGTGATTCTCAACCAGGGTGACAGGGCAGGCTCAGGCTTTCCCTTCCTGGCCCCTCTGCAACTGTAAACACTATAATAAATTAATTAATTTTTGAATTGGGTGCCACTCAATTTACAAGTTAAAGAGAGGTGCCTTGAGTCTAATGAGGCATGCCCTGGGTCTAGAAAGGTTGAGAACCACCGCTCTAAGTATTCAGACTAGGAGAACAATTAGGTGTTATTTAACAGTAAGTTTTTTACCATAACCTTTGAATTCTTCTGGATATTGGCAATTTCAGTTGGATTTCTGTCAATGTTATAGCACTGTTATTGTTTCACATTTTGATTTAATGGTAAGGTACTAGGAAGATCAAAGAAATACCATATGCAAAAAAATCTTCCCCCAGTTTTATCTGAGATCAAAGCTGTACTGGGAAACAACTTTGGGAATTTAATTTGCTGTGTGATAACAATGATAACAATAATGTGGCCAATTTCTCTGCTGGTTTAACTTCTTTGAGGACCGTGGAACTACATCAAGAAAATGTAGCCCAGGAGTAGAGCAGAGTAGATGTATTCAGTAAAGCAAATGTTGTAGTCCATTAATAGTTACAGCAATTTACACAGAAGCCTACAATGATCTGAAATGCAACAGTTTCTTTCAGACAGAGAAAACTTGTGAAAAATGCAAAACCAGGATATCTACACAAAGGCTAGGGGCAGAAATGACACAAACTGGTATAAGAGATCAAAATCTGTAACACAATAGGAGTCCCAAATCTGTAACAGAACAGAAGTTCAGCACACATAAACTGCTTTCAAAATGGCTGAAACCAGTTTAAGATAAACCTGGATGGATATAGCATCAGGCTTAACTGATTTAGATTCAATCAGTTTATTGAACATCTGTACCAGATTCCCTCCAGATTCAAGTTAACTCACAGTCCCCCAGCATCCCAGGAATTTTTTCATCCCCCCACCCTTGCAGGGGGGTGTGTTAGCCTTGATGCAAGCTGCCTGGTCCAAATGAGCAGGGAGGCATGCTCTAGTGTCCTCCCCCTCCCCAACATCTGGCCAGGGCCACTTCAGGCATGTGGCTTTGTTTACAGAATCAAAAGTGAACATATGTTCACTTGCTTCTTAGTTCAATCTACGCAGCTCAGACTAACCTGCAAAGAGTGAATCAATTCAGCCTTGGGCTTTTTGACTGTCTGTACTTAGCCAAACAGAAAATCAACCTGTAACTGGGAGATCTTAATAAGCTGCTCTGTGCCTTTACCCAACGAAACATTTTCTAAGTATCCTGTCTCACTGGGTGAATACCATCCTGTGCAGTGGACTTGCATAAAGTCCACATACAAAGAAAAGAGGATATAATAAGATATTTCAGGGTTTCCCATGTCTTCTATTGGCTTTTTGACAGTCTTGGCACGAGATTTGCTTGTCAGCAGCTAGGGGTGCAGGGCTTCCCCTGCACTGATCTCCTCAACAGCTGGCAGGCATCATGGCCTCAGCAGGAGCCACCATCCCTGCAGCTGTCACCCCGCTGCGCCTTAACACACGCAGTGTCACCCATGGCACGAGTTTTGCTTATCCGCAGCTTGAGGGGCAGTTCCCTCCAAACCCCTGCACCTATCTCCTTGAAACTTGACAGGCTTTGTGGCCTCAGTAAGACCTACCAACTCTCCAGTTTTGACCCTCCCTGTGGTGTAACACACAGCCATGACATGAGTTTGGCTTTCAAGAATTTGGAGTAGTTCCCCCCAAACCTCTGCACCGATCTTCTTGAAACTTGGTAGATTTCATGCTCTCAGCAGAGGCTACCGTCCCTGCAAGATGCATCCAAATCGGATAAAAAACAACAAAGTTATAGATATTTCATTGATTCCCCATTATACCCTATGGCCAGATGTCCGAGGCGGCTCCAAAGCTTCGGAGCCACTTCAGCTGGATCAAGGTGGAAACCCAGTCCAGAGCTCCGGATCAGATCGCGGCCATCTGAAGTGGCTGGACCCAAAGCTGGATCGGATCGCTGCTGACTTGCACAGGCCTACATACTAAAGGGTTCTAAACACTATAAGGAATGATGGTTGAGAGAGAAACCTGCTAAAAAACACTCAATCCCCTATTTATCCTGAGTTACTGCTCTGGGCTCAGAGTCACCTGAGCTAATGTACAAGTTAAGTCCTACTTGGAAAGAAGGAAGCTAAACTAACATGGGTGCTAAGGCACATAGTTGACAGCCCAGAGGTTGCAAGTTCAAGGACAGTAGAAGCAGTCGTGGTGCAGTCCTGTCAGATTCCAACAAATCTCTGCATTCTACTAAATGTTTTGTCACAAGAACATAAGAAGGAAGGACTTGGAAAGTGTGGAAAGAACTTACCCCTGCCAGGCAAGGAGCAGAGGCGATGGGATGCTGCGCCGGAGGCTGGACGCAGCAAAAGATAAAAGACAAAAAAAAGCAGCCACACCCGAAGGAGCCAGGACTGGCTTCCTCGTCAGCATGGGCATGCTTTATAACAGCGTGCTGGGACCGACTGGGCAGCCAGACCTCTAGAGCCAGAATAAAAGACCCAGCAGAAGACCAGCAACAGGAACCGGAAGTGAGGTCTCCAACCGGTCCAGAGGGGCCAGACCGGGCATTCAGTCCCAGTGAGGGGACCTGGTGGTTGCCCTAGGAAGGAGTCCCAGCAATAGCTCAGGGCCAGAGAGGGCCCGAGAATTCTCTTATAGGGCTGTCGTGGACAACGGAGGTTGGCAGCGAAGAGTCCTGGAATCCGGCAGGACTAAACAGCACAGGGATCCTGACAAGGCTGCCTGACGGCGAGCATCAAGCCTGGGAAAAGGGCAACTTGCCAAGGGACAGAATGGTACCGGAGCCGGATGACGTACAGGCGAGGTAAAAAGGGGCAGTAGGAAGCACTCGGGATAAGAACATCATCCATATCCTACAGCCATAAAATTCCAAGAGCCAGAGCACAAAAAGTACACGAGATACCAACTCCAACGATACAGGTAACAACATCTTGGTTGGCATTAGGCGGGGTGCAGGGGAGGCAGAGACCCAAATAGGAGAGGCAGTGGGGACGACCGAAGGGAGGCGGGACCGAACATCTTCCTCCCAATTAAAATTATTCTTCATAAAAGACGTGGCAGACGAGACCCCCTGGGGGACTGACCCAAAGTCACCCTACTGACCGAAAAACAATGGCAAGGTCAGAGAGGAACCCCCATACGCGACGCCCACGGGAGAGACATGGGAGATTACAGAAAGATAGTGTGCAAAACACCCATTAAATTAAAACAGGTCCTCCTTTCCCTAATTGTTAATTATTTTAAATAATGTGGCATAATTTTAAAAAGCATTTAAGGCTGGACTATTTTCAAATGAGCCTAAAGGAGTTAGGGTCCCCATTCCCACCAAAGTCCATCAAGATTCCCATAGGTATCTTTGAAAATTCCCATATTGAATGTTATTGCCCATTGCCTAAACAGCTTAAAGTTCATTGGCTTTCCACAATTTAATCTGTCTACAATAATATATTAAAATCATAAAACTGATTTAGGTTCTGTTCAGTGCTCCATAAATTTTATGCTGTCCCTAAAGTACAAAACTGGGATTGCTGCTGTGGACCTGATCAGAACAGTGCTTAATCTCTTCTCTGTAGACAGCGAGCTTGTCAGAGAAGAAGAAGAGAGACTGTGGCAGCTAAGTGAATCTTTTGCTTCAGTTTTCCTGGACAGAATAAAACAGTGCAAGAGTCCACTGGCATTAGCCCTGTATTGATCAAGTGTATTTTGTCTTAAGAGTTGGTTTGTCCTTTTCTTTTTCATTTCTATTTAGGCCTAAGGAGATCAGGTGTCCTTATTTTGTTGAAAGGCTCCTCTTTTGCATACAATGTTATACTGTGCTCAGAACAACTTTTGGGACACCTACTCTGTATGTTACCTGGCATTACTTAGGAATCAACCATATTGATATAAGACAACCCTAATTATCAGATGACCCCCCAGTAATTAGATTTTGTATACAAAAAATTTATAAGTTTGTTATAGTTTTCCATGTACAGAATCTAATTATTGGAGGTTTCCTTCGAATGTTTTCCCTTCCAACTGCTATAGCAGGGAAAAAGATCTGGGGACACAGGTAGCCCCCTTGCTTTCTGCCCTCCCCCCCCCCCCCCCATCTTCTTTCCCCTGCACCCCTTTCCTGTCAGTTCCTGCTCTCTGCTCTCCTGGAGCTCATGGAAGTGAGAAGCAAAGTTGAAAACACTGACCTAGATATAAACATACCTGCAGTAACTTGCATATAGGACAATTACTACAGGTACCCATAGACTTAGTCCATTCAGAATTGATTCAGTTTCCCACTTTTGAAATTGCTGCAAGTTTAAGCTTAGGTACTCCATAAAGACTTTGAAGCAGTACTTCTGTACCTGCTTGTATACATTACAACCTATGCATGACATTAGTGCAAATCCAAAACGTTCATGATAAGCCTGTGTTGTGTCAGGGATGATGGTAGTCTTATGCAGAGTTTGGTTTATGGTATGCATGGGATGGCTTGGTTAGGGATGATGCTACCTCTGGCAGAGGGTAAGGTCCCTTCCAGCCCTGTTTCTCTATAATTCTATGATTTGGGCTGGGCCTCAGTAGAGACAACAGATCCTCCAAAAATTTATATGCAGGTAGGCACATGGCAACCTGGTCCAGCTCCATCTCATGGAGGGCGGACCCACACTTATATACACCAGGCAGAGAGAGGGGATGACAGAGGGATTCTGGGTAACCTGTTTGGGGTGGCCACATTCAGTGATGTTTGCCAGACATTTAAGGCTGGTTAAAAAACAGAACTCACTGAAAATGGGAAAGAAAGGGTGCGGCTTAAGTATGGGAGTGAAGAGAAAGTCAAACTGTATTCAATGTAATGGCTCACCATGACTTGAAAAAAAGGACCGAGTTCAATGGGCACTACCATATATCATATTCAGATGGACTACAATAACCTATCCTTGTCGTAGATGCAGAAGGAGCAGAGAAATTTGAACTGGCAGGTTGCCCACTGGGCACTCTTCATGCAGGCATGGAGAAACAGCAAGGGGCAGAGAGGTCCATCAAACTGTCCTAGGCAAACCTGGCGGTAGGAGGTGGAAACAATTAATCACCTCTTCTGGGACTGTCCTTACATCAGAGAGTTGTGGAAGAGAATACACATATTCCTCCTAGTACTGACAGGGCTCATAACCCTGACCAGAGAGGCAGTTCTCTACAGACACTAGATTAAGCAGCAATAGACACTAACAGCCCACTTCAACCAATTAATTTCCCACTTCAGGAATGTGCTGTGGAAAACCAGAAACCTACTCATAAACAGAAACACAAACATCAGTTGAGCACTGCATCAAAATGGAATTGAATGAGATGTACTGGTACAATAGGAAGATGGTACATGATGGGCAGGAGATGGCAGACATCATATGGAAGAGAGGACTGGCACAGACTGTTCAGAGGCAGGTCCCCCAAAGAAAGCAGCAATGATGACAATGATGATGGCAACAATGACAAATAAAATGACAAGTGAAAGGACTGGGCAAACAGGTGGGGAATTGGGTGACAAGAGGAAGGGCACTGAAGTGGTCTTTTGCATAATTGTGAGTGATGGGCAAATGGGCACATGGGCACACGAGTGCACGGTGCAATTTTGCAACTGGAATAAGAATAGTGTAAGTATAAAGTTGTGCTGCAGATTAAGTAAACCACAGTGGTCACAAGACAGATTGGTAAAAGGCTACTACGTGACAGATTGTTAAAAGGGTATGCATGTATATATATTGCAATATATATTTTGCAAAAGAGGTAGGTTCCCATCCACAATTTATGCAGATGGGGGATTGCTCTCAGGCTTTCCTTTTAGCTTGCTCTTTTGGCTAGGGGCAAGTGAGATTGGAGGGCATCTGAACTCCAAGGCCTCTGGGCTTTGGGTTTGCATGCAGGATGCCTGCCATGGATTTGGGAGCATCTGAAGCCCCAGGCTGAAGTGTCTGGGAGGTAGGACACTTGCCAATGGTAATGCCACACAGACTGGAATGACTGAGGTCTGCTCAGTCATTACAATTTAGAACTGATTTGGCTGATTCAGCCCCATGTATGTTTGCCCCATATGAACCATGTGTTTTATAGTCATGTTTAGTGCTGGCTGTATTTAATCAACTTCAAAGTTGGTTTCCATTACTGAGCACATGGCTCTTTTTGGCAGCAGCTTACTGATAATGTCTTTAGCAAGGTTTCCTTGTATGTGAAAAGGGGCTTCCCATCCCATGTTGATGGGGGGCCCCTCTTATATTTGAGTAAATATTGTACTCATTTTGAAGCCATAGGTTTTGCTTTTTTTTCTTCTTTTTTTTTACAGCAGGGATGCATTTTAACTTCTCTGAAACAAGTATGGCTACATGTGTAGTGTGTGAGTACGCTCTCCCCACTTCCGTGATGTTTTTGCTCAGAGGTACACAAACCATCTGTGCCTCTGATACAATGTTCTTAAATAACCTCCAGGCAGATTTCTATGGTTTTTAACAATTTTTCTTTGCCCTTCAGCCTGCTTTTAACCATGTTCCTTCTAGTTTTATAATCTGCCTGTTTAAAGTTCATTGTTACTGGTTATCCCTCAGGGAGCAACTTTCTTTTATGATATCAGAAGTAAAGTTCTACAGTCATTAGTGCTATCCAATGGGGTTTCTGTAAGGACCTCTTACAACTCCTATATATTACAGGATACCACACTGTAGTCTAAAGTTGCACCCCCCCCCCAAAAAAAACCCCCTATCGCTTAGTAGATAGGAATTGAGGAGCATTAGAGTCGTCGAGGGGGTGAAATCCTCTACCATAGAGAATGGAATAGCAGCAAAACCATATTATAATTCCTACCAACACTGGGAGGTTGACTTGTGCTTAATTTTTTTTCCAGCTGTCACTACCTCAGATAAAAAGCTTTTCTGACAGACTGATAGAAGGATGTGATAGTGGTAAGCAGAGGGAAAATTGTCCTCTCTCATGGAGGTCCTCTCTACAGAATGTGATTAACAGAGAGAAACCTCCAGACAGAGCAACCTGATGCAGTTTTCACAAGATTGTTCCACTGAGTGAAAGTGGTAGAGGCCAAGTTGCTACTCTAGGATTAACTCCCAAAATTCATTGATCCTCAAAATCTTGAAGGATCCACTGCCAGTCCCACATCCCACAAAAGTCCTGTGTTTCTACACCGATTCCAATGGATACCCCTGCCACACATGGCATCAAACAATCTCCTAAAAGGGATACAGAAGTTTTACAGCATGGAAAATGTCTACTTAAAAGTTAAGGGATGAGGAATAGTGAGAGTGCCAGAGAGGCAGCTAATATACCTACCCTGTTAATGGAAAGATGATCCACTTCAGGCATGGATCTTGACAGGGGAATAGGGAATGGGGTAATATGATCAAGGTTTAGGTTATTAACTAGCTTCAATACTGGCTGAGACTGCACTTCTTATACCATACAAAAGGTAATGACTCATTTTCAAGGATGCCAGGTGTCCTTGAAAATAAAAATCGGTCCCACATAGCCAAGTGAAGCATCACTTAGTTAATACACAACACAAAGGAAACAATCAACTGAAACAATGACATTGCTGTGTTCCGATTCATTGTAAATCTGTAGCCTCATAATAAGATTATACATTTACAAGTCTGTAAGTGAAAAGAATGAACAGTCTTGCAATTAAATTTTTGAAAGTATATTTAAAGCACAGCTGAACACAGGCTAGTACTTCTCTGTGCACCCTCAAAGTACAGCCTTTTAGCACCCAGTTATGGTATAAGGTATCTCTTTGAATAGTACAGGGCACAAGTTGTAGAAAAAGGACTCTCACCTATCTAAACTTCTGATTAGCCCAATGCAAATGATCATTTAGAAACACTTCCTGCTTTTTATTTTGAAAGAAAATTATTAGTCCCCTAAGACAGTCTATATATACACAAGCAGGAACAGAATTTTTTGGGCAATGTCCCTACTCACCATTGTGTCTTCTATTCTATCACAGCTTTGGATGTGCTTTTTAAATAGGCCCATTCAGTCAGCATATGAGGATTCCCATAGATTTTGTTTTCTATTCCTATTATCTCCATTTTAGTAAAAAAAAAAATTAAATAAAATAAAAAAAAAAAAAATGTTTTCTCCAGACTAAGCACTCTGCCTCCTTCATGACTGACACCAATATTGCTTACTAGGAAGTGCTCAAGAAAGGGGACACAGCCCTAATGTCACCCTTATAACACAACAGAGAAACACACGGAAGTCCACATTAACTCTGTACAAGCATCTATCTCTGTAGTGCTGCTATGGTCTATTGGCACAGTGCCAGCTTACTGCTCAAATGACTATAATATGAATTAGTACTGCCACCAGTGAGTAATATCCCAGTCTCAGTTGAACCAAGAAAAGTTCCTAATTATATTTTTTAATAAAGTGAAAGGTGTACAAAAGATTTCCATTAGGCAAGCTGTATCAATATCACCTTGCTCTCTACTTTTCATCCATATATCTCAACAAGCTGCACTTGAAGGATATAAATATATTCCCCACTGGATAGAAGAGGCAACAGATGAGGAAATAGGAAGCGACTCACCCTAAGTCAATAGTAAAGCCAAGAACCTTGAATCCCCATCCCACAACCCATGCAATGAAGCTTGCTTCCCTATTATGAGAAAGCCACTGCCATTAGGTAACAGATTTTTGATGGCTCATTAAGTGGTTAAGATCATTCCACTGTATATTTTCACCAAACAAGTAACAATTCTGTTTAGTCACAGGCTTCATGTCAAGCTGATGAGATGTATAATTTTCCTGGTGTGTCACATCTAGCACAGTGAATTTTCACATTTAATTGGCTAAAACGCTTTGGTGCATCATTCACAGTTCCTAACAGAACATATCCAATTAGCATATAGTTATTGCTAGGTGAACTGAAATACAAAAAGTTCGTTTTTTTACTGCTTGGAGTGCTACATATCAAGATCACAGTAAAAGAAAGCAGCTTTGATTCCACCTTCCTTTTTCCACATCCTGTTACATTGCATAAAGACCTGCATATAATTGTTTTGGGTTTGTTTTGGGTTTTTTAAACTGGCATGTCCACCTCTAGTTTGACATTTGAGAGGTCTGTGACTATACTGCTGTAGTGAAACAGATGTGGAACTACATAAATAATAATGCACTTCAACTGCCTCCCCGCCTTCACCAATCCTCAATATTATAACTTCTGGCTTAATGAAAAGAAAATTCTAGTTAAATGCAATTATTGACTGTGCCTAAACAAGTTAGCAGTCTTCTTTTGAACATGTAGAACCAGATGTAGGTTTACAGGATTCTCTATTTTTTTTTAAATTTAGTTCCCTCTGATCCCTGGCAAATATTAATAGTCTGATAACCATGTCTCTGGAAATGCCTCCCAGCTGATATGAAGAGCTTTCAAGGTTGGGAGAGGAAGATATGTACAATGTATTTTTGTGTTGACAAACAGCTCCAGAAAAAGTTTAGGTAAGCATTTTTTAAAGTTACCTTTTTCTTTCAACTGGTTCTCAGTGAGAATGATTTACTCTCTCAGTCCAAGAAAATGTCCAAATGTTCCTGCAACATACTGTAACCATCATTCTAAACAAGATTTCTCATGGGCATATTTCATTTTCCATAAACACACTGGACACAAGTGAGTTTATTAAGCTACAATCATTTGAAACAGATTAAGAACTAGCAATTTTTGTTTCTGATATTCCTGTGTATGTACTGCATGTGTTTGAGTCAGTGAACATGCCCATAATAAAACTGTATGTTACCATACTGAACCCAACTGATTCCAGTACCAACCTTCTAAAGCAATTTGAAATACAAAACATGGAAATGAACTAATATGATTATAGATTTGGTTTTAATTTCTGACAATACATCTATTCTTTTACAGAGAAGCAGACTACCTTACATTTAATGTGCACTGAGTTCATGTAATTAACAGCAGGGCAGTTATTGTGATGTATATTCAAACTATAGTTTAAACTGCAATAATTTTCACTCGCCTGCAAGCCCCAAAAGTGTAAAAGGCTTCATATTTGGATAGATCAGAAACCCTGCTCCATCTATTGAAATCTTTTGTAAACAGGCTTTAATGACTAATAATTCATACACAAAAGATCAGTTTCTTTATCACATTTACTGTTTTAATACCAATATTAACAAAAATAAAACTTAGAACAGCTGTCTCACACAGCAATTTCAGTTCAGCTCCTTGATGAAGCTTTACAGTCACATTCATTCTGCATGTTCTGTCACATAATGAAACAGGTTCATGGCCTCTGATCCCATAATCCCACAACAGTCTCCTATCAGTTTACTTATGATTATGGAACACACATTACTTCCAAGCAGTTTCAAAGGGTAATGTACCAGCTGTTTCCTCTACCCCAGAAACCACATCAGCTTTCAGTATTATTTTCAAATTTCAGCATGTCCTTTTTCTATAACCCAGAGAAGGGTGCTCAATTTCATCTACTTGACAGCAGAACGTACAAACTTGATATCACCACAGCCAACAAGTCTGACTGACTTTGGGTGTGGACACACAAACATTTGGAACCCTTTCAAACCTTTGGAAATCTTTCAAAAAGGCATAATTGGTATGTGCTTATTAGATAAAAACTAGTCAAAATGTAACAGAACAGCTCTAACTTTAACACTACTTCCAGCCTCATAGGAGGAGCAGTTTTTCTACATTTGAATAGTTCTCCGCTCCTGCACACACATTAAACATCAAAGCTGCTGCCTTCTTTTGAAAGAGTTCCAAATATACATGCGTCCGCACACTTTGTATCTCACATTATTAAAATAAAAGAGCTTTTCCCAAAACATATCCTGCTTACAGCTTTCCCATGCTAAACAAGACAAAAATAAAGATTTTTTTTAAATAGCTGAAATGTTAAATGCAGTCTTTTAAAACAAGCTGTTTTATATCCCACATAATTATGAGTACAAGTATAACTTTTTACAACTAAGTATATTTTCCATCCAGTATTTTTTCCAAACACTAAGCCCAGCCCCACTGTATCCAAGGTGGACTAACTGGCTTTCTATGCAGTCTGCCCTATGAAGAAACCAATACAATTGCTAACGGACCCAGTCTTGTAACCCTTACACATACAAACAGGTCCAATCAAGTAAATTTTACCATGCTTGATACTAAGGCGGATGATGTGTTAGAACTCATGACTTTACTGGGTATTGAGTCCTGAATAGGAGCTACATGATGTGTGCCTCGTGTAGATCACTGAGGCAAAAAAACCCAACAATCCAAGTTTTATTTAAGTAAGGGTCAAAGATTTTAGTTCTTAAAGCAAACTACTGAAGTCCTTATAGTTTTGGCTGTTAGGGAGATGAACTCTAACTGGACAAACTCCCCCTGCAATAGTATTAACTCAGGTCTTGGTGTGTATTAAAAAGAAAAGAAAAGGAAAAAAAGGGGAGGAAGGCAGGACTTTAAAATATTTGGCTCGCAAACGCAAACATATTGATGAGTTTTCCATCTTTTGCTACTAAAGTGGGATCTTAAAAACAGCCATTTGCATGGATTTTATTTTACATATACATTTAAGTTTTATTTTAAAATGCAGTCCAAAAATACTGCTCATACAATAGCATCCAAACCACCAGTTTTATATTGCATTTCTCTGATGGTAATTATTTTACACCAACTGAAAGAGAACCAGACTCAAACATGCACAACTACTAATCATCATCTTCTTCATCATCAAATGAGAGAAGGCTACTATTTTTGATCTGCTTAGCTGCATTCGGAGAGATTTTTGGTTCACTCCTATTTTTCCTTGACTCTTTTATCTTCTTACTTGAACTTGCAGTCAGGCCCAAAAACTTTTCTTCTGATGAACGCTTTGATGGCTTCCTGAACACAATTTTTCCATCAGAAGGTTCTGGTTCTTCATCTATAAATAAAGATTGCAAAATCAGAACTGCCCTTCACACATACATGGTGATTTACTAATGTCTCTTTTTCCCCAAACTAAAACTGACACAAGACCCTAGAAATTGAAAAAACAACAAACAAAAAATAAAAATAAATTAAAGTTCACCAAAATGAAGTCAAGGCTTTGCTGTAAAAACATCATGAGCTAATCCTCTTGGGCTAGGGACAGAAATTACACATAAAATGGTATAAATTATTGGAAACTGGTTCAAATCTGTAAGACAACAGAAGTTCAGCGCACATAAACCTCTTTCAAAATGGCCAAAACCAGTTTAAGATAAACCTGGATGGATGTAGTATCAGACTTAACCGACTTAGGTTAAATCAGTTTATTGAACTTGTTCCAGATCCCCTCCAGATTCAAGTTAACTCACAGTCACCCAGCATGCCAGGATACTTTACATGTCCCTTGCGAACCACCCTCACATGGTGGGTGGGTAGTGTTGGCCCAAGCTGTCTGCTCCAGCCCAGCAGGGAGGCATGCTCTAGTGCCCCCCACCTTCTGGCCTGGGCCACTGCAAGCATATGGCCTCATTTCCAGAATCAAAAGTGAATGTCTGTTCACTTGCTTATTGGTTCAATCTATGCATCTTAGATTAACCTGCAAAGATTGAACCGATTCAGCCTCAGACTTTTTTACTCTCTGTACTTAACCTTGAGGAAAAACAGGACTGCTCTGTGGTGTGCACCCACCTAATAGCCTGAGAAATCCCTTCTCTCATGGTTGCTGTAGTTATCCTACTCACGCCAACCAGAGCTTTCGGAACACAGGACTGCAAGAGGCTTCATAGGCTATAACCTGCAAATGTAGGGGACTGGATTCAATCATGTACCAAGGGAATCTTCAAAGCTGCTATTTCAAACTGTCATACACCTACAAAGTGCAATACTAAAAAAAACCCAAGAAAGTCTTCTAACATACTGTAGTTGAAAGAAGGAGAGATGGTGACAGTCAATGCCCTACCACCTGGGCAGGAACAAGGGAGATGGCAGAGCTAGCCACCACCGCTTCCACATGATCTAGCTCCACATGTGTGGAAGGAAAGGACAACCTCCAGTTCACCTTTTGCAAAAACATAATACTGCCTTCAATATTTCACAATATGCATCTCTAAAGAGCTAAATTCCTATCTTTGAGGAAACCTTTCATTTACTTCTATTAACTTCGTCCCATTGCTAATTTCAGATGATTAAGGGGAAAAAAGCCCCCAAATCTTTACCATTTTCCTCTATGTACAACAATGTTCTACTGTCTTTTCATTTTTTACACTAGGTGCCGGGTGTAGGTGCGTTTATATTGTCACCATGCTGAACACATGAATTCTGCTCATCCAGATGTGTAAAAGAAGATGTGTGCACTTAAAATGAGAGGGAGATATTCTGACATTGCCAAGGAAACACAGAAGAGCTACTACATGAACATATCTCTGAAACATTCTGATAAAAGTAAAGTCAATGAATTAGAAGCAAAGGCTTATGCTGCAGTGGCTTGCAATTCACATGATTTGTAGATGAAAGGCATTTAAGAACCAGTGCTTCTCCGGCACAATGCATTTTTTTAACAAAGTAAAATAATTTGTTCTAAAATCAATTTTGCAATCGAAACTTCCTGGTGACAATAGTAGTGCTTGACAAGGCTGTGGTTTATTGATTCACATTTAACAACGACCTCCATGCCACTATAATATCAACACACAGGGATTTTTTTCCCTGTTCCCTTTCTTACTTAAATACATATGATCTGTAGCAGAAGTTGTTTTTTTTATCAGCATTATTGCAGAAAACATCATAAAGACCTAGCTGAAAGTTGACCAATAATCAGAACATGTTCTGACTATAAAAATCATGACATTAATTATATTAGTATTTTAGGTGCCAAATCAGGTATGCATCCATACAGATCAGATCAAGACCTCAGTTTTTAAGTAATTAAAAAAAAAAAAAAAAAAAAATCAAGGGAAGCTTACCTTATCAACTCTCACCTTCACAAATCTTTCCTAGGAACAAGCCTGAGCTTTAAGAATTAAGACCTCCAATCAATTCTGCAAATGACTACTATAAGAGTAGGTACTATGGCCATGCACTTCTGCAGGAGATAAGTCAACTCAGCAGCTTTTTTTCTTGGAAGAATAGTGCTTTTACATTCTTAAAGCATTACAGATAAAGGAAAATATTCAGATAACTTACCGGAATAATATATACGTTTCTATAAAACTTGTCAAATGTAAGTACGTTCATCAGCAGACCAATCATGATTTTTTTGAATATAGGCAGTCCTTGACTTACAATGTTTCGCACTTATGTTTATAATTGACACCCTGTTTCAACTTTTCAATGCCAGTTTTGACTTTACAATGCTTGATCCAATGAAACGCCATGCCAGTGAACAAGTTCACTGCATCGCTCATCTCCTTGGAGAACATCTGTCCAAACTTCCTTGGACACTTTCTTTAAGAAAGCAAACAAGACTCCAGAAAAACCTGCAGCTAAGACTCCTGAGAAGACTCCAGTGAAGAACCCTTCAAAAAGTCCAACCAAGAGCCTTTCAAAAAGTCCAGCAAAGTCGCCTCAAAGAAGTCCTTCCAAATCAATGTGATTGCTATTTACAATATAAATACATTCATGTAGCTATATTACTCATCTATAGTTGAACGAGTACAACATTCTGGGGTATTTTGGGTGAAAACGGTATTGGGCCTTGGTTTAGGAATCAATCCCCCATTTATAACATTATTTCTTATGAGAAAATTGGTTCTGAGTTACAATGTTTTGACTTAAGACGTGGTTTTCAGGAATCAATTGTGTCGTAAGTCTGAGGACTGCCTGTAAAAGTTTATGTTGTATGTATCAGTGTTTACTAATTTGCCCTATATTTAATAGGCAATTCAAGACTAATTTCAGTATAGTTCTGGATGGTGGGTAAAATTTTGTAAGGTTTCCAACAAAACATATCATGCCATTAAACTAACAAAATACAGACTATATCATCCCCCTTGGAAGTTATGTAATGGTTGCATACCACCATCTACCTGTTTTGGAACATGATCTCCAAAGCTTGATAATGAAATATTACTTTTACATCTGGCAAACAGAGCTATAGTCTTTTAGGAAATACAGGTTTCTTGTATTTAAAAAAAATATCTATTTCCACAGCAGGACATTACAACTAATCTATTGTCTCAGTCTTGCAAACACCGATCTGCCCAAAATACTTTTTTATGCATGTATGTAAAGTGCTTGAAGGATCCTGGCTTCTATGCATACCAGTATCCATATATGTGCCAGCACAGCTATGAGAATACAGCTCATCAAAGTGTTGCTGCTGCTGCAGCATTATAACAAGGTATTGCCATTAATGTACTTTTGTGATCCTTACCTTTATGACAAGCACTTAGTACCTGGGACAGAACAGCTTAAGTATGAAGGTGTTACATCATGCTGAAATGCCTCGGGGTGAAATTCACTATTTAAACATTACATGGAGAGAAAGCAGGTGTCCGTCTGATGAAAATTTTAACTGCCCCATTAAATCACGCGACTATACAAACTTTTTATGCATAAAGCATTTAATAAGTACAAAATTGCTCCATTATTTTCACGTTAAGGAAAATCAAATTGGTTACACCCGTGTGCATTTTGATTCTCAATGTGAATCAGAGTAGGAGAATTACCAACTTATTTCATGAGCGTTTGAACCAAACATATAATTGATACGTAGTGAACGAGCAAGAAATGTATTCCTTAGATAGGCAAAGATATGGTAGACTACTACTGCTTCAGTGCAACTGCAATCGTGACTCTGTTTTTCCGCCAACAGTTTGATAAAATAAAATAACGCATCTTAAATGGGAAACCACAATTTGTTTTCCCAACATAACATCCAAGATCTGTTGCAATTCCTCCAGTAATGTCACTACTGTGGATGTTAGTAAGAACATTCCAGGAGTCTGTATACAAACTAGATAAGATAATGTCAGTCTGACTACAGTACATCCTCTGTTATCTCAATGGCAAACCGGTAGCATTAACTTAAAATAAGCAGTGATTACAAGCGGCCTCGTAACTAGCAACCTAGCACTCTAGTAATGTTACACCATACGCAATAGATTTCCTTGCTGACATCACAAGGGGATCTATTTACATAAACCAATCAGACAACTTGTTAAGAAAGATGACTTTGAGCTTTTGCAGTTTCACTCATCTGCACAGCTTTAGGCAAATGCTTTCAAAGCAATCTGAATACCAGAGAACATACTGTAGTTTCCAATGGAGAAATTCTATATAACAGAGAAATATAGCAAAATGATAAAATAAGGAATCAAAAATTACAAGTGCAATTTCAAGTTCTGATTATAATTTCTGGCAAGTCAATACACCTTTGTACTTCCTTCCAAGAGAGGTTCCAAGAAGGGTGCACCAGTGTGGGCACTCCCTACTTCCACTGCTGCTGCCATCTCCAGCTGACCCAGATGCAGAGAAAGTCCGTGAGCAGTTCCTGCCCCACTTCACTCACAGGCTGCAGCCATGCAGGTGTTGTGGGGGTAGTGGCAACAAAAGGCACGTTTCCTCTTTCTGTATTTGCTGTTTCCCATTGTGATCCCTGCTGGCCAGGAACAGATGCTGGAAGGAGGAATGGTGCGTTCCTGTTACCACTGCTGTCCCCAGCAGATGCAAACACAAGGGGAAGGGTGAGGGAGCCAAGACAGGAGGGACATGAACACCCTCTCCTGCCCCACTCCAGCTGGGGCTCCAGGGAGCAGCTGCATGGAGTGATGGGTTTGGTTGGGGACAGCAGCAATGACGTGCAGGTTCCCCCTTCCAGTGCCTGCTCCTATCCAGCAGAGGACACTGTGGGGGGTACTGGCCAAGGAGCAGAGGCTGGAAAGAGGAACTTGTGTGCCACCACTCCTGTCCCTGGCTAAGCCTAGCAGCCTGTGCAGCTGTTCCTTGGAGCCCACAGCTGGAGTGGGGCAGGAAGGGGAACTCTGGGTCTCCCCCCATGTCTCAGTCAGCTGGAGGCAGTGGCAGTGATAGCACCACAGCACCCCTGCCCTACAAATACCTGATTCCACCCCAGCTCTTTGGTGTCTTCAGCCAGCTTGTGCGTTTCAAACACTCCTAATTGACATTCACCCCATGGTCTGAAGGGCAATATGCCATATTCCCTTTTAGGAAATTCTAGATCCATGGACACAGACCACCTCTGTATTGACAATTCACATGTGTCAGCAGTACTGGATGGAGAATGAACCAGGTCAGAATACATGGCTGCTATGGTCTTATTTAAGTGATTTGGAAAAAGTGAGAACAGGAAAAGGAATTTCTTCAATTAAAAAAAAAATCAAAAAACAAAAAAACCCCACCTAAAATGCTAGGATTACTAGCCAAAACAAGGACTGAATTTCATCAAAGTTTTTGTTGTTGGGTTTTGTTTTTATTTTTGCCTGGATCCCAATTCCATATGTTAAAAGGCCTGCATTCAAAAGTTGAGCTGAAAACTCCACATTTAAGAAGTGACAATTCAGAAGTTAACACTTCATGAAAATTTTACTTGGCTTTCTTGTAACAAACGTATACCTTACAAGATGAGTGGGGGAATGAAGCATTTTTTATATTTAGCTCATTGACTTTTTTTTTTGTTTAGGAGCAGGGCATACAGTCAGATGATTTTTGTTTGCATAGGTCATTTGTATGGCAAGACAAACAAAACTCTCAAAAATTGGCAGGGGCTCATGGCAACCGTAGTAAGCACAAACCCTTAAAAATGTGCAACTTGTGTTATTAAAAGGATGGAGATGTTTTGTAGCAGACTGATGAATTTCTCAGTTGTTTCCTTGACTCCAAGGGGCTTGGAATCAGTCATACTACAACAGTTAATATATTCCTGTTGTGGAGATTTCTCACTCTGACCGAGAACAGACCTCCTGCTTTATTTTCCTTCCTCTGCACTTGCCTCATTGAACTATAATAGGATACCTTGACAAGAAAATTTTCATTTGCATGGTATCCAGTCTCACTTATTTAAGGAGTCAATTCAAGCCATAATATTTTGAAGGGGAGGACAGCAGTTAGATGTGCTGAATTTTTACTTTAAACTGGTGTTTAACTCAAAGTTATAAAATGGCCTTGATATAGCCACTTGCTGTATACAAACTTGACAGCAGCATGGACATTAACGTGCTAAAAAGTTTGTTAGGGAAAGGAAGAAGCTCTGATGCTCTAACGAGACAGATGAGGCTGCATTCACCCCTCCTGCCAAGCAAAGTGAACAAGTCTGGAATAATATTAAAGGACTTTGAATAAGTAAGCACACTTACTGCCATGTTTTGGTCATCTGTATATATCATAATGCCCCACAGGCCAGATACACTAGAAAAGCGGCACAAAAATCAATTCTAGAGATTATAATGAATGCTGGCAGAAAGTATATTATACCAATTAAAATTGCACATAATCAGAAACTATTTCTCATAAGACCAATTTTACTACTTCTGAACTAGCAGTACTTCTTTACAGAAAGATATGTGAGAGAAAATTTAAGCAAAAAAGACTTATTAGTAAATATGGGAACTTTTTAAAAAGCTTCTATCAAGTTCTCCATTGATATAAAACTTTCCTATTGATTTTTTGCATTTAAAAGCTTAAATTCTAGCTAAAGAGCTCTCCAAGACTGTATTTACAAAAGGCCAATGTTATAGCTAACATATAGTTACTAAATTCCACTGTCCCTCAGGAAGTGGTTAAGTAAAAACAGGACATTAATCAGCTATATTTGCCAAATCAATGCAATGGTACAGAACAGTGGTTCTCAACCTTCTTAGACTTAAGGGTTCCCTTGGAAAATGCCAGCTTAGTTATCCATCATTTTTGGATACAGAAAAATAACAGACCAATAATTCTGTTACCGAGAACTCTTAACTGAAAATGAGGTTGGTAGGGCAGAGATGAACAAAGGATCAAGATGAGCAGGAAACTGAAATCCAATACATACATCTACATTTCCATGAAAACTTTCCCATATGGGCCTTTGCACAGCAGCAGAGCACACTAGCCCCACCTTTGTTAGCTCCCACTGTGACCACACATGAATGTTGCCACTTGATTCACAACCCAGCCCCAATACCTTGCTCCAGGTGAGCATACCCTTCAGACCAACCACAACTCCTCCAGTTGATAATAAGCGAATTTTACTGATACACAGTGATAGGAAATAAGACCAATGCAGGCAAAGCAAGCAAGATTATTACAACATACATTACGCAAATTCCCCAGTGCCCAGAATATACACAAGGCATGTAGTCTGTCCAGCTGGTATGTAAACACTGCCTTGAGGTTCTTTGCTTCAATGTCTGACGTCAGCAACCTTGGAGGTCAGGGGGTTGATGCCACCTGCCCACTCGCTGTTTTGAAAAGACTTCCTTTTGTATTCTTTCTTCTCTGACGACTCTCCATGTTTGGGCATCACTAATTGGTCTTCCTGTGGTCATTATACTGCGCACATTCTGTTTTGTCAGCCAAAATCCTATTTTCATAGATTCATAGATTCTAGGGTCGGAAGGGACCTCAATAGATCATCAAGTCCGACCCC
>NW_005841962.1:3019514-3040375 GCF_000455745.1 Alligator sinensis | reverse complement strand
CGCCTTGGTGAATAAAACCTCACCAATTCCCTTCTGTGCCCCCGTGATGAACTTATAGGCAGCCACGAGGTTTCATTTTCATAAATCTATTACATATATACATCCTAATTTGGGCTTTACCAGTGTCCTCCTAATTTGGTCTGTTCCCCCAAAACCGGAAAGCCAAGGGCTTTTGCAAGTGGGCACTAGAGCCCGGTCTATCTCTATCATGAAAATAAAATTAGGATGTTTTCAATTTCTCAGGATATGTATATCCGTTGGATGCAGACAACCTGTCTTCCCTGAAGGCTGTGAAACTGTGTGACAAAATGCTTTTAAAAATCAATTAACTCTTGCTGTTGCCCTGGACCATTGTTCTAATACAATATCTACTTTACCTATAAGTCAATTCCTAAAAATAAACATCTAGATATCATATTCTAGCCATCAACAAACACAGCCAAGGCAGAAGATGCACCTGTTAATATCTCAACTGGCAGGCAAGCAGAAAGAGCCCACAGCATGGGGCAGAGAGAGACAGAAAAGAGAATATCGGTCCTCAAAGTTTAGTCACTTTGTGCCCCTGCTACCATCTACCTGCATATCACCAAAAACAGTTTGCCCCAGCAACAGTCATTTGTGAGATTTAACGCTGGAGATCAAAAATGCAGAGGTGGTGCACCAGAGGTACTGAAATTGATGGCTGAGCAGCATGGGAAAAACTGTACAGCAAAATTTGCATACCATATATCCTTCAATTTTAATGATCCTCTGTGAAAGAGATTATTTAAACCAGTGATTCTCAACCAGGGTGCCATGGGCAGTTGATAAACTTGTCATCCCATTAAGGCTGATGCACAATATTAGCATGGTGTAGATACACATGATGTACAAGATAAACCCAGAGATTTCTAATAGGAATCCATAGTGTTAAAAACATTTTGACCTGTTGTGGTCTTTCTGAGCTCTTTGCAATGAAAAAAATTCTCTGGTATTTTTTCACAGTCAAAAAAACCAGTGAAAGTTAAGAGCTAGCCTAAAAAGGTTGAAAAACCACTGCCTTATTCTGACCCCAATGCACTTTCATTCTACACAAACTGTTATTCTCCTTACTGAGGGAGATAGATTATTCTTGGACTTTTCCAACTAGACTTTAATAGACCACATCATTTTTCAGACACAATAATGGAGGACACTTCTTTTCCCAATATGATCATTTATGATTTTTGTGGCTACCAGAGCAGTTGGTTCCACAGAAGATGTACAGTGTGAAAGGTGCTAACCACTTTTCCAGGCTAATTAAAATATTAACATTTTCCTGAGAAAGAATCTACTTTTCTAAGAAAATCTACACAGACTTTACAGAACTGAAAGAAAAAAAATGTTATTAAGCATATGAAATGTGTATTTAAATAAGCCTAAAGCTGTGAACGCTCTGAAAATTGAAGAGTCTGCAGTTCAGGAGCTGGAACCTCTAAGTATATTAAACAGATACGAATACTGATTTTTGTCACCTGGCTTTTGGAAATAAATAATGCTTACTTGCATTTTAAGCAGCTAACCAACTGTGAAATACTGACCAATCCAATCTTAATGGGCACTTTTACAAGTCCTCCAACGTGTTCCAATTAGAATGCATCAGAGCGGACTTGATTAAAATGCCTGTAGCATCTTGTGTATCAGCATCCCCGCATTTCAAAAAGTAGCAGAGGCGCTTTAACTAAAGCTCAGATGAGCTTGCCTCTGCCACTATTTTGAAACGCAGGATGCTGAATACATGAGACGCTGAGGGTGTGTTAATTACAGCAGCTCCTGAGAGCTGCTATAATTAAAACACGCCCTCTCCACACCCCCAGAGCACATGTATAGGTGCCCCATGTACAAAAAAAAGATTCCAGAATTGCTGGACAGGAATAAAAATTCGGAATTCTACTAATGTTTTAAAAATTAATTGTTCTCTTTTCTCTCAGATTTTTATTTCTGTAATTTTCTAATATATTGCTGAAATGTACTAGGAACACCTTCCATCATTAGCACAAATTTGTACTAGAAGTCTGGATAACCAAAATGGCAGAAAAAGAATTTCATTCCAGCAGTTCTATGTCAACCTCTTTTTTGGTTTTGAGCTCCACTTATACACTTGGCATTTGGAAAATTCAGCATGGCTAAACACCAAAAATATTCCAGTTTTTCTGGATCTTTTTTATTTTTTTTTTTTTATTTTGTCCTTAAGCAGTTTTCATTCTTTGATGTTAATTAAATCAAGACATTTCCACTGAAACAGTAATATTGTCGGTCTGCATTCTGTTAAATCACTCTGAAATCTTCTTTATTTCAGTGCTTCTCTATGTAGCCCTCTGTTGACAATGTCTGACTGAAAAACCTGCCTCAAACTCTCCAATGTATATACACAGATAGACGCAACTCTTAACAGTTTTAATTAATACAACCTGGGGTTTGTGCCTCTTTAAAAAAAAAAAAAAAGCCACACACCACAGCTGTAAACTGCTGGTCCTGCCTTCCCAGATTTTAAATGGGATTAACACACAAGCTGTACAGGTATTTACATAGTAGCATTCTAAACTGCATGGCTACCCCTCCACAGATGTTGGAGAGAGGAGAGCAGGACTGTTTAGTGCACTGAATCTTGTATAGTCACAACTACTTAAAACAGGACAACAAACTTAAATATTTGAAATGAAACACCTGCTTATACACCATGAGGTAACTTATGCTTGTGGAGGACTTTGTGAATTGCATGATGCATTTCAGAAATTTGTTCCCTGTTGACAATATCTGAATAATAGGCTGAATAGTCACATCTCAGACTTCCAAGGTAACTGCATGCAAGAAATTTCCTCATTTCATTTGCTGCACCAAATATTTATTGTCTATTTACAAAGACTTCCCCCTTGCCATTTTCTTCTTTGCATTCTTGGATGACCTCTTCAACAAGTTGAGGAAATTTCCTGTGGTTTTCTTTCTTTACACGCTTAGAACTGGGAGTAGTATTAAACACAATAAAAAATGCTGTATCTAGGTTCGTGGTCATCATTATCAGACACAACTCTTGGGGAAGACACAATATCTTTTATTAAACCAACTAAGTAGTAGCAAAAAAATGCTTTCTTTGCAAGTTTTCAGGCCCAAACACCCTTCCTCAGGCAAAGGAGAAGTCAAAGATTGCAAAAGTTCTCCCAGGTGAAATGAAACTTCATCTTACACAGGAGAGTTAAAAGATGGCAGAGTTCTCCTGGGTAGGACAGTCTATTTTTAAAAAGGTTGCTCTTTGAGTATGCAAAGTAGGCACAGACAATAGGTTGAAGCAGCCTCATTACTCGATGGTGTCCGATTGCAGGCAGGGTGTTGAATTTTGTTTCTTTCTTGTTAGCTGTGAAGTTATCATGGTTTTAGACTGACACAGCTGAGACCAGTATCCCTGGTCATTATTGTATCATTTCTCACCTTCAGCCAACCAGCTTGTACTAATGTGATTACTGGTTCATTTCTTTTACCCCATTTCATCAGTGGTAGTATGTTGTTATGTACATACAAGTTAAAATTTGTCTGAAGAAGTGTGCTCAGGCTGAATTAAATTTCTTTAAATTGTGCATTTTTTTGCTATGTTGAAGGCAGTGCTATCGATATCAAAGAAGGTTTCAGCTTTCTTTTTAGAAAAGCTAAAGGTAGACATAAATTAAATGGGACATTTGATCTTACAGTCTGGGGGAAAAGTGAATTTCTGCACTTTGAAAAGATTCATGTTCCTTTCAAACTCACTACAAAAACTTCATGGAGTTTTTATTATAAAGAGAACTTTAGTGTGATTGCTTCCAGCCATTTGAATGCTTATTTGCTACCAGTTCAAATTTACCCATGTTGGAACAAATATATCCAGATATTGAATACCCCATATGAAATATGACTCAAGAACTTCACATTTAAAGTAGTTAGAATGAGAAGTCCCCATCAATTGTACTCAGTGTTGTGAGGACTGAAAAGAAGCAAGCTAAATTCCTTTAGCTCTTCCCCTACTCCCCATCTTCACCCCAGCTATGCCCTTTACTGCTATCACTGACTGCTCTCATTCCCCATCTTCTTTAGGCAGTTTGCTATAAGTTTATTGCCCCTGTTAGGCCTAACAAAAACTTGGCATGTTCATCAACTATCCTTTAACACTGCAGAGTAGAGAAGCAGTCAACCAGGGATTTAAAATTAGAACCTAATGGTCCGAGTCTCATATTTGAAATGTTTTTCCTATGCTCATGTAAATACATCAGAACACAGAAGATGAAAACTGAAAGACATATTGAAGAGATTATTCATGGAGAACAACAAAATGAATTTCACACAAACACAGTAATTTTAGCTTATTGATTCCTCACAGCTGGAAACAAAAATGAGAAACAGCATGATTATATTAGTTGGGTCTCTAGAAACTATGGAACTGTTCTATGGGCCACAGAGCTCAGCTTGGGAACTGCTGGGATAAGTTATTTACATGAAGAATTCTGAACGGTAAGTGACAGGTCACAGGAAATTGTAGAAAATTAAACATGTATCATTCAAATCTTTTTCTCCATACATGTAGTGTCTCCCTGTCCATGTGCATGTGCGTGTGTGTACACAATCATGCTCACACACAAACATATATATCACACACAAAGCAAAAGGGCAAGCAGCTTCAGATTCAGTGTTTAAGTACATACCTAACTTAGAAGCATCTTTGATCTGCTCTTTAATTTTCAGTGCCTCTTCTTCAGTCAGGTCACCTTTTTTCAGCACTACCACTTGTGGGCGCTCATCCTCTTTGTCAGTACCACTCTCATCATCTTCCTCAGGGACCGGAAGCTGCTCTCTCTACATGAGAGAAACAAAAGCAACTCTGATGACCATGCCAAACCAAAGTTCCTAAGCAAACAGTACTGGGAAGGATCAGTCTCTGGTTCAACTTTTGTAGCAAGCTCAAGATGGAAAGACATAGGGACAGTGTCAAGCCTTCCCAACATGCAATACTCAAATGGCACAAAGCTACAGTCAAATCTTATGCTAGAAGAGCTGATGCCCATCTTTTTAGTGGCTAGAAAGCAGCAGATGCTTGTATACATGAACACAGCTGGAACTGCTGCTGTTTAAGACAAGGTATATATTCCACTTATTTGACATTTATATGTAGACTGATGTCCAATCAGAAATCTGTGGTTCAGACACACTAGAGAAGCTTCAGAAAACATTAGGAAAAGGATTGAAGTTCACCATCACAAGGACACTACAAAGGTAACTTAAACCAAGAACCAAGGTTTCTCCAGTTATCCCAGAGCAGCCTTGTACCCTTTAATACGGTGCTTAAGCAGCTAGACCAGCCCTTAGGGGCCACTGCAGTCAAATGTAAGCTGATGCAGCACTCGCTCAAGCGGTTCTCAACCTTCTTAGGCTCAAGGCACCCCTTGGAAAATGCCAGGGCTTTGTTTTCACTTGGGTTTTCTTTGACTCCTGAAACATAACAGAGCTATTCTTCTTTGGCAAAGAGTTTAGGAAGATTCTCCTCCCTCCCTCTTTCCCAAGATTGGGATGATTTAAACACAAAAGGATTCCTGGGGGAAATCTCGAGGTTTCTCTTGCAAATCGTACTTGCACCCCTAACAGTGCTAGCCTTGCGTGATGCCCCATGACACTCTTGAAAGGACAAGGCAACCTCCTGGGAAGCGCTGCTTTAACTTATGTGAGAGGCTGAAGTTTTGTCCTTTGCCAGCCCCTATGCAAGGGGCGTGGCACTAATGGCTCAGTCCCACATTAAACCATTGAAACTGGACAGCAACCACCTAGAAAGCCGTTACACCATTTCAAGCACTAGTATGGGGGCCGGCTTCATACACATTAGGGCTGGAAGGGACCCCGGAAGATCATCAAGTCAAGCCCCCTGTCCCAGGGGCAGGAAGTCAGCTGGGGTCATATCACCCAGGAAGATAACCATCCAAACGGTTCTTAAGAGTCCATAGTAAGCAGACTCCCACCACCTCTGGAGGGAGTCTATTCCAGGCCTTGGGGGCTCGGTTGGCTCTTTTTAAAGCCCTATGGACCTTTATAGGGCACAACAAGGACTTAGCAAAGACAGCCACTCTACATTTATCGTGCAATGACCCATTCCTGCCAGCCTCTTCTCCCTGCTGCCTGCCAACCCGCTGCAGGGAGCCTGGATGCCAGTGTTGCCAGGTCTTAAATATGAAATTATCATATTTTCTGAAAAACTATCATACACTGAAAAAAAAAGGTATACAAATAAGTCTTATTTACTTGATCTTGATCACTGTCAGCCACCAGTGAGTGAGTGAGAATTGGGTTAAACTTAAAGCATTTCTTTATTTTGAGGCGAGTACTCACCCAAAAAAAAAAACTGCCAACAGCAAACCCAGATGTCGGTTAAGACTCTCTCAAAGCGACCTGGGTTTTGCATAGGCCGCAACAATGAGCTGCCTCAAAAATTATGGTGCATTTTGCAGGGGTTTGGGTTGTAGCCGTGTTGGTCTAAGGACACAGGCAGACAAGGTGCCTTGGGTGAATTTGATATCTTTTATTAGACCAACCCAAATGGCTGGAGAATAGTTATTAAGCAAGCTTTTGGGTTCAAAAACCCTTCGTCAGGCTAAAGAAGCTTCAGCAGTTGGCGTGTGGAAGAGCACACACCAACTGCTAAAGCTTCCTTAGCCTGATGAAGGGTTTTTGAACCCGAAAGCTTGCTTAATAACTATTCTCCAGCCATTTGGGTTGGTCTAATAAAAGATATCAAATTCACCCAAGGAACCTTGTCTGGTGCATTTTGAACACTTTTACTATTATCGATAGTACATCATACCAGGGTTGAAATTAAAGTGCAAATACAATACTTATCATACAGCGGGCAACACTGCAGGCTGCACGGAGGTAGCTAGGCCCTGCCCACCGCCCCTGGGGGGACCTGATACACCTCACACTAAGGGCGCGAAGCGAGCGTGGCCATGGAGGGCAGTGCCCCCGCGCTCAGGGGCGGGGCTTTAACGTCACCGCCTTGATGGGTGAGGGCACAGTGACGTCACGCAGGCCTCGCGGCGGGCCGTTACCTTGGTGTCAACCGTAGGCCCCTCGCGGTACCCGACCTCCTTCTTGAAGCGGCTGAGGAAGGCGGGCTCGGCCGGCGGCACGTAGGACACCTGGTCCCGCTTGCTTATGGCCGCCGCCGCCTCTCGAGGGAACAGCCCGCGCGCCGCTGCACCGACGACGCACTTCCGCCAGGAGAGGGGAGGGGCGGGGTGGACAGAGGCCAGGGTGGACAGCCCCGCATCACGTGACGAAGGCCACTTCCCCGCGGCGGCTTCCTGGTTGAACGCTACTTCCGCTTTTCCTGGCGCTAAGCGCCAAATTTGAACCGGCCGCCATCTTGAGCGGCGGTGTCGCGCCGGGCGCGGGCACCATGGCGCCCGGGACTAAAGGAGACGGTGGAGCGGAGCTGAGCGGGCCGGGGTGGGGGCTGCCCGCGCCTTGGCAGCGACCCCGCGGGGGGAGGCTTGGCGGGTCTCGTCACTTCCTGGGGGGCGGCTCCAGCAAAGGGAGGAGGTGAGAGCGGGGCGGCGGGCACTGTCTTCGGCGGGAAGCAGCTGCGTCGCGGTTTGCCCAGGCTCCGTCCCCCCGCGTCAGCCGTGCAGGAAAGGAAGGATCGGGCTAGTTCAGTGACTCGCTGTCCCGTTGGCGACCGACCCCCTCATCCACTTCGACTGGGTTTCTAGTTCCTTGTGCGTCGGGGGCCGGCGAGCGGGATGTACCGTCCATCCCATCTGATCCATATGGGTTACACCTGTATACGTGCCTATGTATGTGCGTCTGCATGTAGATATAAGTGTGTGTGTGTGTGTGTGTGTGTGTGTAGGTATAAGCCAGAGAGAGAGAGAACTAATTTTCTAGTTCATCTCACACATCCTAATTAACGATCAGTTACACACACATGCTCCCTAATTATTTTCTTAGCACTAGCAATTGCACATATGTGTGCATATACATTTCCAAACTGTTAATTGTGTGTATACACACATGCTTATAATTAATAATTAGTAATTAATTTTCTATCCATTGGGTGTGCATATGTATATACACACGCTAATTTTCTATCAGTTACATGTATTCATTATATACACATATTCCTGGTTTCCCTGACAGTCTTTTCCCTGATGCCTGATGAAGGGTGTTTGTGCCCAAAAGCAATTAAAGACTTTTAATTGCAATTAAAAGACTTTTTTTTAATTAAAGACTTTTTTTTTTCTAAAAATCTTGCTCGTCTAATAAAAGATATCACCTCTGTCCATGAGCCTTGATTGATTTCCCTGACTGCATTTTTCATTCTTGTGTTTTCACCATTTCACTATTGCATTTTTCACGGTGTAATTTGCAGTTTTGATGCAGCACGTTTGAAAGTTGCATTGGCTTTTTTTGTAAGTTTATAGCATAGTATGCTGCTTCAGTGTCCTCAAGTAAATCAAGAGATATCAGGTGTAGTGTGTCTGGGACTCTTTCATTGGGAAGCAGGTTGATGTAGTAGAGATGATAATTTTCAATCTTAAGCCTCTCCCTACACTGTTAGCAAGTCCTGCTGTTGAAGCCAAAATACAGACTCAAGCTTACTGTGTGCTAGGGGAGGCCTTACAGATATTTGTTATGGAGCATTTAACCATGGTTAAATAGATGGTAGCTTGCTTTGGCATCCTTTCATCTACAGGAGACAGTGGATATTGTAGACCATGATGTAGATGGTTTGCAATGTCTCATGTGACTGAATAGTTTAATCAGCATGATCTGTGGCAGTGGTTACAAATGCATATGTTATGGTTGGGCAGTTCAGGAGCTGCTTGCTTCCTATGGGCTTTTTTCTCTTCAAGCTGTTGGAGTCAATTTCTGTTGTGAACTTAATGGAGATGGTGATGCCACTTGTTATGATCACCTGCCAAGGTTTCCTATTGGTCAGGATCAATTACAAATGCCTTCGTATTAGGGGTGCACCAATAGAGATTTTTTGGGTTGGTACCGATGGCTGATTTTTAAGGACCTATATTGGCCAAACCAATCTGATTCCAATATAGAGCCGGGCAGCTTGGAGACCAGCATCGGGCTGATTAAGTTTGGTGTGGGGGAAGGGGCATGGCGGGGTGCAGATCAAGGCCCGCACAGCGAGGGAGGGAGTGGGGCCTGGGCAGGCATTGCTCAGCTGGGGCAGAGCATGGGATGGAGCTGTAAGCAGCTTTTCGGGGGGGGGGAGGACAGCTCCTGCTGCTGCACATACCCTAGGAGGGCATGGGGGACATGTGCCCCCAGATCTGTGCATGGGGCGAGGGTGGGCTGCAGCCAGGACCTGTGCTGGGTACTTCCCGGCAAAGGGGCTGGGCTGGGCTCGGGGTGCACAGGGGGAGGGGGGGTTGTTGTGGCCAGAGCCCCAGTGCCACCTCACGCACAGATCTGGGGGCACCCATGCCCTCCCAGCGTGCATGTAGTGGCAGGCCCCCCCTCTGGATGAGCCGCTCGTGGATCCATCCTGTGCCCCTCCCTGGCTGAGCAGCGCCTGCCCCTGCCCCACTCCCTCACTGCAGGGGGCCTCAGTCTGACTCCCCACCCCTGCCTCCACACCATACCAGCTCTATGCCAGCCTCTGAGCCACCGGGCTGTGCTCCTGGCCACATACATGCTGCGGCTGTACACCTGCACAGAGCATTTATTGGCCACATCGGGCAAAAAAAGCCGATTTCTGATGCTGTCAATTTTCCCTATCTTGGTGTTGATTTAATATTGGACTGATGTATCAGTGCACCTCTACTTCATATCTCACTTGTAAGCCGATTTCTGATGCTGTCAATTTTCCCTATCTTGGTGTTGATTTAATATTGGACTGATGTATCAGTGCACCTCTACTTCATATCTCACTTGTATGTGTCTTTGTAGCAAAGCTTGGGATGTCCTGTTGTTCTTGTTCCTCTCGATAGTTCCCCGTATAGCATGTCCGTGGGTATGCATCCATCTTCTGATCTGCTTAGATGGCTTAGGCAGCTCAGTTATCAGTGTCTGAGTAGGGTTCTCATGCTTGGTAAACTTGCCCTTTGAAGAACCTCTGCAGCGGTAAGTTTTTATCTTGCCATTTGATGTTGAGTATATGGCATAAACAGCACGGGTGGAAGCAGTTTAACTTTTTCTCTTGATGTGCATAAGCTATCCATGTTTCCCCACCATACATCAGAGTGCTGAGTTTGCAAGCTTTGTACACTAGCATTTTGGTCTTGATGGTAAGCTTTGAGTTGTTCTGTGCTCTTCTAGTCTGCTGAAGGTGGTGGCAGTCTTTCTGATATGAACACTAAGTTCTGATATGAACACTAAGTTCTTCATCCAGTGCAAGGTTAGTAGTCACTGTAAAACCTAGGTAGCTGAACTTTTGGGCTACTGCTAGCTGGTTCTCATTAAGGAGGATTGATGGGTCTTGTGGAACTCCCTGTCCTAGTACAATTGTTTTCGTTATGCTGATGGTGAGAGCAAAGATGGTAGAAGTTTGGATATTTCATAGAGTTCATCTTACTTTTACTTGAGCACTGTTTAAAAAAAAAAAACAAAAAAAAAAACACACTATTTCAGCTGCTTAGCTGTTATGCAATGAAATTTCTTTTGGCTAATATGTGTCAAAACTTAATGTTCTGTGATATCTACCTGTTATGGTTTAAAGCTTTTTAAAACTCCATTATATGGGAATCTGTAACCATAGCTAAAAATCTGTGGCCTGATGCAAACATGCACATAACTTAATGCACTTGAGCAGCCCCACTGAATTCAATAGGGTTGCACCATTCATAGAGTTAAACATATGCAAGTGTTTGCCTTGAAAGTTTAGTGCTTCCACTAGATATGCCAGAAGCACTAAACCAGATATCTAGCAAAGGAATATGGTAGATGAAATTTTTTTGCTACTTCCTATTATTGCCGGTTACAATGTAAAACATGTTTAAATGGTTTTGTAAGTATGCAAATGTCTTTCTTTTTTCTCTCTCCCAATATAATTTGGAATATATTCTCCTAATCCTTTACTGATAGCTACAAATGGTTTTCCTGTGAAGTTTTATGAGCGTTGTTCCCCTTTTGTTTTACAGGAGATGCGCGCAATCCAGCATTACCTTCGTCAAATTCGCTTAGGTAACTATCTATTTGCTATTTGTTTTATGATGCATTTTAAACTGTATTCTGTTTGGCAAAGTGATTTTTGAGGGTTTAGAGTTTCTAAACGTTGTGGTGGAATAGAAATTTGTCTTCTCATGAACTGCTGCTACAGTGGTAGGATATTGACCTGTGCTCTTGCATTTTCTGCCATTTTGTAAAGACATGTTTTAGGGTTTTATAGTTGTGAATTTGGTGGCTGTCATGGGTGGGGGCCAGAATGAATGATCTTGTGGATTCTCTTGTAAAACAAATTGCCCGTAAACACGTGTATACCCAACTTTGAGACTGTCATCTTAGATGACTGCAGAATACGTGGTAGCCTGTTTTTTATATTGCCATACATTGAGCTTTTAGAAAAACCATCTTAATGTGGGCCAAGAAATGGTCATGTGTACAATTGTGCTTGGACTAATTTTAACTAGTATGTCCTTCTGTTAATTAAGTGGGTTGAATTATAGGTACTGGATCACAACCATGATCTGTGTACTCCAGTGTCCTGTTTCCTATGGTGGCCAACATCAAATGCTTCAAAGGACAGTTTTTAAGTAACTTTTCATTATGCAAGTATGGCATAACATGCCATTTGCCCACAGCTGCTTCCTTTTTACTAGTAACAGATAAGCTTGAGCCCAGTAAGGTGAGGCTTAATGCTTCTTCACAAAGTATATAACTTTAACTGTTATAACCCTGGAGATGTTCAAGGCCTTTTTTTAATCTGGCCTTGGTGACAGCCAATGGAGTATAGTTTCAGGTTATATGAAACAATATTTTTTTTTCCTTCATTTTGCAATTTTCAACATACCTTAAAGTTGTAGATTTATAGAATTCAAATTTACAGATAGATTTTGGTATAATTTCAGATAAGCCTATGTAAAACTTTTGCTTCCTTAATTTTACTACTATAATCTCACAATTTAGAAATCAGTCTTTCAGTTTTTTGATAAATATTTTATATATGAACATTGCTTCGTTTAGTGCTGAAGGTGATGCCATCAAGGTTTATGTGAGAGTGCGTCCTCCTTCAGAAGGACCTACAGTAGCTGATGGGGATCAAGGCTTGTGCTTATCAGTTCTTTCATCAAATACTATCCGTCTGCATTCGAAGCCTGAACCCAAGATCTTCACTTTTGACCATGTTGCAAATATAGACACAACCCAGGTAACAGCTTTGAAAGGGGGTTGACAATCTTTGATAAAGTGAAAAAAAATGGTTGCAATGTCTATAAAAAATATTTAATAAGGTATGAATCCCTGTTTTCATACTTACTGGTAATGCTACAGTAGGTTTTAACTACTACTGAGCAAGTTCTGTTTTCATTTTTTTTCTCCAGTGTGTTTTAAAATTTCTTTTATCAAAGTTTCTTTTAGAATTTCAGTTTGCATTTGTAGACATTATGGTAATACCATAGACCAATGATTCTCAACCAGAGTGGCATGTTTCCTTGGAGTGTTTTGAGATCCTTTTAAGTGTGCTGTGAAGTGCCACACAATGTTAGCCATTGTTAGGTGTGCAAACATGATTTACAAGATTAATCAAGGGATTTCAAATAGGTTCCCATAGTGTCAAAAACATTCTAACCTGTTGTGAATTGCTCTATTGTTTTTTTATTACAGAAAAAAACAAGTGAAACCCAAGAGCTGGCATTTTCTGAGGAGTACCTTGAGTCTATCAAGGGGTGCCTCAAATCTAAAAAAGTTAAGAACCATTACCATAGATAGACTGCTAACTATTTTTATACAGCTAAGTTAGCAGCAAGGTTTAATTTCTAACTCATTAAAAAAATTATGTAGATTAATATGCGATGGTGTTCTTTTTGAGTAGTTAGGTCAGCTTCTGACGTACTTGCTCTTTAAACAGATATACTGGTTATATGATTTTAGAATACCACTTCAATCATTTGCTTTAAGGAGTACCATTATAAAATGTCTAGTATTGGAAGGCAGGGTTTCCTTATTTTTTTTCTTCATACGATGTTTAGCCAATTCCCAAGTAGCTCCTTTTTTGAAATTCTAAATATCTGATGGACAGCAGTCCTATTGCACTTTCATTTTCTGCCTGTCCCCGAAGCCTTTGCCTTGTAATGTGACTCAGTTTCATTTGGTAGTAGCTGTGATGCCCTGACCTCTCATACAGCCAGGCGTGCATTTGAGAGGGGCTTCCAGGGTGTTCTTACACCTACACGGATGCCCCTCACTCCCAAACCCCTCTTTGGCATCTGTTGCTTGACTACTGAGGACAGACTGAGAGGTGCCAGAAGTCACCCCCCAATCAATGGTGCCTCAGCTTTGCCCATCTCACCTAGGCCTTGCCAGCTCTTTGCATAGGGGATTTTGCAGCTAGAAGAATTGCACCCTTATCTGGTCATACACTCAGAAAAGATGGATCTCCCCTTCCACGGAAGAGGACTGCTTGTATGGTTGAATACTCTGGAATTGCACTTATCCTGACAATAAGTAAGTTATAACCAAAAAAAAAAGTTATGAAAATAAGAGCAAATATAAGAAATCAGTAACCATATGCTGAGCTACAGGCAACAAAAAAGAAAAAACAAGCAAAAGAAAAAGCAAAACTATTCTGACTTTATTCTGCATCTTAAACCCAAGAAGGCAGCTTTTTTTCAGCTCAACAGGTTAGAAGTCAGCCCTTGCCTCTGCACTTTCTATCAGGGTCTCCTGCCAAATCTCCTGTCAGCCAAGATACTTAGCCCCCCTGGTGAAGGCCTAAAGATATCCCCTATGCATGGGAAAGCTAAAGATTTAAAACTTGTTCTCAAGGTAAAGCTTAGATATGGTTTCTTATCTGGCCATTTACATGGATTTTTGGGGAGCCTACATTATGCATATCCTGTGGGCCTCTTTCCCCCTCCCCTCCCCCCCCAGTGTATTTGTTTACTGGAGTAGAAGTCTTTCCTGTTCTAATTAAGATCAAGATAATATTTGTCTATCCTTTTAGACACCAAGATTACTAATCCAGTATCCTACAGATACTCTCTCAGTTTCCCTACTGTGACAAAAGTGCTTTCCCCAATGGTGTGTTATTCTAATGGCCCCTTTTTTAAAACAGAAATTCATCATCTCCTTGAAGGGTGTGGTTATTTAGCATACCCATAGTAGAGACTGATTGTGAAGGATTACCTCTTTTTTAAGAATATTTGCTATATCCCTGGGATGCTGGCTGGCTAGCTGTGGACTTTGTAACGTGTTTGGAAGGGGGAGAAGGCGGGTATCAAACTATTTGTAAAGGGCACAAGAAATTAAATTTTACAACTCTAACAAAAGGTAACTTCGTCTTCTGATCATCCATTCTATAAGAAGGACTTTATTTGCTGTGGACCATGTTACGCCATACATGTGCATGCAAAATTCTATGTTATAACTGGGAAACTTTTGTTTAATGATGGAAAGCATATCATCATCCTTTAATGGTGGTGGCCACCCTTTTTGGCTGGTGTGCCACAAAGTAAGCACCAAGCCCTCACTGAGTGCTACTTTGGTGCCCTTCCCCTGCCCAATCTGTTGCTTTGCTTTCTGCTGCTTGTGCTGTGCATCCTGCCTGATCTGTTGCTGTGCTTTCTGCTCCCTGTCTTATGTTGCTGTTTCCTGCTCCCTTTCCTACCTGCCTTTATCATATGGAGGCTTCCTATGTCACTTGTGGCATGTGTGCTACAGGTTGGTCACCTCTGTCGTATACTATATACTGCTCCTAATAAAGCATTTTATTTAGACAAATTAGACCATTGTTACAGTCATAAGTAGGAACCTACTGGAATCACTACTTTGCAGAAATCGCAAAATCTGGAATTCCTGAAAAACTGGGCAATGCCTGCAAAATCTGCAAAAAAGCAAAACATACTGAAAGCAAAATGCTGGCTCCCCAGAGGAATCCAGGAGTCCTCATGGCTCTATGGCCTGGCTGTGGGAGAGGGGCTGCCAGCATGAAGGAAAACCTAAGATCACTGCTTCCCCCCACCCTTTACCACTGACTGGCCAAGAAAGCTGCTTGTGACCCTGCCCCTCTCAACCAATTGGTGGTGAGGGGTGAGGCTGCATGACGGACAGGCATCACAGCCAATCAGTGGCAAGGGGTGGGGCTACCAGGGGCCTTTGACAAGTCAGAGTTATGGGGGGTAGGGGTGCCGTTATCAGCTGGCAAAAATGGTGGCCGGCTCTGCAATCTCCCCATGAAACTGGCAGCTACCTCAAGTTTTGTAGACCCCTAGTCCAAATAGAGGACTACACAAAAATAGATGGTGGTAGTAGAAAAACTTTATCCAGCATAACACAAAGCAATTGATTCACTACTTATAAGAAAATAAAAAATAAAACTTATTTTTTTAGGTCCCATGTTAATAAGGGGCTGGGATGTGTTGGTGCGTTTATTTTGATGACCTCAAGAAAGACCACCAGAAATGATGCATTAAATGATTGTCACGATCAACATGTAAATACATAAAGCTCTTCATGTTGTGCTATTGCAACAAATTTCCTTAAGCTATAGACAATACTGAGAAGGAGACCTTGCTGCTTTGTTTATGAAATCTTGATTCCAGATGCCATGTATTTTGTTTTATCAGGAGTCAGTGTTTTCAAGTGTGGCCAAAACCATTGTTGAATCTTGTATGAATGGTTATAATGGGACCATCTTTGCTTAGTAAGTAATTTACATTTATTTCATATTAAATAAACTTTTAGTTTCACAGTCCTATGTTTCTAAAAATTACATGTAAATGAATACTAATTGACTTGTGTCAAGATATAGATTGATGTTATAGAGTAGCAATTCCCAACCCCGGGTCACAACCCAAATGAGGGTTGCGGGGGCAATGCTGGTGGTGCCTCAAAGAAAAGACAAGCTGTGCTGTGTGCTGGGAGCTCCCCCACCCCTGGGCCGTCACCACTGCACTCCGCTTCCAGCAGCGTGGTGCGGAGAAAAAAAGTTTGGGAGCCACTGCTATAGAGTGTGGCTTTTTGCGTGCTTGATAGCATATCGACTGACCTGGAAGATAAGGTTTAATGTGTGATGTCATTGCTAAAATAAAGTTTTGTTTATTTGTTTTCTTTCCTTCAGTGGTCAGACTGGTTCAGGGAAAACATTTACTATGATAGGTAAGCGCATAATGATTTATTATGAACAGTGGTTTTTTAAATATTTTTGTTCTGTAATGTGGTTTAGTTTTAATATTGTGTTCTTCATGCCTTGTAAATGATGTATGATGTGGGGTTTTCATTTTTCATCAGGTACCTTTTATTACTTTAACATTTTTATAGCACTTGGAGTAATTTATCTCAGTCTTTCAAGAGAATGAGGAGTAGTTACTAACTTGGCATCTTTTCCAATTGAAGAAGACCTATTTCTTTATTCTTAGCTGAAGTAAACCTAGTAAATCAAATATTTGTATCCAAGTGCCTTTAAATATTCTAAAAGTATTTTCTTGGATTTCTTTTTCTCTCTTTCCCCTTCCTTTGCCTCCCTTCCCCCAACCCAATTTAATTCCTAGTGAGATAGTCTAAGTAAGTACCTTTCTTCTCTTATTAAAATATACAGAATTTTTGGAAGACTAGACTGGAAATTGAGGTCCATTTGTACATAAAGGAAATTTAAAGTATTGGTGCTATTTGTGATGTTAATTTTAAATGCACTTTTTGTTCTGTTTCCTGCTTTACTTAACATCAGAGGGGTTGTTTATAGTACCAAACTGAAAGGACTGCATGGTTGAGGGGACTGATTTGAGTGCACATGAATATTGAACTATTCTCTCAGTTTTGATAGGTGATCCCATGAAGGGTTAGGACACTAGTGGGGAAATCTGCATACTTGTATCTCTTTTATGGGTAAACAAACTTTGAGTATCTTTAACTGTAAATGTATCAGCTTTCACAGGAATTATTTTACTTCAGTGTTAATCTTTTAAAATCTAAGGTGATGCAAGAAAACCAAGTCTTTATAGGAGAAATGGCTCAATTTCTTCCTCTTTTGCTATAAATTATTGGTGATAAACTTGTAGTCACAATGTTGCATAATATTATATGAGAGCCAGCTGCTGTTGTTGAATAATAATTCCTAATTAAACCTCTATATATCCCCTATTAAACCTCTTTTTAGGTCCATCTGATTCTGATAATTTCACTCATAATCTGAGAGGTGTAATTCCTCGGAGTTTTGAATATTTGTTTTTTCTGATTGCACGTGAAAAGGAAAAGGTAAAATTTTATTTTTATCTTTGTAAACAAAGACATTTCTCTTTGACCTTAATAAGTAGTTGAATTGTTTACCTTTGGCTAAGTAAAAACGATAGCATGACGTTTAGCTTTACATCTTTACTCCTAGTAAAGGAGTATTTGTTGTTTAGTGCTTTGTCAGTTGATGGATACAAGTGCCAGAACATTTCTGCATAGATGAATTTATTTAGCTTTCAGGGTAAAAGTTGTTTTTTGGAATAATAAGTGATGTTGTTGTATAAAATATAGCCGCAATAACCATTTCTTTGTAAAATAAATGGTAGTACTTTGTTAGAGACCTGATTTTATTTTTTTTTGTAACAGTGGTATATCAACACTGGAAATGTCCTTGTTTTGCAGGCTGGCACTGGAAAGAGTTTTCTCTGCAAGTGCTCCTTTATTGAAATCTACAATGAACAGATATTTGACTTGCTGGATTCTGCTTCAGCTGGACTCTTTCTCAGGGAACATATCAAGAAGGGAGTCTTTGTTGTTGGTGCTGTAGAGCAGGTGTTAACATCAGCTGCAGAAGCATATCAGGTAGTCATTATTGAGTTCTTTTTTGAAGCTTCTAGGCCAGTAATTCTCAACCAGGGTGCTGTGAACTAGAAGTGCAAACACCTACATATAATTCACAGTATAAACTCTGAGATTTCAAGTAGGAATCCATTGTGTCAAGAACATTCTGACCTGGTATGGTATTTTTGGGTTCTTTGCAATAACTGAATTGCTCTGTTGTTTTTCTGCACTCAAGAAATAAGTGAAAGTTTAGCACTAGTATTTTCCAAGCGTTCCTTGAGTGGGCCATGTTACACCTTGCGTTGTGAGTCATACAAATGTCGATTGGTAATAGAACTAGCTTAAATCTGGAGCAGTCACACTTCAAGCCAACAGGGCCCTGGAGCACTGAAAAACAAGAATCTCCCCACACTTCCCATTGTGGGCTTCCCCCCTTGCCCATCTGGGTCCCCATTTAATGCCTGGCTGTGTTATCTGACCCAGGGGAGCAGGCAGGGAAGGGTTAACCTGCCTGCCCAGATGCTGCTGACAGGTTAAGCCTTCCCTGCCTGCTCCCCTGGGACAAGTAGTACAGGCAGCCACAAATAAGCAAGGGGAGAGGAAGGGGAGGACAGCAAACAGGGATTTGGGATGCTGGGTGGGGGGAGCAGTAAGGCCCAATCTGAGCCAGCAGAAGGGGCGGGGGTAGGGTGTTTACACTAAGATGTAGCCTACAGTGGCAAGCTGGGTAGCACAGATCAGAGAGAAATCCTGCCCTGGAGTGGTGCAACTTTGAGCTACATAATAAGTGCTTAAAATCAGTTTCTTTGGATGGAAGAGCACACACCAACTGCAGATCCTTCATCAGGCTGAAGAGGCGTTTTTAAACCCGAAAGCTTGATAAGAAAATAATTTCCAACTATTTAATTGGTCTAATAAAAGATATCAGATTTACCCAAAAAACCTTGTCTGCCTATGTCCTTAGATCAACACGGCTATAACCTATACCCCTAAAATTTGTTTCAGATGTTAATGTGTGGACAATCCAGGTGTTAAGAGCTCCAAGAGCCACCCAAAATTACTACATAACAAGTCCTAACAATGGGTGCCTTGAGTCTAAAATGGTTGAGAACTACTGGTCTAGGCTTTGTATGGTATTGTTCATATGGTAGTATTAGCTGAAACAAGAATACCTACCCTGCACTTCTTAACGATTTGTCAAATTTAAGAGGTTTGGGTGGATAAAAGGCATTGATGGTAATTTTCTGCTGGTACTTTCAGTGAATGTCAGTGGTTCAGCACTAGGTTTTTAAGTCCCACTACCATGTACTACATGTACCTAATGCTGTGTGTCCAAAAATTGAGTAATATTTACTATAAAGCCTAGAATTCAATCGCTTGTATCCTTCATAAAGGTTTTACTTGTATCACATTAATATCTGTATTAGGCCTGTGCGAAGCGGCAAGTATTCACTTCGGATTTGGATGCCAGTGATATGATTCGACCGAATCACATCCAAAAGATTTGGCACTGCTTTGGAGATTCAGCTATAGACTAAACAGGCAGCTGACAAGTCTGTTGGGGTTGGGGAAGGGAAGGGGCGTGGTGCGGCGGGGAGGGATTGCAGCTGGAACCTGGACAAGGTGCCCAGCTGGGGTGGCGGGGTTGCATTACTCGGGGCGGGGTGTGGGTGGAATGGGATGCGGGCATGGCAGCACTCAGAGTGGGGGCTCTGCCCTGCTGCCAGTTGTCCTGCTGGGGCAGTGTGGGGACACAGGCGCAGCTCGCTCTGGGCAGAAGGGAGGCAGGCGGCAACAGGGCAGAGCCCCTGCACCCAGTGCTGATGTGGGCGCAGTAGCGCTGGGAGCTGGGGCTGTGCCCTGCTGCTGTTGTGCCCCCTTCTGCCTGGAGTGACCCACACCCACATCCTGCCCCCTCTGTCAGATTGGGCAAACAGCAGCAAGGCAGAGCCCCCACTCTAAGTGCTGCTGCGCCCGCATCCCACACCCTCCCCAAGTCCTGTGCCCCCTGCCTGGACTGGGCAGCTAGTCCTAGCCCCTTCCCTCCTCCAACCCCAGCAGACTTACCAACTGGAGGCAGCTGTGTCAGGTGCCTGTTTATTCTGTGGCCAAATCTCCAAATCAGTTCTGAGCTTTTAATTGGTCTCCTAATTCAATTCGAATTCAGAGATTCAGTCCCCAAATCAGGCCAAATCTCCTCCGAATTGAATCGGCTACCAAAGCTTCGCACAGCCCTAATCTGTACGTTCACAACATCAAAGGAAATATCGCTCCTGGGAATAATATTTTATATAGCAAAAATTGATATCTAGTACTTGAAAAAAAGTTAATGAGTCTTAAAATGTAGCAGTTGCAATTTTAAACTATAAAGATTGTAAAACTTGGAACTGTGTTGGCAGGAATAAAGGAAGGAGAGCAAATATTCAATCTCTTTTTTTTTTTTTTTTTAAACCAGCAAGTTGGATTGCATCTACATCAGAAATATCTGGATAGTGTCATTAAGATTTATAACCATATTAATTTTGTATAAAGATATACACTGATAAAAGTCAGTTTTACAACTGCTTTGCTTCAGTGGGGGCCAACCTTTTTGGCAAGTGTGCCACAAAAGTAAGCCCTGCATCTTCCCTGGGTGCCCCTCCAATCCCATTCCCTTACCCAGTGTGCTCTTCCTTCTACCCCCTCCCTGATCTGCTGCATGCCATCCCCACAGGCTGCTTGTGGCACATGTGCCACAGGTTGTTTACACCTGCTTTACTTATTTTAGCAATAAGGCCTCTTTTATTGGCTATTTGAGTGTCTTCAAATTGGATACTAAATTTCATATGTGGAATTGGGGGGGGGAGGGGAGTGATGTTAGTTTGAAATAAGCAAGTTGGTATGATTTTGTGCCTTTTTCTTGCCTAGGTGTTAACTATGGGCTGGAGAAA
>NW_005841962.1:3016319-3019483 GCF_000455745.1 Alligator sinensis | reverse complement strand
ATCGGCGTGTAGCATCTACCTCCATGAACAGAGAGTCCTCAAGGTCACATGCTGTTTTCACTATCACAATAGAATCAATGGAGAAGAACAATGAAATTGTTAATATCCGATCCTCCCAGCTTAATTTGGTAGACTTGGCAGGATCTGAGAGACAAAAAGATACCCATGCAGAAGGAGTGAGATTAAAGGTTGGTGCTCTGTCTGTAGCTGCTTTCTCCTTTTCTATTAAAGGTGAAACCTGCTTAATTAAGAAAGTTTTGTTTGTTTTTCCCCTCATTCATTGTCTTTTATGTTTTAGGAAGCAGGTAATATAAACCGATCATTAAGCTGCCTAGGCCAAGTGATTACAGCACTTGTTGATGTGGGTAATGGAAAATCGAGACACATTTGTTACAGGGATTCCAGACTCACTTTTCTACTACGGGTAATGTATGACACTTAGTCCTTATATAATAGTGTTAAAAAAGAAAACATTGTTTGTTTGTTTTTTTGGATTGGTTTGCTCTCAATAATGCTTCTTGAGAAAATTGATTTCTTACATGCAATAGGACTTCAAAATTTGCTCTCAGCACAACTTTTGGAACATTTTGAAGGAACTGCAAAACACAATCTTACCCAAGTTCTTCCTTTGCTCAGGCAAGGACCATCATTGCTACAACATAATTTTCTTTTCTAGATTTGTTTTGAAGAAGAAACACACCCTGTCCATTTACAAGTGGCGTTACATTTCCACCAGGAGAATCACCACTCCCAGTAGAAACTAAAAGTGTACAAGTGTTCATACAGTTTCTTCTGGAAAAGAAACAGTAATTGTTAGGCGATTATGCCACTATGATGCACTGTAATCTACCTGATTCCTGAAATTCTTCTTACATGTTACAGTTGATTAATGCCCTTCTTTTAATAAGTCTTGATCTCCCAGTAATTAAGCTTCTGCTAATTGTCTGCTACCTCTGGGAATTTCTCCTCCCTTCAGATTCACAACTCTACCCACTGTTCTTAGCGATTGCTGTGCTTGCTTCCCTCCTCAGGCCTGATGAAGAATAACTTGAATTCAAAAGCTTATCTAACTTGAACCAACTGCATGGCTGGGATAAATAAAAGATATCGCCCCAAAAAATCCTTACCTCTTGCATAATTGTCATGTCCTCAATTGAGATCAATAATTGGACCATGTGGTTGCATTACTCCAACACTATATTAATGCAATTTCCCTGGGAGTAAACTACTTGGTTAAATGCTGTGAATGGAATGTCAGAAAAGACTTTATATATAGAAGGCAGTGACACAGTGATAAGAGAGTTAATTAAGTGGATTGATTTGATCAAGTGATAAACAAGATGGATGTCCCTGGTCGGTGGATATGTCCAAAGTTGTTCAGATGGACCTGGTTCCAATGCTGATCTAATGCAAATTGTGAGTGCGGAATGGCTATTCACAATATATAGGTGCGTGTGAGACCACCTGTACCCAGTCACCTCCAGGCAATATAGTTCTGCCATCAGGACTAAAGCCGTCACCTGACTTCAGGAGGCTGGGATTGGGGTAAAAGCAGCACATTGTGGAATGCCTGAAGAACCTACTGGGCTGTTTGTCTTGGGATGCTGTTCTGAGATGACCATACAGACATTCTTTCCTGAAAGAAATGGTTGCTGCTCATCTCGAATGATTTTGCAAGGTTTGCTTTGGGACAGCAGAAATAGCTGATTGCACTTTGCCCCAGGAGAAAACGGTCTCTTTCAGGGCAAATGCAAGATCTCTTCATGCCATATGGTGCCACCTAACCTACCTTCTGCCTGTCTTCAGACTGACACCGCTAACCACCTCTGTACATCTCTTCTAGGTTTGCCTGTAATAGTATATGGTTCATTTCTAACAGTTCCTGAAATATTACTTAGTTTTGAATCGCTTTGCAATACAGGCTGAAAGTTGCTTTAAACCAGACTTTTAGGGTTGTATCCTTTCCTGGTCAGCTTTGCAATAAAATGTCTTAAATACAGAAATTTGTTAGATAAATCTATTCTGTAGGTTTGTTTAAAATTACAAACTGGATTACATGTGGAAGGAAGTGTACATTTCTGAGTTTATCCACAAATCTACAAATATAGTCCATTTTCATATTTTCAAACAGGATTCTCTTGGAGGTAATGCAAAAACATGCATAATTGCAAATGTTCACCCTGGATCCAGGTGTTTTGGTGAAACTTTGTCCACCCTTAATTTTGCTCAGAGAGCAAAGTTGATTAAAAACAAGGTAAAAAGAATTATTTTTTTTAAATGGTGAAAAATAGTTTTGTAATTTAATTGCATTTTTGTTTGCTAAGCTACAGTTTTTTTATTCAATATCTTTGTACTATTAATTCAAATGCAGAACATTTTTTATATATATATTATTATTTATATAATATATATTATTTATTTTATACACACACACACACACACAAACTTGTTTGCTTGTCTAATTTTGTTTTTAACTGTCAGTTCATTCTTTGCACGTCATTCAACATGACCTATTAAAATATACTCTTCATTTAATTTTGTTTTTTTCTGAGCTACTTTTTTTTTAATCTTTACCACTTCATGAAAACATGAAAAATACAAGCTTACAATGAAAGCTTTAAGATAGCCATGAATATATTTAGGTTATGTAACTTTTTCTACCCAAACTTCACATCTGTGCTACATCCCAGTGTCTGCTTAAAAACAACTTTTCTAGTTCTGTTCTACCTACTTCTTGAAGGGATTGGAAGCATGTTATCTTCCAGTTGTTTAGCCCCTGTTTATAATACATACATAAATATATGCACACTTGTGCATGCACGCACACACACACGTACACATATATCCTATACATACGTATTGGGGTGTGCAAAGTGGGCCATATTCGATTTTGCACTCGGATTCAGCCCAAATCTGAAGATTCGATGCTGATTCAGAGAATCAGTGATTTCGGCCATAGATACAGCTTTAAATGTCTTTTCTACGTACCTCCAGGTACCTGGTGCAGCTCGTGAATGCTGTGATGCTGGGGCAGATGGAGTGTCCCACAGGAGCACAGTTGGGGGGGCCCCCCACATGCTTGGCAGCGAACCTGGAAGTGGACCAGAAGTACTTCCAGTCCACTTACAGGTCCACCGGGGAGCGTACGCGGAACTCCCTCCCCT
>NW_005841962.1:3005038-3016054 GCF_000455745.1 Alligator sinensis | reverse complement strand
CCCCCCCCCCCCCCCCCCCATGCCCTCCTGGCTCAGTGATTGGCCATGGGGGGACCCCAGCTGCCCCCCCAGACCCAGGAGGCACAAGTCACTGAGCCTGGGGGGCACGGGAGGGGCCCTCTGTGTGCTCCCCACTGGACCCAGAAGTGAACTGGAAGTGCTTTTGGTACACTTCCAGGTCTGCTCCTGAGCACACTGGGGAGTGCCCCACAGTCCTGGTGGATGCTCCATCTGCCCCAGCATCTCAGTATTCATGAGCCACCTGGTACCTTGAAGCATGTAGAAAAAAGGTTTAAAGCTGTGTCTATGTCCGAATCAATTCGGAGGGTTCAGATTAGATTCAGAGAGATTAAAGGGTCTCTTGATTCATTCTGGAGATTCGCCAACCGAATTGGGCTGAATCTCCACCGAATCAAATTAGGGACTGAAGCTTCACACAGCCCGTGTGTGTGTGTGTGTGTAATTTTTTTTTCACCTAAACTTTTCAGGGATTAATTCTTCCAAGAGATTGTGATTTTTAGTTTTCAGAAGCTAATGAAGTAGAATAAAATTTAAGTTGAACTCTGCTGTTTTTAAAGAAAGTCTTGCTGATAGTTACCTACTGCTTTCTGATTAATCTGAGTTGTTTTTAATGTTACAGTATTTAAAATGCAACCTTAAGAATTGTATTTATTCCTCCTGATACCCTCTTGTTACAATTTTGACAAAAGGCTATTATAAATGAAGACACACAAGGAAATGTGAGCCAGCTACAAGCTGAGGTGAAAAAACTGAAGGAACAGCTTGCTCAGTTTACTTCAGGACAGTCTACACATGATATTTCTGTTTTACAAGGTAGGAGACAAAAGAAAAAAAACTTTGATCTTTGTTGCATTCTGGAATGATAAAACTTTTTTTGTTTGGGGTGGGGGGAGCTATTTGCTCATTGACTTGCTAGGGGGATGGGAGTGAGGAATTTTTTTTCCTAATTTGTATGGTTTAGGGTTTATGTATCACCTGGATATTTATATACAGCATAATTGCTATTTTGCAGATTTTTAAAATTTTGGAGTCACTTTTGTTAATCTAATGGATTCATTTTATTTCTTTTTTTCTTAGTGTATATGTATTAAGTGAAAGTTCTATTACAGTTTTATTTTGGTTAATAACTATAATCCTCCAGATTCTGGTTTTTAAAATAGTCATGGCCAAGCCCTTGGGATAAGTCAAAATAGGCGTACGATTATCTATTCATAGAGGCTTCTGCTTTTCCTCACTAGGTGCGTTTGTTGCACAAACCTTTTTATTTGTTTGTCAGCCTTTGTTTTTTATCACGGTTGTTTTAGGAAAAAAAATATTGGTGTGGGAGGGAGAAGAGTAAAAGAGCTTGTTTTGATATACAAAATAAATAGAAAATAAATTGGATAATAATGAGATTTTTGTCAATCTGTAAATTTTACTTCCATGAACTTTTCACTGAACAATTATACAGTTTAGATCCTGACAAGCTTCCTATTAAGTATAATTCTAACTGGAAATATTGTACCTTATAGTATTTTATTACTATTGTTGTTATCTTGGCCTTGTAACTCTTACTGTGGCCTTGCACCGACTGTGGCCTGACCTTGTCAAGCAATTAAGAATTTCAGTAGAGCATTAGGAGCACTTGAGACACCCAATGACTATAAATCATCTTTACTTGGATTTTGCAAAAAAAATCACACATTTGTTGCTATGTGAAAGATAAGATATTAAACCATACACACAAGATTTTGTGTGATGTTGAATCCATCAGTTAGATTTACTGTGTTTAGAGAGGTAACTAGCCATACCAGTCTGACATTAGGCAGAAGTGATACATTATAGACTAACTCCTTTAGAGGGGTATAAGCTTTTATAAGATGCAGCTTACTTCATCAGATGCTCTGAATGGATATAGCATGTCATTTATAGCATCTGACAAAGCAGGCTGTAGGCTATGGAAACTGATGCCTCTGAATAAATCAGTCTACAAGGTGCTGCACTGCTCTGCACTGCTGTGTTTGTGAAGGTTTAACAGCTGTTACAGTTGGTAGGAACACCAGGAAAAGTAGCGTGACTTAAATCTGCTAAATGACCATTTACCTTAAATAAAATAAAATTTTAAAAAATTTAAATTTTGTGTGCAAGTGTTGATACAATGGACACATGTATGTCAAGTTTCATGAACACAAACTATTACATATTAGGCTTCAATTTTAAAGATGTGAAATATCATTAACTGCTTATTTTAAAACATGTTGGTCTTTTAAAAATTACATGCATTATAATGAGAAAGTTATTAGGTACTTTAATTCTGTGGTGTTTGGTGTGTCTTTATAAATCTCTCTCAGCTTGTCTGCTTGGGGATACTCAGGAAAATAAATCCAAATTAACTTTTAAAGCTGATTTGCTAAGCTGCATTAAAGCACTCTGAACACTCATTTGGAATTAATCCACTTCTAAATTCTTACATTTAATTCATTTGAATTAGCTTCCCTAAGTTTCTCCTAAGCTTCCTTAAGTTTCAGGACAAGCCCTAAAATAGTTCAGTTTATTATATATACATTGCCCCCCCATGCCCTCCTGGCTCAGTGATTGGCCATGGGGGGACCCCAGCTGCCCCCCCAGACCCAGGAGGCACAAGTCACTGAGCCTGGGGGGCACGGGAGGGGCCCTCTGTGTGCTCCCCACTGGACCCAGAAGTGAACTGGAAGTGCTTTTGGTACACTTCCAGGTCTGCTCCTGAGCACACTGGGGAGTGCCCCACAGTCCTGGTGGATGCTCCATCTGCCCCAGCATCTCAGTATTCATGAGCCACCTGGTACCTTGAAGCATGTAGAAAAAAGGTTTAAAGCTGTGTCTATGTCCGAATCAATTCGGAGGGTTCAGATTAGATTCAGAGAGATTAAAGGGTCTCTTGATTCATTCTGGAGATTCGCCAACCGAATTGGGCTGAATCTCCACCGAATCAAATTAGGGACTGAAGCTTCACACAGCCCGTGTGTGTGTGTGTGTGTAATTTTTTTTTCACCTAAACTTTTCAGGGATTAATTCTTCCAAGAGATTGTGATTTTTAGTTTTCAGAAGCTAATGAAGTAGAATAAAATTTAAGTTGAACTCTGCTGTTTTTAAAGAAAGTCTTGCTGATAGTTACCTACTGCTTTCTGATTAATCTGAGTTGTTTTTAATGTTACAGTATTTAAAATGCAACCTTAAGAATTGTATTTATTCCTCCTGATACCCTCTTGTTACAATTTTGACAAAAGGCTATTATAAATGAAGACACACAAGGAAATGTGAGCCAGCTACAAGCTGAGGTGAAAAAACTGAAGGAACAGCTTGCTCAGTTTACTTCAGGACAGTCTACACATGATATTTCTGTTTTACAAGGTAGGAGACAAAAGAAAAAAAACTTTGATCTTTGTTGCATTCTGGAATGATAAAACTTTTTTTGTTTGGGGTGGGGGGAGCTATTTGCTCATTGACTTGCTAGGGGGATGGGAGTGAGGAATTTTTTTTCCTAATTTGTATGGTTTAGGGTTTATGTATCACCTGGATATTTATATACAGCATAATTGCTATTTTGCAGATTTTTAAAATTTTGGAGTCACTTTTGTTAATCTAATGGATTCATTTTATTTCTTTTTTTCTTAGTGTATATGTATTAAGTGAAAGTTCTATTACAGTTTTATTTTGGTTAATAACTATAATCCTCCAGATTCTGGTTTTTAAAATAGTCATGGCCAAGCCCTTGGGATAAGTCAAAATAGGCGTACGATTATCTATTCATAGAGGCTTCTGCTTTTCCTCACTAGGTGCGTTTGTTGCACAAACCTTTTTATTTGTTTGTCAGCCTTTGTTTTTTATCACGGTTGTTTTAGGAAAAAAAATATTGGTGTGGGAGGGAGAAGAGTAAAAGAGCTTGTTTTGATATACAAAATAAATAGAAAATAAATTGGATAATAATGAGATTTTTGTCAATCTGTAAATTTTACTTCCATGAACTTTTCACTGAACAATTATACAGTTTAGATCCTGACAAGCTTCCTATTAAGTATAATTCTAACTGGAAATATTGTACCTTATAGTATTTTATTACTATTGTTGTTATCTTGGCCTTGTAACTCTTACTGTGGCCTTGCACCGACTGTGGCCTGACCTTGTCAAGCAATTAAGAATTTCAGTAGAGCATTAGGAGCACTTGAGACACCCAATGACTATAAATCATCTTTACTTGGATTTTGCAAAAAAAATCACACATTTGTTGCTATGTGAAAGATAAGATATTAAACCATACACACAAGATTTTGTGTGATGTTGAATCCATCAGTTAGATTTACTGTGTTTAGAGAGGTAACTAGCCATACCAGTCTGACATTAGGCAGAAGTGATACATTATAGACTAACTCCTTTAGAGGGGTATAAGCTTTTATAAGATGCAGCTTACTTCATCAGATGCTCTGAATGGATATAGCATGTCATTTATAGCATCTGACAAAGCAGGCTGTAGGCTATGGAAACTGATGCCTCTGAATAAATCAGTCTACAAGGTGCTGCACTGCTCTGCACTGCTGTGTTTGTGAAGGTTTAACAGCTGTTACAGTTGGTAGGAACACCAGGAAAAGTAGCGTGACTTAAATCTGCTAAATGACCATTTACCTTAAATAAAATAAAATTTTAAAAAATTTAAATTTTGTGTGCAAGTGTTGATACAATGGACACATGTATGTCAAGTTTCATGAACACAAACTATTACATATTAGGCTTCAATTTTAAAGATGTGAAATATCATTAACTGCTTATTTTAAAACATGTTGGTCTTTTAAAAATTACATGCATTATAATGAGAAAGTTATTAGGTACTTTAATTCTGTGGTGTTTGGTGTGTCTTTATAAATCTCTCTCAGCTTGTCTGCTTGGGGATACTCAGGAAAATAAATCCAAATTAACTTTTAAAGCTGATTTGCTAAGCTGCATTAAAGCACTCTGAACACTCATTTGGAATTAATCCACTTCTAAATTCTTACATTTAATTCATTTGAATTAGCTTCCCTAAGTTTCTCCTAAGCTTCCTTAAGTTTCAGGACAAGCCCTAAAATAGTTCAGTTTATTATATATACATTGTAAAATCAATAATGAAAATTTTAGGTTAGTGTTAAAAGTAACTGAAACTTAAATATTTTACTCTTTTCTTAGCTGAATGTCATTAATTTTTGTTTTTAAAAAACTGAATTCAAAACACCTACTCATTGTGTACAACTTTGTTAACTTGAATTGTCAGAATAAAGTTTTTATATCTTACTAGCGAAATTACCCGTCAAGAATGATGGGGGGCGGGGGGGATGGATGTATAGGTAGCTCTTTTAGCATGAAGGAAAACATGGACAATCTTTATCATTATGTAGAAAGTGATTTATTCTTTACCCTTCTGTTAAGCTGCTGCTGGGCAAAGAGAGGAGAAGAATTACATGAACAATTTTCTTGAGGCAATGCTCTTCTTGGAGAAGTCTGAAAGTGAAAAGAAGGTAAGAACACACTGCATCATGCTTAGTTTTGGGTCAGTGCTTAAGGTGAGTGAGTATACTGAAGCACAATACATTGTTTAAACAATATTTTATTTTATAATACATAATCACAAAACAGTAAGGTGTAGCCACAGTAAGGGTTTATAAACTATTAGAACTGTAAATTTAAGGTAATTCCAAAGTTTGATGCCAAGAATAAATCATAACTTTTTTTTTTTATGTATAATTAGATTGTGTGTGTGTGTTAAGACATAGGTTAGTTTCATTACAGAAATCTGAATGGAATAATCTCATTTGTCTGGTTTGCATAATATTGTTTTGAACTTGTGCCATGTTTAGATTTGTGTTATGTATATGCTGGCAATTCAGTTTGGTTTTGCTACCATTTTTTCTACTAAATCAACTTTGTTTATTTTTTAGACTTTGTTAGAAAAAGTTGCTCAACTAGAAGATCTCTGTGAAAAAAAGGAGAAGTTCATTCAGTCCAATAAAATGATAGTTAAATTCCGGGAAGACCATATAGTTCGCTTGGAGAGACTACATAAAGAAGCAGGTGGCAATTTATTGCCCAAAGAGCAGGACGACCTCATCAACGAACTGAGAGAAGAATTGAAGACGTTAAGACAACAAGTAAACCTGTTTGCTTGTTTATCCGTTCCACAAGAACATGACAGGGCTAACAAACAGCACAAATAAAACTTTGTTTCCTTATTATTTAAAAACCATGATTATTGTTAGTATTTAAAATAAGAAATGTTAATGGACAACATTTTTTTTTTCAGTTTTTCAATTCAGTGAACTCAGGTGGGAGCATGTCATCCTTATGTTGCTGGCTTCTTGATATTAAGGAAATGAGACCTCAGTTCTGTTTTAAATAACATGAAGTACTTTTAGTTTTAACTTGGAATAGGAAGATATATATATATTCTAGACTTAAATTGTGTTGCATTATAGAAGAAGAAACTCAGTTGGAATGATCAAAACTAAAACTGCATATTGTCCTGACTTACTTTAGAACATAAAATAATTTTCTTTTAGTCTTTAACCATAACTGCTCATGAAGAGTTGATTTCAGTAAACATTAATTTAGCTTACTGCATAGCAAATCTGAACAGTCCTTCTTAATTTAGGAAATGTGTTTTGTTTTATTTACAGTTTAATGTTTTTGAAAAGTGACATATTGGCAGCCATATATAAATAGCCTTTTTTGTAAAGCATCATCAACTGTTTTGTGCATCTGTTTATTCACAGATGGATCAACACCCACGAATTGCAAAGTATGCCATGGAGAATCATAACCTTAGAGAGGAGAATAAAAGACTTCGTTCCTTACCATCTGTGAGAAGGGTTCAAGAAATTGATGCTCAAACTACTGCAGAACTAGAAAAGGCTTTTTTGGAGGCTTCAGCCACAGAGAAAAATAACGGAGGTAAAAACTCCCTATTCCTTTCATGAGTAAATACATGTTTTGAGTTTAAAAGAAGTATCTTACTCAAAGGATGGCACTCTTCAAAGTGAAACCTTCAAATTTTAACACCAAAAGCTAAGTGCTTTTGTAGCTTTTTATTCCTGTTGGTCTTGCTGAGCCAGTATATTTATAAACGAGAGAGAAAGAAAAGTTTATATTCCATGTTGTGTATAATGCTGGCTTATTTAGGTACAATAAGCATGAAACCCTAGCATTATGTATTTAGAAATGTTTTTCAAGGTAGTCATGCTTCACTTGAATACAAAAGCTAGCATGCTTTCTAAAGGGGTAGTCCATTCTTTGGTCCTGGATATAACATTATTAAAAGGTGCTAATAAAGTGTTTTTGAGAAACTCTACTTGTCTTAAAACAGTGTTTTTCAACCTGTGGTCTGCGGACCCCTGGGGGTCTGCAGACTGTCTAAGGGGTCCACGGAAGGTGACTATGATCAATCAAAAATGTGTGAATACCCACACTTGCAATTCAAAGAGGTCCTCACCTCCCATTTGAAATTTCGAATGGGGCCTACAGATGAAAAAGGGTTGAAAACCACTGAGTTAGAGAGTTTAAACCACCCTACAAGCAGTGGTAATGCTGAGGATCACAGAAATGCCATTCGATTTCACATATTCAAACTTTAACTTCTTTTTAAAAGAAAAAGCTTGCAAAGTTACAATGAACACTCTCAGATTCAGCATTATGCATTTAATTTAGAAATATCACTTTAAATGTGAAACATGCACTTGGAGAAAAATTCATACTCTAATCATTTTTATCAATTTACCATATGATGCAGTAATGTTAAAAACATTTTGAAAAAAAATCTTCAATATGTGTCATGATGAGATTTTAAAAATATATTTTTTTAATTCACCCTTTCCATGTCTGCCAAAAACATAACCAATTAGGTTTCTGGTATGTGTTAAGACCACAGTCCTACTTATACTGACTCCTTTTTCTATGTATATCTATCTTTTGTCTGTCTTCTACCTAGATTTTACTCCATTTATTCTCATCAAGAGTGCCATGGGGTGCCACATAGTGGTAACACTGTTAGGCGTACAAATTTGATTCACATAGGAATCCATTGCGTTTAAAATCATACTGATCTGTTGTAGTCTTTCTGAGTTCTTTGCAACAGAAGAATTGTGCTGCTATTTTTTCATATTCAAAAAATGAGTGAAAACTAAGTTAGTGTTTTCCAAGGGGTGCCTTGAGTGTAAAATGTTAGAAAGCCATGGTTTTAAGCTCTTATGGGAGTAGCCATCTTCTGCATTTGTACAAGGCAGGTCTTGCTTCATGCCTAAGGCATCTAGGCTTGATGTTAATGCTAGTACTACTGCTTTCCTTCAGAAATACTAGAGGTCCTTGGCTGCTATCGCAAATGGCCTTTTGTTCTGTTTTTTTTTGTTTTGTTTTTGTCTAAGACATTATTTTTTCTGCAGGTGGTAATTCAGATTCAGTGCTCCCAGGGTCTTGCTCAATATGCTCATCCTATTCCATTGTCATTAGCTATATAATAAAGACAGTCTACGGCAATAGTAATAATGAATACACTGCCTAATTTTTTGTTAACTGTTGCTAGTGTCTAACTTTTTTTTAGACTCAGTTGGTAAAATGGTCATAAGCTGATTAATTATAACTTGTTGATGGAGCTTATGGTTTTGTGCTATACAGCCTGACTTCTGTTTGTTGCTTAGGTCATCATTTGTATTCCATCACCACCATATCAACTGAAAACAATTCTGTGGCATCACTTGAAAGGCTGAAAGCACAGCTAGTGCATACTCAGAGTGAACTGGCAAGTTCGAAACAAGAATATGAAGAATTTAAAGAGCTAACCAAGTAAGATGAATCCAATATAGAAGGATCCCTTAAACTAATATTCTGACAACAATATTTGCTAGGGCAGATACACAAAGAGTTTTAGGGTCAAATCCTAACTGCAGAATATAGCCCAAGTAATTCTCTGCCTTCCCAAAAGTGCCAGGGTAAGGGAAGAAAAAAAGGGAAAAATATTTTCCTAATTCATGCTATTCATGGAGCACCAAGTAACAGTTAAGCCAAACTACAGGTATTACATCGGCCTTTGTTTAGTCACAGATCCATTGGCCTTGTTCAGAGTTCTTCTTCACATTAGGGTGCATGAAACGGCTGCAGAGCACAGCTGAGTGTTATGGTATGCAGCAAATGTGGGCCACCTGGGCAGGTGCCCCAAAACCTCATCTCTAAGTCATTTATGTCATTGTGCAGGAAGCATAGACCCTGCTGCTTGTTAATTTATAATGGAGAAAGTGTTGAACTTTTTTCTCTAAAAAAATTGAATTAGGCTGCAGGAAATAAAATTCTTATTGTTTGAGCATGGATAACTTCACACTGCAAATCTTGCTGCCTGGCTGAAAATAACAACAAAACACGCATGCCCCCATTTTGACAACGTTTCTCTTTTCTAAAAAAAAAAAAAAAAAAAAAAAGAGTAAAACATTGCTGTGATTCTTTTTCCTGTTTCATTTTACAGTATTTTTCCCGTACTTGTTCTTCTTTTTACAATTTACTTGGTTTCATGGTCAAGGTTTCTTAAAGGACTTATCACATAGGCTTCATGTTTTTAGGTGCTATAATTGAAACCCCATACAGGGGGTTGACTTTCAGAAGGTACTGACTGCTACAGCCCTCTGGGAACATGCCCCTTTAAGACAGCAAGCAAAGTTCCAATGTTTTAGAGTTGAAAGCTCCAACTTCTGAAAGTTTAGACAAATTACTTGGTTCTTATCTGTGCATTAATAGATATTAATGTTCTTGTTGCCACCAGTCTGAGGTTGGAGTCAGAATAGAAGCTATTTAATTTTAAATTAAAGGCAAAAATCTAATACCTAAAATAAATAAAAAAATAAAGGCATTGCACATCTGGTGCAAAATATACTAATTTGCTATATAGAAGGGTTCTAGTATAGTGTTGGCTAAGACTGTTTCTGTACAGTTATTACTGTGTCCATGCATATTTTGAAGCCAGAAGGGAATCGCTGGAGGGTCTGTATAGTTTGGGTTTCACTTACATTTGTATTGTCTTGCTCCAACTGATCTCGTTGTACCACAGTGTTTCCAGGAAGTGTAGTGCAGTCCTAAAACATATTTAACCTGATAGTTAAACTTCCATAAGCATTGCCATTTTTGTGGATTTCTTGGTGCCTATCATATAATTTTTAAAAGCCTTTGATACTGAACTTTCTTTCTGTACAGCTGTCTAATGTTTGTGTAGCAGATAGTCAATTTGTACATTGCCAAATGGGTCAGTTCTTTACAACCAGGGGCACCCAACTTTCTCACCCTGCAGGGACATGCAAGTGGTGCAAGGTCGGCCAGATCTTGCACGTGGGGATCCGTCTCTGGGTGTGATCCTGCACATGCAGATCTAGTTGACAGGTCTCCCTGTAGGTCCAGAAATTTGGTGGAAAGGAAGTTGGCAGTCAATGCTGCCACCACTCCCCCTCCACCAAATTTCAAGATTTGCGAAGCTTTGCACGCCAGATAACACAGCTCTGCAGGCTAGATCTGGCCTGCAGGCTGGGGCTGAGCATTTAGGGCTACGCGAATCTTTGGTCGCTGATTCGATTCAGCAGCCGAAGCTAAATAGAATCAGGAGACCTTTTAACCTCTCTGAATCTAATCGGAACCCTCTGAATCGATTCGGAGAGATTCAATGATTCGGACATAAACACAGCTTTTAAATGTTTTTTCTACATACCTCAAGGTACCAGGCAGCTCGTGAATGCTGCAGTGGTGGGGTAGATGGAACGTCCCATAGGAGCACGGCGTGGGGCCCCAGCACACTCGGCAGCAGACCCGGAAGTGGACCAGAAGCACTTCTGGGTCCGTCAGGGACCATGCGCTCTATCTGCCCCTACCTCAAGATATGTTGAAAAAACATATAAAGCTGTGTCTATGGCTGAATCTGATTCTCCGAATCAGCATTGAATCTTCAGATTTGGCTTCAGCTGAATTGAATCAGGACAGGGCCGCCCC
>NW_005841962.1:2993794-3005028 GCF_000455745.1 Alligator sinensis | reverse complement strand
CCCCCGATTCATGCCAAATCTGAATTGAATACGGTCCATTTCGCACACCCCTACTGATCACCTCTGAACTAGAGAATCTTGTAGGATGAATCGCTGCAGCCATGTAAATAATGATGGTTATGGAGTTCAAATGTATACATAGGTAAAAAGGTCTATTTGTGTATATCTGTCATTTTGGTTTTTTGTACATGATTTTCTGTTGTATATATTTATATTTTTCTTAGCTTTTTGTACATTTTATTTTGCTGCTGCAAGATTAAATGTTTGTCTTTTTATTGTTAAACACGGACACTGTGCTTAGTGTTATGGAAAAAAGACGTGTTGACTTAGAGCACCAGTGGTCCAAATAATTAAACATAACACTCATTTCCATTTTCATCTCACTCTTAAACTCAACTTTCATACTGTTTAAAGGATGTATCCCTTCATAAAGAAATGAAGTAAATCAAGGTAATTAATTGTATAATGACTTTGTGGCTATTTGGTGAAATCTTGTTTAATAGGAAAAAACATCTGGAAATGGAGTCAGACCTTCAGTCCCTTCAGAAAGCAAACAAGCATCTTGAAAACATTCTGGAGGCAACTAAGGCTCACAAACGCCATGCTCTCTCTCAACTGAATAAAATGCACAGAGAAACTCTTAAGGTATAAGAATCTGTAAAATCTTAATGAAAAAGAATGATGTGTGCAACAGGTGTCTAGTTATATTTGAGATGATATTGATAATGTTTGTTATTTGAGATGAAAGCAAGATTTTTAGTAAGAATTAGAATTTATGATCCCCTGTCTTACAAAGTGTTTCAGCACATAAACTTGGTTAGTGATTTTTTTGTGACAGATAGATAGAAATGTTATCACTTGTTCCAAGTTGCTCCCTAACTACCTACTGCTTGTAACTGGGTTGCAAATCAGAAAACTTAAAGTGGTGATGAATATTATTGGAAATTTCTCAGTTTTATTTCACTTTGTATTCTGGTATTAGAATCATGAAACAAATTACAGGATAGTCTAGGTTTGAATTTATATTTAATGTTTCTATTGGAATATTTTCAACAGAACTTGACTACTCCGACAAAGGCTTACCAACTAAGGTCCCGTCTGGTGCCACGAGTAAGCCCCGAGAACTTGGACTTTGATTCTCTAGCTATCCAGAGTCCCGAGATGATTGATGATATTTTCAAAGAACCAGTTCCACCAGAGATGAATGAACAAGCCTATGAGGCCATTGCTGAGGAACTCAGAGTGGTGCAGGTAAATGCTTTGGAAAAACTAAAGTGAGTAAGTGATTATATTTTAAGGCATGTTTTGGTAATCATTGAATAGTACCATTTTAGTTCTATGCTGTTGTGTGTGTAAAAAAAAAAAAAAAAAAAAAAAAAAAAAGTTTAAAAATATAAGCTTAGGTGTGTGCTATTACCATATTTTCAGTGCTTCCAGTATATGTACCACCTGGGGTGACAAGGAACAATGGTAATAAGCTGATGGAGAATAGGTTTAGGTTAGAAATCAGAAGGCAATATTTTACAGTTAGGGTGGCCAAAATCTGGAACCAACTTCCCAGGGAAGTGGTCCTCGCCCCTACCTTCGGCAAATTCAAGAGGAGGTTGGATGATCACCCATCTGGGGTCTTGTGAACCCAGCATTCATTCCTGCCTGTGGTATGGGGGGAGGCAAGATGATCTATTCAGGTCCCTCCTGACCCTAGCTACTATGAAACTATGCCATATTCTTTCAACTATGCTCTTGGCTCAATTTAAAAAAAAAAAAAAAAAAGGTCAAAGGTGCATCTATGGTGTTTATAAGACCTTATCACCATTTTTACAAGATTTATTTTTTTAAAATATGCTTTGTAGTTGGCTATTTTAGTCCTACATTGAATGCAAACTTGCAATGCATTCATGTCTGCCTCTGTGTCAAGAAAAATAGATGAAGTTTTAATTCAGCAGAAATTATATACTCCACAAAGCATTTCAACTGGACTATTCAAACCACTTGATTTAAAAAAACTTCTCTAGGAGGCTCATGCATAGGTCAGAGGTGTCACCAACCATCAGAGTGCTTGCTTAGTTCAGGGGTATGGAACTGCATTATTTGAGGAAATCTGTCAAAAGCCAGTTGGAAAACTTTAATCTCTTCCTCTTTAGTTTCCTGACAGGGGGATCTTTTAGCCATAGAAAAATTCAACAAAATGCCTGAGTTAATTTTGTTAATGCGTACCAAGTTTAAATAGTATGGAAACTTACATAGCAGTAGAATCCCATGTTGAAATGCCCTAACTACTTCTCACGAAATGCAAAGCTCTTCCAAGAAATCTGTAATCCACATGTCTCTAATTCGATAGATAGCTATTACAATTTAGGGGCCTGATATTTTAGACATATACATATGTGCTTAGAAGGGAAGCATGTACTTAATTGTTGTGGGATTATAGGTCCCTTGTATATCATGTCTTTAGGGATCTTCCACAGCTCATTTGGGAGTTTCAGAAATCTGTGGTACTGTGAACTGAGAAACCAGCAATCTCTCTCTATAGAGTTGCTTCTGTGGTTCAGGTGATAAATGATTTAAAAATAGTCAACCTTTTCTTTATTTAGTATTTGCAAACTGACTATTTCACATGACCAGAATTTTTGGGAAAACTTTCTAATTTTGTCTGTCTGCCATGTAACAGGAACAACTGAACATTCTTCAAAAAAAGCTAGATGAGGAGGAAAGTAAAAACATAAAACTTCAGCAACATATTAATAAACTCGAGCATCATTCTACACAAATGCAAGAGGTGAGAGAGCCATGTAATGCAAATTTCTATGAGAGTATATTCAAGTGATACAATAACTCATTCTTCTAAACTCTGTCCTCTGGAATGACTCTTCTTTGTCACTTGTTTTTGCAAGAGAGAAAATACTACTAAAATTATAACATTAATGTTATAATTAATTATAACATTAATTATATCTATTATAACTATTTAATTCTAAAGATGTTTGAGTCCAAAGTCAAAACATAAATGGCTGGGCACTCAAAAAATATTTACTGTTGTTCTTGACTAACTTTAATAATTTTGTTTTAAAAAAAATAAATAAACCAAAAAAACGTGCATCAATTTGTGAAAAATTTCCCCTTAAAACTTTGCAGTGCAAAAATGCTCCAAATTTGAGCTGTGACTGGGCTAAAATGTCATTATCATATTAAATGTTTACAAGTCTTCCTTAAATAATTTTATTACTATATTTTATTAATCTTCCAGCCACAGCCAATCCATTTCATTTGGCAAAATGCATGTTGCCCCTTGTCCAGGTCCCAATGTGGAACAAGGGGTGACATGTTTCCCTTGCCGCAGTATTCCCTGTCTCCCCTGCTCCCCTCCTAGCCAGGCCCCATGAGGGCCAGCAAGTCCCAGCAACAAGGCATGGGGTAGTGTGGGAGCAGAGATATTCCCAGTGCCCTTTGCCTCCATGCTATGACCTGCACTGGCCCGTCCCTTTGCACTGGTCAGCATAAGATGGGTCCCAGTATGGAGACGGGGCATTTCCCTCTTAAGGACATGTGCCATGGAAAAGCAGCCAGGTGTTGCAGTAGCTTGAGGGTCTTGATCCTGCCTAGGAATTCCAGTGGGTGTGCAGGACTGGGCCCCCTTGAGCCTTCAGGGCAACTGCGCAGGGTGCCTGGAAAGTTTAGGCAGCTCTGGTTGGTCGTGCACTTACACTGCTAGCAAGCAGGCATCCAACACAAAGTGGCACAATCTATGACTAGCTTTGTCATAGTCCTCTTATGGTGGCACAAAACTGAGGAAAGGTAATGCTTGTTTCTGCTCTTAGTCGCCTACTTCTCCAGGGATCCTGGTTTTTAAAAATCACAAGTTCTGATTAAAAACCACAAATTCTCCAATTAAAACCTCCAAATCTGTGATTTAAAATGAAACGCCACTATAGGTATCAACTGAACCCAATGTTTTGTTGATATATTTATAAATTTAAAGCAATTTGGAAACCTACCAGTGCCTCAATCACTATAATAAAATTAATTCCAAGTACATATACATTTTGATATTTGATTTGGGGTTTTTTATCCTGGAAAATCAGAACTCCCTTTGCCACCTTCGCTCACCAGGACGCAGGTCAAGGCCCCTTACTCCCCACTTGCAGCCCCCTGCCCAACCTCCCCCAACCCTGCTGGAGGGGACCTGCAGCTGCCGGAGCTATAGGGTCAGGGACCCAAGTCTGCAGCCCCCTGTAGCAGTTCCTGAGCCCCGGCTGCCACCCGTGGGAGGCAGCAGCTGCTGTGCCAGAGTGGAGTGCGAAGCCTAGCTCCCCATACCGCACAACCAGAGCAAAGCGCAGGGTGGGGCATCTCATGCTGCCTGCCCTGCTGTCCTTTCCCCGAGGCCCAGTGGGCCAGACCTGTTGCAGCAGGGCAGAGTGGGGCCAGGTGGGGAAGCTTGTTCCTGCTGCGAGCGCTGCACTGCTCTGGCAAAGTGCCCTCTACCTGGCAACAGTAGGTAGGCACAACTCTGTGCCACTGCCTGACTGGCCTCCCCACAACCTGCTGCCTGACTGGCCTCCTCACACTCCCCACAGCCCTTTGCAGGCTGGGACTCTGCCAGTCTGCAGACATCTTTGCAAAAGTACAAAATCTGCATGTTTTCCTGTTAAAATGAAAAGCCTATGGTTTTTATCAGGGAAAATCCACCTTTTTTCTCATTTTTTCAATAGAAAATGGAAAACCTGGATCCCTGTTTATCTCACTAATGAATTGTAAAATGCCCTGATGACTGTACGTTTATAGACTAGAAATTGTTCTATCATAAAATGAAGTAATTGTTGAGTGGGCCTCTTTATATGATGGCTGGTAATAAAGGAATAGATACTAGAGTAATTTTATGAAGCTCTTTGAGATGTAATGGCAGTAGTACAGGAGAAGTAGAATACGCTGTGTCAAGTAGAAGATGCTATTGACAGAGAGAAGTACTAGTCATTTTCCCCAATTCCGCTATTTTAGTTTTGAAGGATGTGTCGGGTTCTGAGTTCGGTGATTAATACATTTAGATGAGGCTCTTGCATTCTTCCTTCCCTTAGCCTGTCTGTCTTCGATGGTAGTGCTTTCTTTTTCTACTTCCAAATATACCTAGTTAATTACAATCAAACTCTCTCTGAATGTTCAAGATTAATATAAATTGATTATAAAAGTTCAAAACGTCTTTACAGAGAAATGTCTTCTATAGTTATTAGCTGAAAGTATGTAAAATGTATAACTATATTTATTTTAGTTAGGTAACTTCTATGCTTTCCTTTTTTTTTTTTTTTTTTTTAATGTTACCTTCTAAAGCTTTTCTCATCAGAAAGAAATGATTGGAATAAAGAAAAACGGGAGCTCTTTGAACAGATAAAATTGCTTGAAAAGCAACTTCAAGACACTCAAAGCAAGAATGATAGTAAGTATGTGTAACACTGAAATGCTATATGAATTTTTTTAAGAGGCGTAGTTTTAGAACAACCTGTTAGTAACCGCAACACTCACCAGGCGGTTTACCAGTTGAACCGGGGGGGCGGGTGGATGACCAACCCACCTTGCGGACAGGCCGGGGATGAAAGGGACACTGACTCAGTTGGAAGATAGTAAAATTGAACTTAACGTTTACTTACAATAAGATTCCAACAGTGGTTACACAACAAAACGACAGTGGTGAAGCAGTAGTTAAAGATGACAGGTAGGAGATAGCAATTGCTTTTTCCGATGTACGTGCAGATGGAGAGCTCACTATTCGGTGAAATAATAGCCAGGGTGTGACTATTCGTATGCATATGACTATTCGTATGACTATTCGTCCATGGGGACACGGATTCCTGGACAGGGTGATCAGTCCTATCCGAGGGCTTGTGTGGAACCCAGGACCCTGCGCTTTAGCGCGCTGTCCCTTTTATAAACTCTTCAGCCAATCAGAGGAGGCTGCTGATTTACAGTTAAGAGAGTGTGTCTGCTGGCCAGGCAGGCACGCTTCTCCTGCAGCTCCTGATTTGTTAAGGCTGTCTGATCACGAGCTGGTCGGCCTCATGATCATGAGCTCTTCACACGCTGAACATGACCTGCTCTCGTGTTCTGCATTGGTCTGGCATGTGGGCTGAGCGTTTGGTCACCTTTTGTACTCAGACACAACCGTGAGAAATATTGAATAACTGTTTTTATTTACAATAGACTTAAGTTCATTTGGTAATAAGGAGTTTATATAATCTATCATCAGAGCAATTTTCCTGCCTACTCATGAGCAATGTGGAGTTAAGATCTCTACTAGAGACAATGGAAAGCGAATTCATCACTAGTAAATAAAAATGTATATGATGTTAAGAAGAAAAATAATTAAAAATGCAAGGAAAATGTCCCACTGTTTTATCAAGCTGAACATTGTGGAGCATCTTTTAATATTATTCTTCTACTATTTTCATACTTATGGGACATAAATGCAAATATTGCCATATTTTTGACATTTTCAGTTAGATTAGGTAGAGTTGTTATCCCAACTCATGATAACATGAATTGTTATCATGTTTGCATTTACTTTTTGTGATGCAGCAAACCTGAAAGTACTTGAAACTTTCCTATTTTCCATACTAGACCATACTGTCTTCCAGTGTTTAGTTCACAATGTTTAAAAGTCAGGATATCAAATCCACTAAAGACAGGTTTTCTTGAATACAAAATACATTGTGAAGTGAGATGTCATTTTCATTTTATTCACTGATTAATTTTTCTTGAAGATTGATTTAGTACTTGTTTATCCAGAAGTGTTATCATGCATTTTGGCAATTCTGAATTTATATCTAACTGACTTCATCCCCAGTGGTGTCTAGAATTCTTTTGATTTAGCGAATACTTTTTTACAAGATATGTCTTTGTCCCTCTTCCTCCTTGTTAATTCATTTTAGCTGCCATTGTTTCCTCCTGTCTTTCAGAGTATGGCTATTTTTTTGCTGACAATCTTACATGATGGGTTGTTGGTTTTTGTTTTGTTGTGTTTTTTAATCTAATAGGATTTGACACCATCCCTGATATTGCATCTGGATGCAAGGAATTTAATAAATTATTAACATTCCAAACATTTCTGTATCTTTTTGACAGTATTAATGAGTGAAGTCCATGATTTACGCATTGTCCTGCAGTCTGCAGACAAGGAGCTGTCTACTGTAAAGGTGGAGTATAACACATTCAAAGAAAAACAAGAGAAGGAAATGAGTCAGCTTTCTGATAGACACATGAACGTGCAACTCCAGCTGGATAATGTTAGGTGTGTTGTCAGTTACTCCTTAGTTAAGTGTTTCAACCTTCTACCTGAGAGTGCCTCCAGAATCTTAATTTCTATGTTTACTTCTGCTTTAAGTCAATTCTATAAAAGCTGACCGGTATATTTTGTTCTTTGCTTTTACCAGCTCAGTTATATACTGTATGTGTAGAAAATATAATGAAAAGTTAAATTAGCAGAAAGACATTGAAGTGTGAAGCCCCCTTAACTTGATTGTTTTTTCTTTTTTTTAATTTAAAGCTTGGCAATTTGAGATTGATAACCTCTTTGAACTGCAGGCAGTAATTGACATTAAGAGCTACTAGGATTAGGAAATCAGTGAAGTTTAATCAATTAATAGCAAGTATTTAAGAGTTAAGTAATGTTAAACAGGTTCATTTCCACTAAAATAGCTCTATTTTGGTGCATGGAGAGTCTCTTCCATTTGCCGTGCAAACACGTGGACTTTACTGTTACTCTAGCCTATTGAATTACATTTTATATGGTGTCATCTGACAGATGTACTGTAAGACTGACCCTTTGAATCAGAACTGATTCAATTCTTTCCTGCTGCCCCAATTAAATATTGAGAGGCATTGATCCTTTTGAAGAGCCTTTAGTAAATGCCTCTTTTTCAGCTTCTATATTCATATTACATTTCATAACTCTATTGTCAGTAAGTGGTGAGGACCATCAACCTTTTACTTTTAATCTTAAGTACGAGATGGCCTAAATTCTCACACTACTAGTATAAAAGGAAATCTAATACACTTACATAGCATGCAGAAAATTCTTGTGTGGCGAATGTACTGCACAGATGCAAAGGATCAGTCTGCTAATATTAAAAAATATGTACTCTTAATCTCAGCCGACAGACAAACATAACAGATCATAATGACCAAGATATAGTGACTGAATTATTGCTCTGTCACTAAGATTGTAGAACATAAGTAACAAACATTCCATAGTCTGCTAACCCCTCTTATACCACACCACCCTCCAATTATTTCTAATGTAATTTTATTGTTTTGGGAATGTTGATTAAAATTGCACCAAATCCTGCACATCTTGACATGATACTCCTTTTTCTAAATCAGTACTACATTCTGAATTGGATAGCTTGTGAAATATAATTGATTGGGCTATTTTATAGTTCATCGCATGTTTGTCTTCTAATATTGTCAATTTCTTTAATGAAGGCTAGAACACGAGAAGACTCTTGAGGAAAAAGCAAGCCTTCAGGATGACTATGACAATCTGCAGGAAGTAATCAAGTTTGAGACGGATCAGCTGAAGCACCAGCTTGAGGAGAGCAAGCAAGAAAATGAAGAACTGAAAACTGAGCTTTGTGTAAGAAAATAAAGGCTGCTAAAGGACAATATAACCCAGCCTCTCATTTAACCAAGTTGTGAAACTGATCTTATTAGAAAGAGTACTGTGTTAGGCAGGGAAAATTCCAACAATTTTTAATGGTAGTCCTTTCTGAAAGGTACTACTTCCAGATTTTTTTTTTTTTTTTTAGTGCATTTAATTTTCCAGTTGACTTTTGTAACCACTAGATGAAAGACATCCAGTAACTCTTTGTAGAACTTTTACTGTCTTCTGAAGTAATTGTTTGTCCTTTTTATAGGATATGAGCTAGTTGGATTAAATCAGAGAAGTGGACATTGTTTTGGAGCTGAATCCTGGGTGCTAAACCCAGAGGTTTCTGACTTTCTAATATGAGCTAAAAGTAACCTTTTCATCTTTTGAAATATTTAAAAGTTAGTGTTTTTTCCCTTTGGAAAAGGTCTGATTATAGTGATCTATAACTTATGGCTCTTGGTTTTGGATCACTGTCCTGCAGTATAGCTTGTGCTGTCCTTGAAAACCTGTCAGACTGCAGTGATTGCAGAACACAGAAATAAGGATGCTCAAGGTTTCTTGCAAATGCTTTTGCCCACTTTTCTATGATGTATATTGGCTGCCTGTTCACCAAGGTTTCCACTTTAGTGTTTAAGAAATACTAATTGATTGAAGCATGCGCATATATATATATATAGTGTGTGTGTGTGTGTGTGTGTGTTTTAATTCACTGGAAATTTAGCGCCTTTAGAATATTCAAACTTGAAAATAATATAAACTGCCTATGACACATCCTGTAAGGGTCAGGATTTTTCCCATCTGATACCCTTAAGTAACTTAGAATCAAGTACCAATCGGACTGTCTTTCATAATAACGTTTAAAAATGGTGGTCTCAAACTGTTGACCTATCAGTATAAGCCCAGAGTGTAATTACATTTGTTTCCATTTAGTTTTTGTGCACTGTGTGTAAAATATTGTTGGTTATTTTTATTTTTACTTGCTCCCATATTCTTGAGCTTTGGTTTAAATTACTGTATTTTAAAGTTCTCTGACTAACAGAATGTAATAACATAAAAGTTAATGCATTTAGCCTAGAATTGTTGTAACACATTGTTTCTTTTTAGAATCTCTTGAAACTTTTGGAAACAGAAAAAGAACATAATCAAAAACTGACACTGCAATTACAAGAAAACAAAGAAAATAATTCAAAGTAAGTATAGATCTCATTTCTAGTTCCAGTTGTATGTAATGGTTTTACCCAGTACTAAATTTTGATTTTATTTTTTTTTTTACCCCTCTTAATAAATGTAAGAGGGTTTAAAAAAAAAAAATAACCTTCTAAATACTTAGGGAAACGCTTATTTCTGAGTTACTTCCTACTGTAGATTTAAAATTTGCCCAAAGACAGAGTTCTTCAGCCCTTGGAAATCATGATTTCTAGCACATCTTTGCACTATCTTATAACTGCTACTACTGTCCTGTCTCTTGATATAAAAAGAAATATTTTTAATGTTCCATTTATCCACTCCAATAAAGGCTGCTGACTTCCTAAAAAAAAATTTGAAGCAACAGTAATGATGCTTTCAATTAACCTGAAAACATCCATTTAGGGCCTATCTGTAGAAGTTTTTATCGTCTGGCTCTATCAAAATGGTTGCTTGGATTTCTAGTCTTTTTTCAGCTAAGGGCAATGTTGCTGCTTTGCATATATATAATAAGCTATTAGCTTGTTTACTTTGTTCTGTGTTGAAGTTCTCTTACCTTTTGAGTAAGACTTACAAAAAAATTTTTCTCTAGGAAGTTCTTGAAAACCCTTGAAAAAGCAGAGTTGGAGAAACAGTCTTCTGAAATAGTGGCGAGGCGTGAACAGCAGGTAAAACATTTTGACAATTTTTAAAATCTGTTTTCATGGATTTTTTTTTTTTTGTATATTGGCAGTTGTATTAGTGTATTGACTGAGTAGTAAAACAAAAGCAGAGCTTTCAAGCCTCGGGCAGTTTTGCTAAGCTGCCATTTTAGCTCTTAGAGCAGTATTTCTCACCCAGGGTCCTGGGATGCCACCAAATCTTTTGGAGCATGCCAGTAGATGTGAGGATATTTAAGTGAGGTGTTAGAGGATAAGCAGATAAACTAAGCTGATAAGCGCAAGCTCAAGCTTGGTCCTGGCTGGACAATCTCCTGTCCCCACTGCCAGATCCTTCTACAAGGAATTAAGCACTATAATCTATAAATTAGCTTTGTGAACTGAGTGGCACCAAATTTCAAAAAGTTCTGGAGGGGTGCCTTGTGTCCAATGAGGGGTGTCTTGAGTTCAAAAAGGTTGAGAACTATTGTCTTACCATATATTAAGCATATTTAAATTATTCGTTTTTTTTAATACTGAGGGAGGTAATGGGAGTCCTATCTTTAAATAAAACAATGTTTCTTTCAGGAAGCAGGGCTACAAAAACTGGAGCAGAAACTGGCTGCTGCTGAAGAAGTTATAGTTTCTCTGGAGAAGACAAATGCTGCTGATAAGGTACAGGGAGACTTTTTTGTTGTTGATTCATAAGTTTAAAAAAGAACAGAAGAAAATTGAAAGAAGTCTGGCATGCAGCCGGAGAAGATGGGGTTAGG